>NC_043707.1:101201271-101221783 GCF_006229205.1 Suricata suricatta | reverse complement strand
GGCGGGCGCTGGGCCTTAGCAGCAGCGACGACCACAGCCCCTTCAGGAGCGGGAGGCTTCGCAGCGGCGCTTGGGGCCGCGCCGGTGCTCTCCAGAGGAGGCTGTCGGCTCAGGGACGACCCCCTCGGCCATGCTGAGGCGGCGGCGGCCGCAGCTCGAGGTAAGTGTGGCGCGGCGCGGCGCGGTCCCGGGCTCGCTGGCCTTCCGCCCTGGGGAAGGGCCCTGGCCGCAGCCTTCGGGCCAGGCGGACGGGGCGTCCTGCCGCTGCGGCCGCCTCCCCCACCCCGCGGCTCTGGGCCCTCAACGCTTCTTCTCCGCGTCCCCCGGGAGGCGCGTAGGGGGGTGACTAGGCCCCGCGCCGCCGGGAAGCCCTCGCCCGGCCTCGGCTCCTGCGCGGCCCGGTGTGTGTGGAGCGGGACTGCTGGCGGGGGCACTGGCACCTTTCGGGTTGGCCCTGGACCCGGGCCGAGCTCAGCCTCTTACCCCAGGCTCGGCACGTACATCCAGGAGGGAGGCAGAGGACGCCAGTTTGCAAACAGCCTCGGCTTTTCCGCGCCCGGTAGCGAGTCCCGCAGAGTCCTGGGGGGAGGGGTGGGAGGGCTGGTGAGAATTGGAGTGCGGAAAGTGCGGGGCCCTGAGAGCCCCCGGCACTCCCGAGTGTCATTCACCGATCTGACTGCGTTGAAAACAGTCGTTTGCATTTTATTTGAGCTGAAATTTCATCACCTGCAGGTAGCTCATCCCTGCCACTCTCTATTACATTTGCCCCTAATAGTGGTCTGCCTTAGAGAAAGCCCCATCCTAGCTTTGCGCTAAGTTTCCTACATAAGTATCTTTTTGTTTTTTAAACAAGGGTCTGTTCCCCTTCTCCCCAATAAAACAGTGTAAGTATCTTAATGTATCAGTTCTCGGTACAAAAATGTTCCACCTACACAGATCCATAGAATGGATGAGAAGAGAATTTTAAAAAGTCGTGCTAACTCTCCTAATAACAGATACCTGATGAAAATGGGACATGTTTTAAAATTTAGAAGTTAAGTAATTTGTTTGGTATTAATGTGGAAAAAAGGTAATGATTATAGTTTGATAACTTAAGTCCGGTGTTTGGGTGTGTATGGTTCATGATCAATAAGATTACAGGTTTTTCTTGTTTTCCTATTATGTATATGAAGGTTGTAGGATTAAGAAGTACTTATAAAACTTTCATAAACATGAGTAAAATAAATATGCTTATTGTAGGAAATTCAGAAAGTACAGGATCCTACCGTGTCAACTCTCAATAAATATTTAATAGTGAGTGAAAAGTTACCCATGATCTTATAGTTAGTACGTTTTGATGGTCATTTAAAGTTTTAAATGGGCTTGTAGTGTTGGCAATTTTAAAATGATTGATTTATGATTACTTTAGTTAATTCAGATTACTACTATTATTTATATCAGGTTAACTGTTCCATGTTACTGTTTAACATCTAGTCATTTGTATAAGACCTATAAAAATGTTTTACTAAATTACATTGCAGTCATAGTTGAATTCATCAGTTTAAACAGAATAACACGGGAAAATAATAGACCCTTGATTTACCTCCTACGCAGCATGGGAAGCTCCTGAAGTCTAGGGAGGTTTGGTGTAGTAAACATTTTTGAGGACCTATTCTGTTAGATGCAGTAGCCTTGGATTGTTTTTGTTAAAATTTTGCTTAAATATTTATAACTGTAAAAAATTGTCTTGATTAAAAAAGTAGGGGGGAGTAGATTAAGTTTCAAAAACTCTAGTTCAGTTCTCAATGTATTTTTAAAGATTACCAACATTAGAATCAGCTGAGAGTGCTTATTAAAGTATGCAGATACCTGGTCCCTTGAATCAGAATTTCTAGGGATGGTGGTAGTCCAGGGATCTTTATTTTTATCAAGCTCCCCAATTCTTAGTCCTACTAAAGTTGAGAGTCACTGATACAATAAGTTAAAACTTAACTAACCTTGCCAAGGCTAATGACAGTATCTATTTTCTAGCAAAGCTATCAATCTTAAGCAGCTTTACAATAATTTCTCATAGCACCAGATAATGGCGTTACAATCTTAGAAAGAAAAATGATATTTCAAGGGATAGCTGATTCAATTAACATATATTGAGAGCTTTTCCTGGTAGATGTGGTGGTATAGAAGGATACCTGGCTACTTACCTTGGCACTTAATCTCTCCTTGGACTTTGAAAACGTGATGCTTACCTTGCAAGATTTTTAGAGTAAATTCATCTGAAAAAGTTTTGTAGTTTGTAGATCATTATAAAATTTTAGCTATTAATATCAAGTGCCAGGTCCTATCTTTGATGTTCTAAGAAACACAAAAATGACCATGGCCTCTGCTAGCAACTAGCCAACTTTGGAAGCCTAACATATTTAACTGTTACAAGGCAGGGTGAAACAAGAGTTGTCATTGAGTAGAACATGCTAGCTCTCTCTTTAAGGCTTCTAGTGTTCAATCCAATAGTTTGTCCTTTAAGAATATTAATATTCTTTATATTATATTAGGTTATCTTTGTATTATATATTAATATATAAGAATACAATATTAAGAACATTATTAATTTTTATTGATGGTGATTCCCTTTTCTTTCAGTTCCTGATTCAGTGTTTTATTCTGTAAGGAGAAAATTGTATATGTTGCCTGGTAACCAGTAGTTGTAGATTAACTCCCTTAGAAAGAATGAATGAAGATGATCCCATTTCTTCTTTTGTTACTTAGCTACTGGTGTTCATCCTATTCAGTAAACTTTTATTTGGCACCTGTTATGTGCTGGCCACAGGAGAATTGCAAGACACAAATCTTGTTTAAGAGCTAATTGCCGGGATTTTAACTTAAATTCTTATGTTCCTAAAGTGATGGGTGTGTGTGTGTGTGTGTGTGTGTGTGTGTGTGTGTGTGTGTGGGTGTGTGGTGGTTTATGGTTGTTAATTGCATAATGTGGTGTAGAATACGGAGTCAGATGTGGGCAGGAATCCTTACTACAATCTTAGAGCACTGTGACATTTAGATCTTGAGTTTCTTCTTATGTAGTAATATTTGAAGTAATAGTACCCATCACAGGGAAGTAGAACTGGTTCCATGAGATAAAAATAATAAAAACCAATTAGCTCAGGGTCTATCTCATAGAAGTTGCCCAATAAATGTTCACATCCATTCCTCTTTTTGGGAAAAACAAAAACAAAAATTAGGCTTTGCACTGTCTATGTGACTTAAAACATGGTAGCTTTAATTTTTTTAGAGAATGAGTGTACTTTTGGAATTCTTAAAAATTTTTGGTAGAAGACAATTTTGATCTTTTAAAAACATATTTTAATGTTTTATTTAGTTTTTGAGAGAGAGTGAGTGGGAGTGAGAGAGTGGGAGTGAGAGAGTGGGAGACACAGAATCTGAAGCAGACTCCAGACTCTTAATGGTCAGCACAGAGCCCGATGCGGGGCTCAAACCTACAACTGAGAGATCATGACCTGAGCCAAAATTGGTCGCTTAACCAATTGAGCCACCCAGGTGCCCCAATTTTGATCTTAATTATACATAATTCTCATTTTATTTTTACTGAATAGATGAGCTGTTCTCTATGTATAGGGTACACTTGTTATATTATCTCAATTTTATTCCTTTTCCATTATTTTCAGAGTTTTACATAATTTTTTATTTTACTTATGTGTGTACCTGCATTGCACTTTATAGAGCAATATTCTTAGTAAATAACAATCAACAAAAGATAAATGGTTGCACTTACTGAATAGAAATAGTTCATAGACTTCTTTTTCAACAAATGATACCAATTTATTAAACTTACATTATTTAAAAACTGAGGAATCTTCAAAACAGACTTTTCCTTACAAACTGTAGTAGATTAGATCTAGATTTTTATAACCTGTTAGATATGGGATCTAGTATTTTCTTATAATCTATAGCACCCTGGACAAATTTCTTACCCCCTTTAAGCGTCAATTATTCTTCTATAAAATGATACTGATAATACCCATTTTATAGAATTATTGTGAGGATTAAATGATATAATGTGTAAGTCAGAACTGTAATTTAGTCCCATGAGTCCTGGCAAATCATTTTTACCCTGAAAGTGGAAAATATACTTCTTTATTTCTGTTTGAAAGAACTTGAAAGATCATTATTTACACAGTTTACAACTAGGAAAGTCAGTATGATCAGTTTTGAACTATGAATAAGATTGCTAAATTAAGGAGAAACCAAGGTATCAGTAGAGTTAGTATTTTGTTTTTTAAGTTTACTTATTTATTCTGAGAGAGCACACGAGGTAGGGGCAGAGAGAGGGAGAGAGACTTCTAGGCAGGCTCTGCACTGTGTCAGAGCTCAGACTCACATACTGTGAGATCACGACCTGAGCTGAGATCAAGAGTCAGACACTTCACCACTGAGCCACCCAGGTGCCCCTAGTATTTTAATGGTATAGTTAGTGGAATGCTTTATGCTTTATAAATAAATGTTGTTTAGTAAAACAATTAGAAAATGCTATTTACATGTTAAATGGTACCTAAATTTTTTTCTTTTGAGTTATTATAAATAGCCCATTTACAAGCTGAACTATTGGAAAAATGAGCACAGTATATGTTTTGTACATATGAAATATTTCTTGACAGCCTTTAATAAAATAAGGTAAAGATGAGGAAATCTCTGGACACATTGAAATCAAGAAAAAGTTACTGAATTCATACTGAGGAAAGAAAAAGGAGAACTGAATGCATGTTGATGGGTATCTTGAGGCATTTTGGATTTTATATTATGGAAGTATTTGTAAAGATCTTAATTTTTTTCTGTAAATTATCTTTTAGTTGAAAATCCTTACACTGGTTTATTTAAGCTTAAAAAATGTTTTTGTGGACCACGGCTTTGGATTATAATAGTTTCTTTAATTGATAATTCTGTGGTGACTTACCTTTTTTCTTATTTTTTATGAAAATATATACTTGAGGATATGTGACCTTTTTTTAAGGAATTTTTTAAAATGTTTTTATTTATTTTTGAGAGACAGAGCACAAGCAGGGGAGGGGTGGAGAGGGGGCGGGGGGGGGACGGACACACAGATCCGAAGCAGGCTCCTGGCTCTGAGATGTTAGCACAGAGCCTAATGTGGGGCTCAAACTCGCAAACTGCTAGATCATGACCTGAGCTGAAGTCAGACACTTAACTGACTGAGCCACCCAGGCGCCCCTGAGGATATGTGACTTAATATTTATGATAGTAGTTCTGTTGCATTTTTCAAAAAATACAGAAGTAGTAAATTCATGCCCTAGGTTGTAAAGGTTAATTAAATGTAAATGAAAATGTAATGCCTTTTAGGGAAGGAATCTTAGTAAGACCTAAGGAAATGGTAAAATGACTCTAGAATTTTTCATTATTTAGGAAAAGTTTGTATATATTCAGTCCTGGGTTTTTCTGGCTGTTTGAAATAATATTAACTTTAGATAAATAATATTAACTTTAAGATATAAAGTGAATAATATATGTATTTCAATTAAACTTAAAATACAAGGTAAGGCCCTTTTTTTAATAGCAGCTTTATTGATATATAATTCCAATACCATACAATTAACCCATTGAAAGTGTACTGTTCAATGCTGTTAGTAGATTTCGAGTTATGCAGATATCACCACTGTGTAATTGTAGACATTTTTATCACCCCAGAAAGAAATCACTCCCCATTTCCTCCCAATCTACCCAGTCCTTGGCAACCACTAATGTACCTTCTATAAATCTGTATGGATTTATGTATTATATAAATGGAATCATAGGATATGTGACTGGTTTCCTTGTTTTGGCATAGTGTTTTCAGGGCTTGTCCATGTACTGTGTATCAGTACTTCATTTTTTTATACTCCCGAATAGTATTCCCGTATATGGATATACCACATTTTATTTTTCCAACTTCATCAGTTTGGGTTATTCTTTTCTTTTGGCTGTTATGAAGAATATTGCTATGAACATTTCATGTACAAATGTTTGTCTTTCTCTTGGTTATATACCTAGGGTTATAGTGCCACAGTCAAAAAGTAACTGCTTAAACCTTTTTGAGGAACCACACCAATTTACATTCCCACCAGAAGTGTAGGAGGGTTCCAGTTTCTGCACATCCTCACAAACCCTTGTTATTATTTGTCTTTTTGGTTAGAGCCATCTAAGTGGGTGTGAAGTAGTAGGTTAAGTTTCTCTTTGAGGATTGTAACTTTGATTTACAGTCATTAGGTAAATTGTTCAAGTTTTTACTTGCAGATACATTGCCAGATTCTTTGAGGGTAAGGAGTCTTTTTGGCTTGAGGACAAAAGCTCTGAACTTTCTAGTTTCCTGTTTAGTAAATAGTGAACTTGATGGAACTGGTTAACCACTTTGGGTGGTAATGGGGATAGAGGTATGGGGACTTCCAACTGAAAGGTTGTCTTCTAAGAATTATTTAACAAAAAGCAGTTAAAATCTTAGGTTTAGTTTTCCTTTAACTGCTAAAACATTTCTAAAAAGATAGAGTCCAATAGCATATTTACCCATTAAAATTTCTAAGCACTCTGGTCTGACAGACTTTTAGGATTGCCATTACCAGGGCACCTGGGTGGCTCAGTTGGTTAAGCGTCGGGCTTCCGGCTTTGGCTCAGGTCATGATCTCACGGTTTGTGGGTTCGAGCCCTACGTTGGGCTCTGTGTTAACAGCTAGCTCAGAGCCTGAAGCCTGCTTCGGATTCTGTGTCTCTCTCTCTCTTTGACCCTCTCCTGCTCGTGCTGTCTCTCTCTGTCTCTCAAAAATAAATTTAAAAAAACATAAAAAAAAAAAAAGGATTGCCATTACCTCTCCATGATACATAATTTTATATAAATACAGTTCAGTTACTGTTCTCCCCTCCCCCCAAGATTTTATTTTTAAGTAATCTCTACACCCAATGTGGGACTCGAACTTACAACCCCATGTTCAAGAATTGCATGCTCCATGGGCAGAGTCAACCAGGCACTCCTGTTCTTTATTCTTGTACATATTCTTGTGTTCCCAGGAAAGATATTAAAGCTCTTCTGGAAAGTTTTGTTGGACATAGTTCAAAGTCAGCAATAATGACTTGCTAACATTTCTAAAATTTTTTCAAGCTAGTTAGGAAATACTGCTGGGAACTATTGTTTGAGCAAACAAAGTGCAAGTGTTGGACCTTCATTCTACATACAGTGGATCTCCCATAGTATTTTTCCACTTGATTAGGATCACTTTTAGGTCCTTGAATGCTGACTTTTATGGTTAAGCATCTGACTTCAGCTCAGGTCATGATCTCATGGTTTGTGGGTTCGAGCCCTGTGTCAGAGTCTGGCTGACAGATCAGAACCCAGAGCCTGCTTTGGATTCTGTGTCTCCCTGTCTCTCTCTGCCCCTCTTGATTTGTGCTCTCTCTCTCTCTCTCTCAAATATAAATATTAAAATAAAAATACTACATATTATAATATTAATTTATATTACTTAAAATTAAATATTAAAATAAAAATAAACATTAAAATAACACGAGCATTCTTCACAGAGCTAGAACAAACAATCCTAAAATTTGTATGGAACCAGACAAGACCCAAAATAGCCAACGCAGTCCTGAAAAAGAAAACCAAAGCTGGAGGCATCACAATCCTGGACTTCAGAATGTATTGCAAAACTGTAATAATCAAGGCAGGATGGTAGTGGCAAAAAAGAGACATTAGGTCAGTGGAACAGAATAGAGAACCCAGAAGTGGACCCACAAACATATGGCTGACTAATCTTTGACAAAGCAGGAAAGAATATCCAATGGAATAAAGACAATTTCTTTAGCAAGTGGTATTGGGAAAACTGGACAGCGACATACAGAAGAATGACCTGGGCCACTTCTTATACCATACACAAAAATAAACTTCAAATGGATAATAGACCTAAACATAAGACAGGGAACCACCAAAATCCTTGAGGAGAAAGCAGGCAACAACCTCTTTGATCTCGGCTGCAGCATTCTTACTCAACACTCTCCGGCGGCAAAGGAAACCAAAGCAAAAATGAACTCTTGGGACCTCATCTAGATTAAAAGCTTCTGCACAGCAAAGGAAACAATCAGCAAAACAAAAGGCAACCAACGGAATGGGAGAAGATCCTTGCAAATTACGTATCAGATAAAGGGTTAGTATCCAATATCTATAAAGAGCTTATCAAACTCAACACCCCAAAATCAAATAATCCAGTGAAGAAATGGGCAAAAGAATAAATAGACACTTTTCCAGTGATGATGTCCAGACGGCCGAGAGACACATGAACAAATACTCAATATTACTCACCATCAGGGAAATACAAATCAAAACCATAATGAGATAACCACCTCACACCTGTCAGAATGGCTAAAATTAACAACTCCGGCAACAACAGATGTTGACGAGGACGCAGAGAAAAGAGAGCTCTTGCACTGCTGGTAGGAATGCAAACTGGTACAGGCAGTCTGGAAAATGGTATGGAGGTTCTTCAAAAAGTGAAAATAGGACTGCTCTACAGCCCAGCAATTGCACTACTCATATTTATCCAAAGGATACACGTGTGCTCTTTTGAAGGGACACATGCACCCAGTGTTTATAGGAGCGCTATCGACAATAGCCAAAGAATGGAAAGAGCCCAAATGTCCATTGACAAATGAATGGATAAAGATGCAGTGTACACACACACACACACACACAATGGAGTGTTCCTCAGCAATCAAAAAGAATGAAATCTTGCCATTTGCAACAATGTGGATGGAATAGAGTGTATTATACTAAGCGAAATTAGAGAAAGATATCATATGACTTCGTATATGGAATTTAAGATACAAAACAGATGAATATAGGGGAAGGGAAGAAAAAGTAATATAAAAACAGGGAGGGGGACAAACCATTAAAGACTCTTAAATATAGAGAACAAATTGGGGGTTGCTGGAGAGGTTGTAGGTGGGGGGCTGGCTAAATGGGCAAGGGGCATTGAGGAAGACAAGTGTTGAACACGGGTATTATACGTAGAGGATGAATCACTGGATTCTACTCCTGAAATCATTATTGCACTGTATACTAACTGGGATGTAGTTAAAAAATAAAAATAAATAATAAAATAAATAAACATTAAAAAAACTTAATGCTGACTTTCAAGTGAGTGAGCTGAAAGGCCTCCACTGGTTAGTTTTACAGTCTTTTGTTTATCTTAGATGTTTATCTTAGAGCACAAGTGGAGGAGGGGCAGAGAGAGGGGGACACAGCCCAAAGCAGGCTGCAGGCTCTGAGCTATCAGCCCCACATGGGGCTCCAACCCATGAACTGTGAGATCATGGCCTGAGCTGAAGTTGGACGCTTAACCGACTGACCAAACCACCCAGGCGCCCCATTTAGTTTTTTTGCATGACATAATTTCTATATAAAACTACAAAAAACAACAGTTCTAGAGCCTTTTAGCTAGGATTAATGAAGAGCTATGCATTTCTGATTGTAATATGGTTCCTTTTTTAAAAGTTTTTTTTTTTTAAGATTTTATTTTTAAGTGGACTCTATAACGAATATGGGGTAATCTCTACACCCATCACGGGGCTTGAACTCACAACCTAAGATCAAGAGTTGCATGCTCCACTGACTGAGCCAGCTCAGGTGCCCCTGTAATATGGTTCTTTTCTAACCCCTCATGTTTACAGTTTGCTAGTTCATCTGCCAAACTTTTTTTTTTATTATATCTAAGCAGAACAGAGCCTGTCTCAAAATTCTCCTTACTAAAGAGCAAGCAGTATCAAAATTTTGTGAAAACATTTTGTGAGGGCTTATATAAATTTTAGTCTCCATTTTTCATTTTCAGTTGAACTAGAGAAACAACCCCTAAAAAGTATTTGAAACAAAACACTGCCAGTTTGAGAAATACCTTAAAGCTTCAGAATATATCATCTAAATCTTTTAGTGATTCTGATGATGTAAACTGCCCATAGGTTTATTTGTTTTTGGTTTTTTTTGTTTTTAAAAATTTTTTTTAAATGTCTCTTATTTTATTTTTGAGAGACAGAGACAGCACGAGCAGCGGAGGGTCAGAGAGAGAGGGAGACACAGAATCCGAAATAGGCTGCAGGCTCTGAGCTTAGCTGTCAGCACAGAGACTGACGCTGGGCTTTAAACCACGAACCATGAGATCATGACCTGAGCTGAAGCTGGACATTTAACCGAGTGAGCCACCCAGGGGCCCCTGTTTTTGTTTTTAATTAGTAGCTGAAGTAAACTGTTTTTGAAGTTATTGTGAGATTAACTCTTGGAAGTTTCTGCTCAATGTCTAAACAACAAAGTTGAGCTCTGGGAGGAAGACGCGGTCGCAGCTACAGCAGAGCTCTAGGCTCTTGTTCTTGAATCCCCACTGTTCCCTCTCCATGAGCAGCAGGTCTGTCATAAAGCCACACATAAAGCCATGTCTTTTAAAAACACCAGGAAGATACCTGTGGGATTAGAGGTGGTGAATCAATGAATTAGAATTATTCTAACCAGCTGCAGTGTGAAAAAAGTCTTTGGAGAAGGTTATGTGCTGACTTGATCACGGAGGCACAGAGGAAAAGAATTGTGAAAGGATCAGTTCAGAGGCCCGCCACGCCTCTGAGAATCACTGCTAGAAAAACTTCCTTGTGGTGACAGTTCCAAGATGAAGGATCGTTTGCAGATGGAGATCCACAAATGACTCATTGGTTTGCTCAGTCCTGAGATTGTTTTTTTTTTAACCACCCCCCCAAGTTTTTAAATTTATTTTGAGAAAGAGATGTTCCATGCTGTCCGTGCAGAGTCTCAGGTGGAGCTTGTTCTCACCAACCATGAGACTGGCTGAGCAAAACCAAGAGCCAAAACCAGGAGTCAGAAGATCAATTGATTGAGCCACCCAGGCATCTAGTTCTGAGATTGTTAAACAGATTACCTTCATCAGTATTGAGCCAGGAGTCAATATTGAAGTCACTATTACAGATGCTTAAATCAACCTTTTTAATAAATTGATTATCAGTTGTTAAAAAAAATAAAAGGTTGAGATTTTTAAAATTTTTCTATTTTTTAATCTGGCACAGCCCTTCATAATTTGGTTCCAGCATCGCTGTTCCTCTTGTTTCTGCATGCCCTACTTTTCAGTCCTTTAAAGATTCCAGGTTTATGGAGTTTTTCTTAATTTCTTTTACCTTACCTTATTTGTGTAATATAAAAAATTTTATAGGCCACTGCCATCTTTCTGCTAGGTGTTTCATGTAATTTCTAATCCTTAAAATGGTCCTGTAATAGTTATAATGTCCTGCATGTTTTACAGCTGAGGGAACTGTGGCATGGGGGTTTTTATTGACTTTCCTAAGCCCACATCCATGATTCAAACCATGTATCTCTGACTACAAAGTCCACACTCCACACTCCTCTTTTCCATCATGTGAATGTCTCCATGTTTACTGTGTTTGTGTTATCTTAAGATTTTCCATAGTGCTTTAGGAAGTATTTATTGTTAGCAGAGCTTAACGCTAGTTGATTGACTTTAGTGGTATTGGCCTTTGAAGTATACTGTTGGCATGTAGCATTTTATGTAAGAAAAAGATGTGTATGTGTATGTATTTTGGGAATTTCAGCTTTCATATATATATATTCTTGGAGTAGTTAAATGTCTGCTTTGCTATTACACAAATATAATAATTGATCTCTGGGCCTCATTTCTCTGATCTGAAAATGAGTGGTGGACTAGTTGCTAATGCCCCTTCCACATTTAATATTCTATTCAAGTTTCTAAAGAACTGAATGAAATGATAGATGGCATATGGACAGCTCCAGGCATTGGTGACAGTATCATTAATGAAGAACCAGAATAGGGGGCAATGAGCTATGGGTGGTGGCTAAGGAAGACAGGAGAAGTAAGAACAAGGGATTGTAATTTACATAAAATATTCCTCTGTACTAAGCAAAGAGAATATATTTCTAAATAAAAATGTAGAAACTCTGAGAATTAGCTGGGTGTGTAGTTTGTAAGTCATGCCTCCACCCTCCCTCAATGTTACCCCCATTCATTTGTCCTTTCTTGTTATGGTTTATGTGTGTTTGAGAAAAATGCATCTAGAGCTGTATTATATAAAAATAACCAGGTCATCAGCAGCACACTTGAAATAATTAAAGCTTTCATATTGTTCATAAGGTGAGAATTCAGTAATTAAAATGTGAACGAATTATTGTAGATCTTCAGTGAGTTTGTTGATAAAGCAAAGGAAGGGCATATTTTAAATTCAAAAAGAATGAAATGACTTTTAATGACAAAACTTTTATATAGCTTTTTTACTCTTAAGGTATTAGAGGAAGACCTTTGTATATGCTTCTATTGACATATACATGGGTGATGGTTTGACTAGTTGGAAAATTGTTAACCAGCATAGAAAATTGTCATTCATTTCCTTGTTAGCTTCTAGAGACCTTAGATCAGTGAATTTTGAGTTTGGAACTGAATCATCCTATGCCAGGAGTAAGGAAATATTCTTTAGTCAAAAAAGTTTGGGTTTTTCAGCATACTATAACCTTCAGATAGAGATTTATAAATATACTTTAGTATTTTTAAAATCTGAGAAGTAAAAGTAAAGAAACTGGTTTAACCTTGTTCAGCAGTATATTATCCAGCTTATTGGCTGGGGGCCTTTTTTTTCCCCACATAATACTTAGTAGTACATCCTTTTACTGATCTGGGTTAACTTTTGTCTGTTTTATAAAGCCTCACTCTCAAACTATGACTACTTCCACCCTCAGGTAATCGGCCTTGATTACTTCCTGAAGGACCTCATTCTACTGTTCATTACTGATAATTATTAGAAAAAAGTCTTTTGTATTTAGCCAAATGCTGTTTTCCCTTAATATCGATCCTTTCATTGTTTGCCTCCTAAAATTATACAAAAATAAATAATTACTCTCATCTTAATATCTGAAGATGCCTTGTCTAGCATAGTGATTAAAAGCTCAGGCTTTGGAGTCAGATTGCCTGAGTACAAATTTTAGTTCCGCTGCTTTTACTGTGTGATCTTTTCTCATCTGTAAAATGGAAATAACCATAATACTTTAGTGGGCTAAATGACATGATTCATAAAAGAGCTGATTATGTAGTGTGGTCCCTACGGGGTCCAAGTGGTCCCTTGGAAAGCAGATATTGAGAAGGCGTTAGTGCAAGAGGTTTTATGGGGAGTAGATAATAGAATGCCTGTGAAAGGAAAGGGAGAGCAAACTGAATTGACCTACAAGAGCTTCAGTCTTTGATGCAGATCTAAAAAAACAAAAACAAAAAACCAACACAAAAAACTGAGCTAATCCAATGGGGAGCTCCAGAGCAAAAATCACCTGTTAGAGGAGTCCTACATTGGGAAGAAATGGCCATGTTCTAGTACACCTACCATGTTTAATTACTGGCTAGGAGCTACCCAGGAGGAGCATGGTCTCAACTGGAAAGCTGAGAAGAATTCAGAACATGCTGTATCTGGAGGCTATTAACTAACTATACTTCCTTGCATCTGAATGCAGTCTTTCCGTCCGTCCTTCCTTCCTTCCTTCCTTCCTTCCTTCCTTCCTTCCTTCCTTCCTTCTCCCATCCATCCTTTCATGCAAGTTATTTTTTCAAGTGAGATCCAGGTGATTGCCAAAAGTTCATTTCTTGTGCTGCAGGATCTAGATCTCCACAAACATTTTCCAAGAGCAGTTCTTTCAGGGTTCCATGGACTTCTTTCTCTTTTTATAAGGATTTTATTTTTATTTAAAATATATTTTTAGTCTTTTATTTATTATTGAGAGATAGAGAGAGACAGAGCATGAGCATGGGAGGGGCAGAGAGAATCTGAAGCAGGCTCCAGGCTCTGAACTGTCAGCACAGAGCCCGATGGAGGACTCAAACTCACAAACTCTGAGATCATGACCTGAGCTGAAGTCAGAGGCTTAACTGACTGAGCCACCCAGGCACCCCAAGGATTTTATTTTTAAGTAATCTCTTTATCCAACATGGGATTCAGGCTCACAACTCTGAGATCAGGAGTTGCATGTTCCACCAAATGAGCCAGCCGGGCACCCTGGACTTCTCTTCTTAATGGGAAACTTCAAAGACGTAGGTTTGTGAGACAGGCTTCAGTCCCCATCTGTGTACCTGGTCTCAGAGCCACAGTGGTTCTCATGGTCTCTTCCACTATTCAGTCTAAATCCCCCTTGACATTAGCCATAATTTTTGTTGGGCTGGTGGTTTACCTAGTAATATGACCCACCCTCATTTTTGAGGGATCACAGTCACAATTGGGCAGGGGAATATCAAGTGGTACCCATGTGGGTCACCTGAGTTCCACACATACTCTTTGTTGTTCCAATTATGTAACAACATACCTGCTTCCTTCTGATGATGAAGGTTAATTTACCCTGCCATGATAGTGATTTTTTTTCTTGCCTCTTGGTCCAAGGAAACAAAGAGTCCCAAATGCACTGGCTCCAGCTATAATTTATAGCTCAGTATGACCCTTAACATGTTTCCTTCCAAAGGTATCTCCAGGATCTCTAACAAGATGGAAAGCACAAAGTCCTCTAGTAGATAACTAGAAATTACGGTAAGTGAAGGCCATTTCTCCTACCTTTTGATTCTCGGACCCACGTGTTCTTTCTACCAGGACCATAGGTCTGAATCAGTGCATATACTGCATCCTAGAGGATAGCACACCATTCTGATCTCTGAGCTGGTATATCAGCTGTGTCTTCTTCAGTGGGCCATTTCAGTACTCTCTAAGGCTGGATGGTTTTGTATAGTGCTGTTATGTGATAAGACCACTAGATCCCATAGTTATGGGCCCATTGTCACAATTCCTTCACTGTAAATTGGTTCCCTTGGTTGGATGCTGTGTTATATGGGATTCCCTGTCTGTGGATCAGGTACTCTCTAAGCCTTTCTCTTGTGGTGTGGCTGGGAGTCTGGGGACAGGAAAGAAAAACCCATACCTGGAATAAGTATCTATTGAATGCCTGTGGGGATCAACTGCTGGCCTTTCCAAGATGGAAGGAATATGATGTGATATGTGGTTGATCAGCTTGAGGCACAGTGATATATTGGAGGCTCAGTGTTCGTCTCTGTTACTCATAGGTTGGATGATCAGAGGGGCTGGTAGCCTGATTGGGCTTTGGTGAATGGGAGTTCAGGCCTCCTTCTTTGCTTCTATTTATTTCTGCCACAATGGCTCCTTTATTTATTTCCCCATCATACCATTTTCTGGGTGGCTAATGTCAATTCTCTGAGTCATT
This sequence comes from Suricata suricatta, assembly GCF_006229205.1. NCBI lineage: Eukaryota > Metazoa > Chordata > Mammalia > Carnivora > Herpestidae > Suricata > Suricata suricatta. The sequence goes on along the minus strand of NC_043707.1, from coordinate 101,206,494 downwards.
TTGTTTATTCAGTTATTAAGTGTTTCTTCTATATTGGATGCTTTCTGGGGGACATTAACACGTGAAAAGAATTTTCACACTTAATACACTCCCATATGTTCATTCATTTGCCTCAACCCATAACTTATTGTAATAATTATATAGTCTTTTACTTAAAGGGCCCTGACCGGTTAGCCAATCCATTTGCAATTGTCTGTGAGTCTGTATATGTATATTCTCAACTCTGGCCATTGTTGTTTTTTTTTTTTTTTACACAAAGTTTATGTCTTGAGATCTATGTTTAGGAAGATTTTCCCTTTCCACTGTCCAAGTCAGCCCTAAGTGTGGCTACAACGAAGCTGTTTTGTTTGTTTTTTTTCTAGCTTGCATTCACATACTGAGCCATTTATAAGCTATTTATAAGCCAAACTTTTGCTTTTATCTCCTCAAGTTGGTCATATAGGATCACCCAAACAGCTATAGATGTGGATTTCAGAAAGGATGCTGGTACAGTTGTGGTGTCAGGGAAGTTTTGTGCCCTTTGGTTCTGTGGGGTTTGATTTTTTTTTCATAATTGAGAGTGTGAGTAGGGGAGAGACAAAGGGAGAGAGAGAATCCTAAGCCATCTCCATGCTTAGTGTAGAGCCTGACATGTGGCTCAGTATCCAGATCATGACCTGAGCTGAAATCAAGAGTCAGCTGCTTAACTGACCAAGCCACCCAGGTGCCCCTGGGGACAACCATTTTAGATGCCCCTCTCTCGTGGGTCATGCTTCCATGTTTTCTTTTTTTTTTTTCCCTTGGTTTTATTTTTTTATGTTTATTTATTTATTTATTTATTTATTTTTTGCTTCCATGTTTTCAAACCAGGACCCAGACCTTGGTATAATAAACCTCTTCTTCTGAGCTACCAGGGAACGCTCTGACTTTGACACTTAGTTTCATATGTTTATTAGTTTCTCTCTGTAGGGAGGTTAGTGCAGCATAACAGCTAGCCACTTCCATTTGTGCTTACATGCATTGTTCTGCTCACACATTTCAAAAATCAGAATCATTATACTGGTCAGAGTGTTCTTCTTTGGGAACATACTCCCAAGAAAGTTTTAGCAATTTTCCTAAGAAAGTTTTAGCATCCAGGCTACCAGCTTGTTCCAGGGACTTCCATATTTCCATAATAAAAAAAATCCAAAAAATAAGACTAGACCAATGTTGGACAATAATAACAATGTTAAGTAGTAATGGACTCTTCTTATTTTTCATTAGGAGCTACTGGCCTCTTGTTTTTAGTTATATACATATAATTAAAAAAACATATCAAGCTTAATGGTGAAATACTAAACAGTTCCCTATTAACGTCAGAAATAAATTGTTCATTGTCACCACATAAGTGATTAGACAAGAGAAGAATAAAAGACATCACTGGGGGAGAAATAAAAGACAAGCAATTTGAGGAGCCCCATTGATCTCCTTTGACTCTGCATTGGAGAAATAAAAGTATCACGGGAAGATTGTGGGAACACTGAGCAGTCTGCTCAGGTGGGTGCTGTGTGTATGCCTGTGTGTTTACATATATGTGCATGCATAAAAGGAAACAAATCAGTTGAAACCTGGAAAATTTTTGATAGAGTTAGATCCGTGAGGTCCACAGGAATCACTATTGAGAGTAAGTAAAGGAGAGATGTAGGGTGAGTTCATGGGGTTGTATATACCTAGTGATCTTCTGGCCACTCACTTCAATCTGCCCACTTACTCTCTCATATGATGCTGTTGAGGTTCTGCTGCTAATAGGACCACATTGGTCTAGAACCCTACGGATTTTTCCAACAGAAAAGCCTAACAGTTCAGGTTCAGTTCAGGGGTTAGTAGTCAGCATAGTTCTAGAACATAGCAGGATGATTGAGAATATAAGAAGAATTACTGAAGGGACAGATGTATAAATAAATAAGATTAAGTTCACCATCTTTTTAATGTTTAGTTTTTGAGAACAAGAGAGAGAGAGAGAGAGACAGAGTACGAACAGGGGAGGGGCAGACAGAGAGGGAGACAGAGAATCCAAAGCAGGCTCCAGGCTCTGAGCTGTCAGCACAGAGCCCAATATGGCACAGATACCCCACCGACTGTGAGGTCATGACGTGAGTTGAAGTCTGGACACTTAACTGACTGAGCCACTCAGGTGCCCCTATATAAGATTAAGTTTAAATGTATTCTAAGATATGCTATCAATTATTGAAGGGTTAGAAGCATATTTTATATTTTATTTATCTTCTTTGAACCTCCTTCTGTTACTGGTGTTTTCTTTTTTACTCTTTTATTTCTTCTTTTTTTTTTTTTTGAAGTCAAGATAATATCCACAGAAAAAGGGGCTAGTTGAGTTCACATATCAAGTGACTGTGTAAGTGCTTTCTTGAGACAGCATCACACTTTGGTATGCATTGGACATAGCTTATTGGTACTTCTCATTTTATCATGCAGATTATTAAAAAGATGTTTACTCAGGAATTAAAATTTGACAAAATTAATAATTTTTATTTCTTCATTGATCAATTGAAAATGGCATTTTTTTTTTAAACTTGAGAGTGCATGGCTGTGAAGAATATGACTGCTAGTACAGTTTCGTGTTGTTGCCTTGACTTGTGCAAAGGTGCAAGCATTTCTACCCTCCTTTGCTTTTGCAGTGTGCAAATATGGATATTGATGCAAATGTCAACACAGTGAAAAAAACATACTATGAAGTTATGTCTTAGTGTTATGAAAATAGTTTTAAAAAAATGAGAAATTGAGATACATTATACTATATTAGTTTCAGATGTACAACATAATGATTTCAATATATGTATAAAAATAATTTTGACCTCATACTTCCTAGAAGGGTCTTGAGAATCCCTAGGAGTCAGTGCACTGCACTTTGAGAACTCATCCATTTTGTGCTTGGATGCTTTCAAGCAGCCTGAACATAACCTTATAAAGTTACCTTGCTTGTTTTTAAACTTCCATAAATTCAGCAACCTGGTTAGGTAAATTCCACTGAATGTTTAACTGACTTAGTCATTAAAAAATGTTTTAATAGTATAGTGCGTGCACCCGTTCTTTTTAATCTGAATATTTTGCTGCTTACTCATACCTACTCTGGTGACTTAAAAAAAGATAGTTTTCGGGTTTGCATTCCATACTTTTTTGCTTTGAATAAATCTCTTTAAATTAAAAAAGCATAGCAGTTGATCTTTTGACATTTATATTCTGTGAGATTCTTGCAACAAAAATCTTTGTTTTGATTAGGTCCTTTGGGAGACAGTAAATAAACTGAGGATTATTGGAATATTTTCAGCAGACTCTTGAAAACAACTAGAAGTTTAATGGCATTGTAGTATTATGTACAGTTTGTCTTATCATCCAGTGGTTTCTGTGTGAAATTTGGGGCTGCCTTCAGAGTGAGGTGGAACTGCTTTCATTTAGTATAGTCCTTTAGGGAAACCATTATTAAAATCCCTTATAAGTGAAATTTGAAAATAGAAATAAGTTTGTGTTACAGATTAGATTCCTTAATAGCAAATCCTAGATGGATAATCAAGATTCTTTTAGTATACTGAAATTTTTATTGTATTGATTTTTGCTGGAAATAATTGGCAGTTGGCCAGCCTTAATCTGATCCCTCTCATAAACCCCTCCTGCTTATCTGGTGTTCCCCTCCCTTAATTGGCTTTTTCCTTGCCATTCCCTCTGCTTGGAACTCTCTTACCCTAGATATTTTTAGAGTTGTTTCCTGACATTTAGGTTTTGACATAAATGTCACCTTCTCAGTAGGAATTTCTCTGACTGTCCTGTCTAAAATTATAACCTTCCTGGGTGGCTCAGTCGGTTGGGGGCGTCTGACTTTGGCTCAGATCATGATCTCATGGTTCATGAGTTCAAGCCCTGTGTAGGGCCTGGAGTCTGCTTAGGATTCTGTGTCTCCCTCTCTGTCTGCCCCTCACCTGCTCACACACTGTTTAGCTCTCTCTCTCAAAAATGAATAAAATTTTAAGAAATTAAAAAAAATAAAATTATAACCTTTCTTTTCCTTTTCTTTAAAAATTTTTTTCCTTGGCATTTATCATCTTATATATCATGTATTTTACATGCTTTTGGTGTTTATTATCTATTTCTACCCATTAGAATGTAAGTTCGAAGAAGGCAAGAATTTTGCCTGTGTGCTTGCTGCTTTATTCACAAGATTTAGACTTGGGCTGAAAACAAAACAGGTGCTCAGATATTGGTGAGATGAGTATTTATGTCCTATAAGTACGAATTCTGTAGAGATTTTTTATTGTAATTATGTTTGTTATGAGATTTGATACAAAAGCTTGGTCTTATGAAGTCGTTCATCCTAGCTCCCTGTCTTCGTGTTCTTAATTTGATCTTGGCTGTATAGTAAGCTCAAATATATACACATTGGATGGATTTGTCAACCAGGAAAGCTCAATTATTTTTCTGCAGAAACATTTTTGTTTTATGATATAACAGTTGTATACACTGAAACAGCCTAGAATTAGTTTTGATTTTTATAGATTTAAAAAGAATTCTTGATGAAGTCCTAAGAGTTCAGTTTTGCTTTCATTTCCCTTGCCTTTGGGGATGTGTCGAGTAGGAGATTGCTGCGGTGGAGGTCTAGGAGGTTTTTCCTTAATTTCTCCTTGAGGGTTTTGATGGTTTCCTGTCTCACATTCAGGTCCTTCAGCCATTTTGAGTTAATTTTTGTGTATGGTGTAAGAAAGTGGTCTAGTTTCATTCTTCTGCATGTTGCTGTCCAGTTCTCCCAGCACCACCTGCTAAAGAGGCAGTCTTTTTTCCATCGCATACTCTTTCCTACTTTGTCAAAAATTAATTGGCCATACATCTGTGAGCCCAGTTCTGGGTTCTCTATTCTATTCCATTGGTCTATGAATCTGTTTTTGTGCCAATACCATACTGTCTTGATGATGACAGCTTTGTAGTAGAGGTTAAAGTCTGGGATTGTGATGCCTCCCGTTTTGGTTTTCTTCTTCAATATAACTTTGGCTATTCGGGGTCTTTTGTGGTTCCATATGAATTTGAGGATAGTTTGTTCTAGCTTTGAGAAGAATGTTGGTGCAATTTTGATGGGGATTACATTGAATGTGTAGATCGCTTTGGGTAGTAATGACATTTTCACAATGTTTATTCTTCTGATCCATGAACAGGGAATGTTTTTCCATTTCTTGGTGTCTTCTTCAATCTCTTTCATAAGTT
>NC_043707.1:101177915-101201171 GCF_006229205.1 Suricata suricatta | reverse complement strand
TGTTTGTTTGTTTTTTCCCCCTAGGAAGTATGTCTTGGGTTTTTCCCTTATTATTTTCATTACTTTTTTTTTTCCTCTTCTTTTTTTGGTGGTGGGGGTGGTTATGTTTAAATGAAGTTGCTTTTACAACACCAAAGACTTAATCATCCATTTCATATATAAAAGGTAGCTACTTTTTTGCATGGACCTCATGTATATTGTAGTATAGAGGTGGAATTTAAGGAAAGGTATTAAGCAGGCTGTGTTGTAGCTTATGGGCAAGTAATAAATTGTATCATTTATCTTGAATGTATCATGGATAAGCTGCTATATAATGATTGCAACTTCAGATAGCTGTGAAATTAGGTAATTAACTAGTTGTTACTTAACCTTCTTAATCGACTGAGCCACCCAGGTGTTCCTTAGTTGTTACTTAACCTTCTAATTTCTGTATAAGTCTAATTACATGAAATAGAAGTTTGGGTTCTGATTTTTTACTTTGCTTATCCATTTCGAGTGTCATTGTAACTACTGTATTGTAAATGATGGAAAATAATTACATATGTTAAAAAAATAGTGTTATATTCTAAAAAAAGTAAAAAAATATAGTTACAAAAATATGCAAAAAACATAAATAAAAATAAAAAATAAAAAAATATTCAGAAAAAAATAAAAAGAATTCATTTCCCCTTCTTTTTTCCCCCAACACCGATATCTCTCTCTCTCTCTCTGTTTAAATTTTTTAAATGTTTGTTTATTTTTGAGATAGAGGGACAGAGCGTGAGCAGGGGAGGAGGGCAGAAAGAGAGGGAGACACAGGATCCAAAGCGGGTTCCAGGCTCTGAGCTGTCAGCACAGAGCCCGACCAGGGGCTCGAACTCAGGAGATATGAGATCATGACCTGAGCAGAGTCGGACACTTAACTGAGCCACCCAGGGGCTCCCTACCTCTCTCTTAATACTCATTTCAAAGCTTTTCCATGGCGCCTTTTCAGATTATTCTAAGCTATAGTGATTTTTGTTTCCTCTGAGTTTTTGTAACAGTTATATTTGTACATTTGTTCCATTTTAATATTCTGCAATTTTTTCTTAATTCTGACTTGTATTTTGTATTTAAAAAATTTTTTTAATGTTTTATTTATTATTGAGACAGAGAGAAACAGAGCATGAGTGGGAGAGGGTCAGAGAGAGAGGGAATCACAGAACCTGAAGCACGCTCCAGGCTTTGAGCTGTCAGCACAGAGCCTGATATGGGGCTTGAACCCACGAACCATGAGATTGTGACCTGAGCCAATGTTGGCGGTTTAACCAACTGAGTCACCAGGCACTCCCTGTATTTTGTATTTTTAACTCTACATGAGTATAGGTCTTTCTCATCCTTTACTACATATCAATATCAATAAGCTTTTTTTTTTTTTTTCAAGAGCGAGAGTGAGAGCAGTCACAAGCAGAGTTGGGGCAGAGAGAGAGAGAGAGAGAGAGAGAGAGAGAGAGAGAGCGAGCGAGCGCGCATGCGAGCGAGAATCCCAATCAGGTTTCGTGCTGTCAGTATAGAGTATCAGTTGGAGTAAGGCTTGAACTCATGGAACCATGAAATCATGACCTAAGCTGACATCAGTCAGAAGCTCAACTAACTGAGCCACACAGTGCCCACTCCCTTTTTTTTAAGTTTATTTATTTTGAGAGACAGAGAGCAGGGGAGAGGTAGAGAGAGAGAGGGAGAGAGAACTCTCAGAGAGAGAGTGTTTCTCTACACTTTCAGTGCAGTTCCTGACTTGGGGCTTGAACCCATGAACTGCACGATCATGACCCCAGCGAAAAACCAAGAGTCAGATGCTTAACTGACTGAACCACCCAGGTGCCCCCATATCAATAAGTTTTTTGAGAAAGGATAGTTATATTTCTTAGTAATGCCCTGTAAAGTATTTCATTCATTCATTTAGTAACAGTTATTGACATTTTAATCTGGTAAGACTGCCTAAGTACTGGTGATAGAGGAATAAGACATCCTTGCCATGAGGAAACTAAAGGGCTTTTGGGAAAGGAGATCATATGAATAAGTATATCAGAGTTAGTGAGAATTATCAGTTCCACCAAAAGTTTACTGAAGTGATGTTGCTTATTTACCAAAGAGTTACCGAAGAGATTGATAATTAGCAGGAGGTTTCCATGAAGATAATAAAGAGAGGAATATCTTAAGGGAAAGTCTGGGCAAAAATATGTGGAAGTATGTGGAACAACATGACATATTTGGGGACCTGCAAATAGTGTGGCATGTTTTGTAGGTTGAAAAGGATGAGGCCAGAAATTGAGGTGCAAACCTAGGCGTGAAGCCAGATGAAGAAAAGATTCATATACTATTTAAAGGAGTTAGATTTTTTTAAAAAGAGTTTGAAATAGCAAAGCAATTGGTCATATTTAAGCTTTTTAGAGCAAGCTTAGTGTCAGTATAGCAGATGGATTGGAGGTGGGCCAGAATGGAAACCGGTATACTATTTGGGAAACTATTGAATAAATCTAAGCTAGAGATCAGAGTATGAATTAGGGCAATAATATCTGGGTAAAGAAGAAAGAAAGAAAGTGAGAAGTAATTAACAGAATTTTTGACATTGATTGGAGAATGGTTGCTAGGTGTCTGGCCTTGGATTATTGAATATATGGTAAAACCTTTATTTAGAGAGGGAATTCAGAAAATATAAAAGGTTTTAAGGAGAAGTTAAGTTATGAGAGTGGATGGGACCATCCAGTGAAAACAAGTTAGAGTGAAGAGAGAAGAGATCTGAAAACATGACTAGATAAAAATCATATTTAAGAGATATATAGGGGGAAAGCCCACAAAAGAAGACAGAGAAGGTAAAGACAGGAGGAATACCAGTAGAAAGCATCAAGTTTTAAAGAGATGAAGGTTTTTAAAAGGAATGACCAGCTGTGTTGGATCCAGTGAGGATTTAAAGGATCTGTTGGGCTTTGCAATTAGAGTCTGATACAACTTGATGAATTTCAGTGTATTGAAAATGTGAGTGTGGATCCGTAGATTTTTTTTTTAAAGAAATTGTGAAGGGAAGGCAAAAGGTAGTAACTTAAAGGGAATGTAGAGTTAAAGGAAAGGGTTAATGTTTATTATTATTATTATTATTTTAATGTTTTTTATTTAGTTTTGAGAGACAGAGACAGTGCGAGCAGGGGAGGGTCAGAGAGAGAGGGAGATAAAGAATCTGAAGCAGGCTCCAAGCTCTGAGTTGGCTGTCAGCACAGAGCCAGACGCAGGGCTCGAACCCATGAACCATGAGATCATGACCTGAACTGAAGTCAGACGCTTGACTGACTGAGCCACTCAGGCGCCCCAATGTTTGTTATTAAAAGATAGCTCATACTAAAAGATATCTGAAGGTATTTATAGGCCATGAGAGGGAGAAGTTGTAAACACAGAGGATATAGACACTCAGTGTATATTGGAACATAGACTGATTTCAAAATTAATGTGTGTATTGGGAGATAAATTATTCTTCAGTTGACTAGAATAATTATAAATGTTTGGGATATATTATTCTTGTAGTTTATCAGAGCAGCAGCCTACCTGAAATGGCAAGACCTTCAGCCAGGCAGAAATCAAGCCTGAGATGATTGCCCATCACCTGGGCAAGTTCTCCATGACCTACAAGCCTGTGAAGCATAGCAGGCCGGGCATTGGGGCCTCTCACCATTCACTCCTCCCACTTTATCCCTCTGAAATAGTCTGTTCAGCCAATAAAGGCACAGATTTCTCTAACAAACAAGCAAAACCAATAACCACCAACCAATGATAGAACATTCAAAGACAGTTTTTTTATTTACTTATTTAAAAAATTTTTAATGTTTACTTTTGAGAGAGAGAACATGCATGTTAAGTTCATACAGATTAGAAATAATTGTTTTTTGTAGTTTTAATTCATTAAAAATAGCTTTATTTTATATAACATGTAATATATATATTATGTAGTATGTACTACATATTTATATAATATAGCACATATTATAAAATTCACTTGCTTAAAATGTACAGTGGTTTTAGTATATTCACAGAATTATAGTTATCACCACTAATTTTATTACTGTTTTTAAAAATGTTTATTTTTTGAGAGAGAGAAAGAGAGAGAGAGGGAGAGAGAAATCCCAAGCAGGCTCTGTGCTGTCAGTGCAAAGCTCGATGTGGTCTTGAACTCAGGAACTGTGAGATCATGAACTGAGCTGAAACCACAGTTAGACCCTTAATTGACTGAGCCACCCAGGCACCCCTACCACTATCTAATTTTTTTTTTATTATTATTTTTTAAAATGTTTTTATTTATTTTTGATACTGAGAGAGACAGAGCATGAGAGGGGGAGGGGCAGAGAGAGAAGGAGACACAGAACTGGAAGCAGGCTCCAGGCTCTGAGCTAGCTGTCAGCACAGAGCCCAATGCGGGGCTCGAACCCATGAACGTGAGATCTGACCTGAGCCGAAGTCGGAGGCTCAACCGACTGAGCCACCCAGGCGCCCCATACCACTATGTAATTTTAAAACAATTTCATCATATCCCTAAAAACCACCCATTCCTATTACTAATCACTCCCTGCTTCCTTTTATCATCTTTCCTTAGCCCCTGGGAACCACTAATCTGTTTTCTGTCTCTATGGAATTGTCTATTCTGGACATTTCATGTAAATGACATCTGGCTTCTTTTAATTATCAAAATATTTTCAAGGTTCATCCATATTGTAATATATATTAGTATTTCATTTCTTTTTATTACTAAATAATATACCACATTTTATTTATCCATTCATTAGTTAATGGACATTTGGGTTATTTCTGCTTTTTAGTCACTGTAACTAATGCTGCTATGAACAAATGTGTACAAATTTTTGTATAGACATAATTTCTTGGGTATTTACCTAGGAATGAAATTGCTGGATCATATGATATCTCTGTGTTCATATTTTTTGAGTAACTACCAATCTGCTTTTGCACAAGGCTGCACTATTTTACCTTCCCATCAGTAATGTGTGAGGTTTCCAATTTTTTCACATCCTCTCCATCACTTGATATTGTTTGTCTTTTTTTTATTAATGTTTTATTTATTTTTGATACAGAGAGAGACAGAGCATGAGAGGGGGAGGGGCAGAGAGAGAAGGAGACACAGAACAGGAAGCAGCCTCCAGGCTCTGAGCTAGCTTCAGCACAGAGCCTGATGCGGGGCTCGAACCCACTAACGTGAGATCTGACCTGAGCCAAAGTTGGAGGCTTAACTGACTGAGCCACCCAGGCACTCCTCTTTGTCTTTTTGATTCTAGCCCTCATAGTGGTTTTGAAGTGATATATTATCAGGGTGTTGATTTGCATTTCCCTGATGCTAATGCTGTTGAGCATCTTTTCAGGTGCTATTGACTTTTTGCATATTTACTTTGGTGAAATGCCTTTCAGATTCTTTGCCTATTTTAAAATTAGGTTATTTGTCTCTTTCTATTATTTTAATTCCAGTATAGCTAACATTTTAAAAATTATTTGAGTTGCAGGACTTTTATTTTTGTTTTTAATTTTTTAAATGTCTATTTATTTTTGAGAGAGACGGTGTGAGCAGGGGAGGAGCAGAGAGGGAGGGAGACACGGAATCTGAAGCAGGCTCCAGGCTCCAAGCTATCAGCATGGAATCTGATGTGGGGCTTGAAACCCACCAACTGTGAGATCATGACCTGAGCTGAAGTTGGACATTCAATTGATGAAGCCACCCAGATGTCCCATAGTTGTTGGAGTTTTTGAATATATCCTATATGGCTTTATATTTAAAAATTTTTTTGTCTTTAAAAAATTTTTTTTATTTAAAAAAACAATTTTTTAAATGTTTTTTATTTATTTTTGAGAGACAGAGAAAGTGGGAGCAGTGGAGGGTCAGAGAGAGAGGGAGATACAGAATCTAAAACAGGCTCCAGGCTCTGAGCTAGCTGTCAGCACAGAGCCCGACATGGGGCTCAAACCCATGAACCGTGAGATTATGACCTGAGCCCAAGCCAGACGCTTAACCGACTGAGTCACCCAGGCGCTCATCTTTATTATTTTATTTTGAGAGACAGAGACAGAGAGCGAGTGGGGCAGGGGCAGAGAGGGAGACACAGAATCTGAAGCAGCTCCAGGCTCTGAGCTGTCAGCACAGAGCCCAACGTGGGGCTCAAACCCACGAACCGTGAGATCATGACCTGAGCTGAAGTCGGACGTTCAACCAACTGAGCCACCCAGTCGCCCCATGGCTTTATATATTTTATAAGCTTCTTATCAGCTACAGTTTGCAAATATTTTCTCCCATTCTGTAGGTTGGTTGTCTTTTCACTTTCATGAAAGTTTCCTTTGAAACATAAAAATTTTACATTTTTTGAAGATTTTGTTTTTAAGTAATCTATACACCCAGTGTGGGGCTTGAACTTAAAACCCAGAGATCAAGAGTCACATGTTTCACTGAGCCAGTGAGGTGCCACTAAAAGTTTTAAAGTTTGATGAAGATTAATCTAGGTTTTCTTATCACTTATTTTTTGATGTCTTACCTAAGAAATTACTGCTTAATCTAAAGTCACAAAGATTTGCTCTTGTGTTTTCTTTTAAAACATTTAGCTCTTATATTTAGGGTTAGGATTTGTCATAGGTGGCATTTATCAGGTTGTGGAAGTTCTCTTATATTCCTAGTTTGTTGGGTATTTTTATTGTGAAAGGGTATTGGATTTTGTCAGATGCTGTATTTGTCAGATATGTCTATTGAGATTATGTAGTTGGGTTTTTTTTCACTAACATTGATTTTCATATATTAAACCAACCTTGCAGGTGTGGAATAAATCTCACTTGTTCGTAGTATGTAATTCTTTTTATGTGCTGCTGGATTTGGTTTGCTAGTATTTTCTTGAGGAGTTTTCATGTATGTTCATAAAGGATGTTGGTCTGTAGGATGTCTTTGATTTGGTATCAGGGTAATATTGACCTCATAGAAGAATTGGGAAAGTATTCTTTTTTTTTTTAATTTTTGTGAGAGATTGGCATTAATTTCTTCTTTATGTATTTGGTAGAAGTCACTGGTAAAACCATCTAGGTTTGTTTTGCGGTCAAATGCTCTATCCCTGAGCTATACCCCCACCGTCTAGGTTTGGATAGAAAGTTTAAAAATTAATGATTGCAGGTATGGAATAAATCTCACTATAAACTATTTGGTAGTTTATTTCTAAGAATTTGTTCACTTCATCTAGCTTGTCTTATTTGTGGGTGTTCAGTTATTCATAGTACTATAATTCTTTGTATCCATTAATAATGCCCCCCTACTTACATTTCTGATTTTAGTAATTTGAATTTTCTTTCTTTTCTTGGTCAGTCTAGCTAAAGGTTTGTCAATTTTTGTAATCTTTTCAAAAAACCACCTTTTGGTTTTGTTGAATTTTCTCTTATTTATTTTCATTCTAATCTTCATGATTTCTCATTGCTTTGGGCTTAGTTTGGTCCTTTTTTCCCCTAGATTTTTTTTTTCCTTTAAATTTATTTTGAGAGAGAGAAAAAAACACAAGTGTAGGAGGGGCAGAGAGAGGGACAGACAGAATTCCAAACAGACTCTAAGCCATCAGTGCAGAGCCGGACATGGGGCTTGAACTCCGGAATCATGAGATCATGACATGGACTGAAATAAAAGAAAATCAGACACTTAACTAACTGAGCCACCCCGACGCCCCTTTTTTCTAGTTTTTAAGGTGGAAAGTTAGGTTTATAATTTGAAATTTTGCTTGTAAAAGAAGTGTAGGTGTTTTAAACTATAAATTTCCTTAGAAGCATTGTCTTTACAATATCCCAAAGGTTTTGATATGTTGTGTTTGCTTCCTTTTTAATTTTTTAAAAATTTTATTCGTTTATTTTTTAAATTTATTTTTGAGTGTGAGCAGGGGAGGGTCAGAAAGAGAGGGAGACACAGAATCTGAGGCAGAATCTGAAGCAGGTTCCAGGCTCTGACCTGTCAGCACAGAGCCCGATGCGGGGCTCGAACTCACGAACTGTGAGATCATGACCTGAGCTGAGGCTGGGTGCTTAACCGACTGAGCCACCCAGGCTCCCCTGCTTCCTTTTTTAAAAAAGATTTTAAGTAATCTTTACACCCAACGTGGGGCTCAAATTTAACAACCCCATGATGAAGAGTCACATGCCTCTACCAACTCATCCAGTCAGGTGCCCTGTTGGGCTTACATTCTTAATTATCTCAAAGTATTCTCTAATTTTTCTTGTGATTTCTTACTTGGTTATTTAGTGTGTTGTTTAATTTCTACATATTTTTGACTTTCTCAAATTTCCTTCTGTTAGTGATTTCTAACTTCATTGCACTGTATGATTTCAATCCTTTTAAATTGTTTTATTTTTAAAAAAATTTTTAATGTTTTTTAATTTTATTTTTGATACAGAGAGAGACAGAGCATGAGAGGGGGAGGGGCAGAGAGAGAAGGAGACACAGAACTGGAAGCAGGCTCCAGGCTCCGGAGTTAGCTGTCAGCACAGAGCCTGATGCGGGACTTGAACCCACGAACGTGAGATCTGACCTGAGCCGAAGTCGGAGGCTTAACCGACTGAGCCACGCAGGCGCCCTTAAATTGTTTTATTGAGGGTTATTTTGTGGCTTACCATATGGTTTCTCCTGATCCTGTGTATCTGAGAAGGATGTGAATCCTGCTGCTGTTGGATGGAATGTTTTGTAAATATCTGTTATGTCTAGATGACTTACAGTGTTGTTCATGTTTTTTTTTCTTGCTAATCTTATACTTAGTTGTTTTATCCATTATTCAAAGTGGAATATTGGGGAGCTTGGGTGGCTCAGTCGGTTAAGCATTCAGATCTCAGCTCAGGTCATACTCTCACAGTTTGTTGGGTCAAACCCTACAGCAGGTTCGGTGCTGACAGCTTAGAGCCTGGAGCCTGCTTTGGATACTGTGTCTCCCTCTCTCTTTGCCCCTTCTCTGCTCATGCTCTGTCTCTCTCTCTCAAAAATAAACATTAAAAAGAAAAAAAGAAAGTGGAGTATTAAAGCCTATAAATATTATTTTTTCTTTTATAGTTTATTGTCAATTTGGTTTCCATATAACACCCAGTACTCATCTCAACAAGTGCCCTCCTCTATGCACATCACCCTCCTTCCTCTCTCCCCCACCCTCATCAGCCCTGATGTTCTCAGTATTCGAGTCTCTCATGGTTTACCTCCCTCCTTCTCCCCAACTGTTTATTTCCCTTTCCATGCCCCCATGGTCCTCTGTTAAGTTTCTCCTGTTATACTTATAAGTAAAAACATGTGGTATCTGTCCTTCTCTGCCTGACTTATTTCATTTAGCATGACTGTCTCAAGTTCCATCCATGTTGCTACGAATGGCCAGATTTCATTTTTTCTCATTGCCATGTAGTATTCCATTGTATATATAAACCACATCTTGATCCATTCATCAGTTGATGGACATTTAGGCTGTTTCCATGCTTTGGCTACTGTTGAAAGTGCAGCTATGAACATTGGGGTACGTGTGCCCCTAAGCATCAGCACTCCTGTGTCCCTTGGGTAAATTCCTAGCAGTGCTATTGCTGGGTCATAGGGGAGTTCTATTGGTAATTTTTTGAGGAACCTCCACATTGTTTTCAAGAGGGGCTGTACCAGTTTACATTCCCACTAACAGTACAGGAGGGTGCCCATTTTTCCACATCCTCACCAGCTTCTGTAGTCTCATGATTTGTTCATTTTAATCACTCTGACTGGCATGAGGTGGTGTCTCAGTGTGGTTTTGATTTGTATTTCCCTGATGAAGTGTGATGTTGAGCATCGTTTTATGTGTCTATTGGCCATCTGGATGTCCTCTTTGGAGAAATGTCTGTTCATGTCTTCTGCCCATGTCTTTATTGGATTATTTGTTTTTCAGGTGTGGAGTTTGGTGAGTTCCTTATAGATTTTGGATATTAGCCCTTTATTCGATATATCATTCGCAACTATCTTTTCCCATTCTATCAGTTGCCTGTTAGTTTTCTTGATTGTATCCTTTGTCATGCAGAAGCTTTTTATCTTGATGGGTTCCCAATAGTTCATTTTTGCTCTTGATTCCCTTGCCTTTGGAGATGTGTTAAGTAAGAAATTGCTGCGGTTGAGGTCAAGGAGGTTGTTTCCTGCTTTATTCTCTAGGGTTTTGATGGTTTCCTGACTCACATCAAGGCCCTTCATCCATTTTGAGTTTATTTTTGTGTATGGTGTAAGAAAGTGGTCTAGTTTCATTCTTCTGAATGTTGCTGTCCAGCTCTCCCAGCACCACCTGTTGAAGAGGCTGTCTTTTTTCCATTGGATACACTTTCCTGCTTTTCAAAGATTAATTGGCCATACATTTGTGGGTTCAGTTCTGAGTTCTTTTTCTGTTCCATTGGTCTGTGTTTGTTTTTGTGCCAATACCATACTGTCTTGATGACCGCTTTGTAGTAGAAGCTAAAGTCTGGGATTGTGATGCCTCCCTTTTTGGTTTTCTTCTTCAATATGGGGTCTATTGTGGGGTCTTTTGTGGTTCCATACAAACTTTGGCATTGTTTGTTCTAGCTTTGAGAAGAATACTGGTGCAATTTTGATTGGGATTGCATTGAATGTGTGGATTGCTTTTGGTAATAATGACATTTTAACAGTATTTATTCTTCTGATCCATGAGCATGGATGTTTTTCCAGTTCTTTGTGTCGTCTTCAATTTCCTTAATTAATTTTCTATAGTTTTCATCATACAGATCTTTTGTATCTTTGGTTAAGTTTATTCTAAGGTATTTTATGATTTTTGGTGTAATTGTGAATGGGATCAATTTCTTGATTTCTCATCTGCTTGCTTGATTATTGGTGTATAAAAATGCAACCAATTTTTGTATGTTGATTTTATGCCCTGTGACTTTGCTGAATTCATGAATCAGTTCTAGTAGGAAGCCTATAAATATTATTATTATGTTTTTTCCTTCATTTCTGTCATTTTATGCTTTATGTATTTTGGGGCTCTGTTACATACTTTAGCTTTTTTTTATTTTTATTTTTTTAAATATTTAAAATTTTAAGTAATCTCTACATCCAACATGGGGCTTGAACTTACAACCCTGAGATCAAAAGTTGCATGCTCTACAACTGAGCCAGCCAGGCATCCCTACATATGTTAGCTTTAATTCTGAGGCATATTATGGATTGGATTCTATGGATGTTAACACTACATTGTTCTTATTTTATATGCTGTGACCAGTATTTAGAATTTGGTTTTGATACAGTTTGATGCCTAAGTGATTTTGACTAATGATAAGTTATTATGTCTAGATTGTATAAAGAAGTACTTGTCTTTGAGAAGACTTTTAGCTTCACTGGGTTCATTATAAAGGTTTTGTGTATGTGAGTCAGAGTGATCTGTAGCTGTTTAAAGATGGCTGAAAGTATTTAATGACTTTGCCAATATATTAAATTTTATTGAGATTAAAGGGCAGTGATATTATAAAGTTCCTTGACCTAGAATAATTTGAGTTAGTACTCATTATTATTAAACTATTAACAGTATCTACCTTTTATACAGTCAAGCTCTAAATTGTATCTTAGGAAGAAACAAATAGAAAAGTATCCATTATGTTATAGTCTGTGGATATTATTAAAAATATTTTTTAATGTTTATTGTTTTTTTGAGAGAGAGAGAGAGAGAGAGAGAGACAGAGCATGGGAGTGGCAGAGAGAGAGGGAGACACAGAATCTGAAGTAGGCTCCAGGCTCTGTGGGACTTGGACTCATTAGCTGTGAGATCATGACCTGAACCGAAGTTGACACTTAACTGAGCCATCCAGGTGCTCCATCTGTGGGTATTATTTCTTTAATTTTTTAATATTTATTTTTTACTTTTTTCTAATTTTTTAAATGTTTATTTACTTTTGAGAGAGAGAGACAGAAACAGAGCACAAGTTGGGGAGGAGCAGAGAGGGAGACTTAGAATTTGAAGCAGGCTCCAGGCTCCAGGCTGTGAGCTGTCAGTATAGAGCCAGACATGGGGCTCAAGCCCATGAACCACGAGATCATGGCCTGAGCCGAAGTTGGATGCTTAACCGACTAAGCCACCTAGGCACTCCTGTTTTTTTTTACATTTTTCTTAATTTTTTTTTTTTTTGAGAGAGAGTGCAAGTGGGGGAAGGGCAGAGAGAGAGCGAGAGGGAGGAAGGGAGGGTGGGTGAGAGGGCGGGGGGTGAAGAGAGAGGGAGAGGGAGAGAGAGAGCGAGAGAGAGAGAGAGAGAGAGAATGAATCTGAAGCAGGCTCCAGGCTCTAAGCTGTTAGCACAGAGCCCGATGTGGGGCTCAAACTCATGAACTGTGAGATAATGACCTGAGCCTAAGTTGGACCCTGAACCAGCTGAACCATACAGGCATCCCTATTATTTCTTTTATAAAAAGATTTCATTTTATTTTATTCTCATTTATTTATACTTTTAACATTTGTTTTTATTGGGGGGAGAGAGGGAGGAAGAGAGAGAGGGGGACAGAAGATCTGAAGTGGGCTCTGCAGTGAGAGCAGAGCCCCTGTTTCGGGGCTCAAACTCACAAACTGAGATCATGAACAGAACTGAAGTTGGATGCTTACCTGAGCTATACAGGTGCCCTTAAAGATTTATTTTCAAGTAATCTCTATATCCAACATGGGTCTTGAACTCACAACCCTGAGATAAAGAGTCACATGTTCCACAGACTGAGCCAGCCAGATTATTTCTCTTTAATCCTCTTAGCAATCTTTTGACGTAGATGGTGGTGCTCTCATTTTACAAATGAGCAAATTGAAACTCAGAGATTTATTAATTTGACTAAAGTCACTGGTGTTTTTTTTTTTCATTTTCTATCATTCTTTTAGTCTTTCATCAAATATGCCAAGCTCTAGAGATGTAGTCACGAGCCAGACAGATGTGATCTTTGCTTTTAGGAAGTGAGTGGTCTGGTGGAATCTGTTTACTGAGGCTTTGAGCCATATTTCATATGGTAGTGACATATATTTAGAAAATATTTCTGCATTATTATCTAATTTTATAATTCTTATTTTGCATTCTTGTAACCCAGATGCATTAGATGTTATTGATGATATCTTCATTTGAAAACTGAGGAAACTGAGACCTAGGGATATTAAGGTCATATAGTTAGCAAATGGCTGGCTTAGTACTCGAACCCAGGTCATCTGACTCTAAGGATCCTGCAGTTCTTCTATTATACCATATTGTCTCTTTGTTTCCCCTGAAACTACAAGCCTAGATCACCAAGAGTGATACTCTAGAAAGTAACCAGTCTACTAACACTTTGCAAAACAGAGCTCTATTGGGCAAAGTGAGTGGGAAGAGAAATTAGGAGACCCAAACAGCTGTGTCTAGAGTGCTGAAGTAGACTTATTCTTAAATAATGCACGGAGAAAAAATGCTTTGGAGAGATACTAAAACATGAGAAATATTGTGCAGATGTGGTCAGGCAACACCTAAATGGGCTCAGGACACAATAACTTGCCTGGGACATTTTTTCCCCCTAAAACAAAGACTTGAAACAGACAGTGAATTTAATACGAAGAGACTCAAACAACACTAGACTGTGTACAGAACTTTCCACAGCTACAAAATCAGAGTGTAATCTTTATATGAGGAAGGGATTGCTTGTTTTACATTGATTACCTCAGCTACTTTCATGCAGGTACAGAGATAGTGATCTAGTCAGTAAAACCATTTGAATGGCTCTGTATAAAAATACTGTTAGGCATTGTGGGAGTGATACCAGTGTACAATATGGCACCATCCTTGCCCAGAAGGAACTTGTAACCTAGTAAGGAGATTTTTGCATTCATTCAAATAATATTTACTCATCTAGAGTCAGTTATGTGCCAGACCCTGTACCAGGTGTTTAGAAGACAAAAGTGGTAAGATAGAAATTGCCCCTTAGCCTTTAGCTTATACTTTCCATTGCTTGCAGAGTATTTTTTTTTTTTTTTACTTCCTTCCCCTAAGTCTAAGCAATTAGAAACCTTTGAAAGTGGAGAATAGGACCTGAAATTCTCTTAGCAAAACAGCAGTCAATATTCTTATGACTTGGCCACAAATAGAACCCAGTTACCTACTTGTCAGAGCTTAGGTGTCATACTAAAAAATATTTTCATCATATTTAACAGTCAAATCATTCAGAAAAGTACAAACATCCAGACAGAAATGGACAAAGGATATCAACAAGAGATCACAGAATAGGAAATAAAAAAGGAAAAATTTATGTCAGTCTTACTGGTAATCAGAGAAATGATTAAATGATGAAATACTGTTTTTATCTCTCATTGGCAAAAATAAAAGTTGTTGATAATAACAAATGTAAGTAGTCATGATAAAATTTTATTGAGTATTTTTTCTGTGGCACACACAACAATCTTCACAACAGTCCTGTGAGGTAGGTGTTCTTATTATTACTATTTTTTTTATGTTTGTTTATTTATTTATTTTGAGAGCACATAAGAGAGAGGGAAAAACAGAATCCCAAGCAGGCTCTGCACTGATAGCATGGGCCTTGATCTCATCAACTGCGAGGTCATGACCTGAGTCAAAATCAAGGGTCTGATGCTTAACTGATGGAGCCATCCAGGCACCCCATTATTACTGTTTTATTGATAAGGAACTTGAGGCATAAGGATAGAGTAACTTGCCCAAGATCAGACATCTGATACTTTTTGAGACACAATTTGAACTCAGGCAATTTGCCCTAGGGCCTTCACTCTTCTTTTTTCCTTTCAATTTAGAGCGATTACGTGTGAGTGGGGGAGAGGCGCAGAGGAAGAGAGAGAATCCCAAGCAACCTCCAAGGCAGGGCCTTCTCGATCTCAAAATTCTGAGATCATGACCTGACCCAAAATCAAAAGTTGGATGCCCAACTGACCAAGCCACCCAGGTGCCCCATTAATGTGTATCTTAAAAAAAAAACAAAACACATGTATATGAAGAGGCATGTACACCGGTATTTGTGGCAGCATTTTTTGTAATTATGGAAAAATAGGGGGAGGTATTACTGCTATAAATAACTAATAAATTTATTCGTTACACAGTTAGAAATATAAATAAATAAACTATGATATGGGTATATTTTAGAATTCTATTGTGCATAGTCAAAATAAACAAAGTAGTTGATCTGGAAAGATAATTAGGATTCATGATTGAATAAGAAAAGCAAGTTACAGAATTTTTCTTACCAAAATAGATTCTAGATGACAAAAGAGTAAAACAAGCAAAAATGAGAAATAGAGAAAACATGGGTGAATATTTTTATTATATTGGCAATGAGGAAGGCTTTTCTAAGTATGAAATGGAGTGTAGAATCCAAAAAGAAGACTGATGAATTTGAGTACACAAAAATGGAAGATTTCCACGAAGGAAAAAAAGAACAAACACTAAGATGCTAAACATGATACATATTAACAATTTATAGGCAAGTTGTAGAAAGGCCGATAAACATAAAAGGTATAAATAGATGTTCAGCTTTTACTCATAATTAAAAATAGAAATTAGAAAATCACATCCTGTTTCCTCCTTGTGGGATTGGCAAAGATAATACTCAGTAATGATAGCATATAGGAAAAATTTTACATGCTTTTGGAGGAAATATAAATAGCATGTTTGGTGTGAGTTTTGGCAGTTTATTAATATTTTAAATGTATAATACCTTTGTCTCATGCCACTTTTAGGAATTTATTTTATGTTAAAGTGTAAAGATATATTTATAAAGGTAATCATTATATTGTGTATAGATATAAAAATATGGAAACAAACTAGATGTCCACTGATATTTTTGAGAATTAAATTGTAGTATACTCATCTAATGAAATGCTCTTTAGCTGTTTAAAGACGAATATGGCAATTCTAGAGGTACACACATGCCTCATTTCACATTATTCTTTGTAGTGTTAATTGATTATAATACTATGTTAAATGACATGTATGAATATAACAGGTATGTATATATTTTTAAAATTTATTATAGTGACCTGTTGATCAATATCTCTTCTGAGTACTATTATTTGCAGTGGGAGCATTCATAAATTTAGACATATGGTAATCTGGTATTTATATGTGATTAGTTAAACTAGAGTTTCTTTTTCTAGCATAGCAAGGAGAACATATTCTGGCTCATGGAAGCATTTCTACATTGCCTTTACTCCTGAATGGCAAGGGGGAGAAGTGAAAGAGGAATGTAGTTTTCAAATATGTACATACCCAGTAATTAAGAGTCTGGGATATGAAACCGGTTTGCCTGAGTTCTAATCCTGACTCTGTCACTCTGTGACTTTGTGCAAGTTACTAAACTTCTTTTTGCCTCCATTTCCTCATTATTTATTCAAAAATATTTGAGTGCTTACCATATGCCAGACTATTTGAATTCCAGTGATATAACAAGGAGGATTAAGGCAAAATCTCTGGCCTCTTGTACTATTTGTACACTGTGGAGGTTTTAATTCCATACCTACTATTTAGGTTTTTAAGGGGATTAATACTTACAAAGCACTTGCAGCAGTGTCTGGTACATAGTAAGTGGACAATCGATAATATTATTATTTTCCACCTGTCTAAAAAATGGACACGCAGAGTGTTGATTATTAACTGTTTTATGTAAGTTTTTATTAAATTCAACAACATTAAAGGGTGTATAAAATAATCTGTTTCATTATATTCTTACCTTTGTTCACATTGTGAGTGAACACCTCATATACTCTCAGTTACTGAGCTCTAATTTGCAGATTACATTATACACTGAGTGTTGGCCAGTGAACCTTACATACCATGTTGCAAAAGCTCTTATCTAATGAGTGTTCTTCCACCCTGTTTTGAGTGTGCCAGATGTTGAAGTGCAAAATTAATAGTGGTTCTTTTAAGGAATCTTGGTTGAAGTGGTAGAGAATCAAGAGGGTAGAGATAATAACAAATGATTAAGATTGGTAAATTGAAGGTTATCATACATGTCAGCAAAGCCTGGGAGGATTGACCAGTGAGTACATAGCATTTACTAGGAGAAATTATATATTGTAGTTGTGCTCATTAGTGAATTTATAAAATTTCAGCATGTATTCATAGAAGAATGTTTATTTACTGCTTGCTAAGTGTTGTTTGGTGAGGAAGATTGTTATATAATCTGTCCTTATACCAGCTGTTATTTTACAGTGTTAAAAAATAACTATAGAGTTATAGGAGAGCTATGCATAACACATACGCGGAGGGGTCAAAGGAGCTCTTCCTTGAGGAATGAACATTAATCTTAGACCTGAAAGTTGGGTGAGTTTGTATTAGCCACAAGGAGAGAGGCAGAAGAAAAGAGCGGGAAACGACAAATCAAGGAAGAGAAACAGCACGGATAAAGGACCAGCGGTGGGAAGCAACATGATACTCTTGAGGAATAGGAGATATTGGTGTGGATGGAGAAAAGCAAATAGAAAGGAAAATGGCAAAAGAATGAGCTGAGGAGTTAGTCAGGGATTACATTATTGAGGACCTTATAAAGTCATAGTAAGGGGTTTCGATATTATTTTAAGTGCAGTGGAAAACAATGGGAGAGTTTCAAGATGAAGAATCATTTGAGGGGTACCTTGGTGGCTCCAGTTGGTTAAATGCCTGACTCTTCATCTCAGCTCTGGTCATGATCTCCTGATTTGTGGGTTTGAGCCCCATGTCGGGCTCCATGCTGTTGGTGCAGAGCCTGCTTGGGTCTCTCTCTCTCTCTCTCTCTCTCTCTCTCTCTCTCTCTCTCTCTCTCTCTCTTTCTGCCCCTCTCCTTCTGGTGCTCTGTTTCTCTCAAAATAAGTAAATAAGCTTAAAGAAATGATTATCTATGTACTAATACTTTTTTTTAAAAAAAGGAATCATTTGATTAAATTTTTTTACATTGAGGTGTAATTGATATATAACAAATTAGTTTCAGATGTACAACGTAATAATTTGATATTTGTACATATTGTGAAATGACCACAATTAGTTAACATCTGTTGCCATATATAGATAGAAAAACATGTATTTTTGTAATGAGAACTTTTAAGATTTACTTTCTTAACAACTTTCAAATGTACCATAAAGTATTATTAACATTAATCACCATGCTGTACATACATTACATCCCCTTGACTTACTTATTTATAACCAGAATTGTACCTTTTGCTGCCGTTCGCCCATTTCATGCATTTCATTACCCACCTCTTCCTTTGGCAACTACCAGTTAGTTCTCTTTATCTACCAGCTTGGAATTTTCTTCTGTTTTTAAATTTCACATGGAGTAATGTGGTATTTCTCTTTCTCTGTCTTAATTAACTTACTGTAATGTCCTAAGGGTCCATCCATGTTGTCACAAGTGGCAAGATTTTACTCCTTTTTATTGTTGAATAGTATTCCATTGCAAATACATACCACATCTTATTTATTCAGCCATTGATGGATACTGGTTGTTTTCATGCTGTGATGAACATGGGGTGCAGATATCTTTTCAAATTAGATTTTTCAGGGCACCCGAGTAGCTCAGTCAGTGAAGTGTCCGACTTCAGCTCAGGTCATGACCTCACGGTTCATGGGTTCAAGCCCTACAGTCAGGCTCTGTGCTGACAGCTTAGAGCCTGGAGCCTGTTTTGGACTCTGTGTCTCCCTCTTTCTCTGCCCTTACCCTGCTTGTGCTGTATCTCTCTCTTTGAAAAAACCAAATAAACATTTAAAAAATTTTAATAAACAATAAAAAAATTAAAAAAATTAATTGGATTTTTTATTTTCCTCAGATAAATACCCAGAAGTGGAATTGCTAGATCACATAGCAATTCTGTTTTTTCTTTATGATTATTTATTTATTTTGAGAGAGAGAGAGAGACAGAGAATCCCAAGCAGGCTCCGTGCTATCAGCGCAGAGACCATTGCAGAGCTCAGTCTCACAAATTCTGAGATCATGACCTGAGCGGAAACCAGGAGTCGGATATCTAACCGACTGAGCCACCCACGTTGCCCCTACAATTCTATTTTTTTAATTAAAGTATAATTGACATACATTATATTAGTTTTAGATATACAACATAATGATTCGATATTTGTTATTTTGCAAAATGATCAGTAGAGTAAGTCTAAGTAATATCTGTCACCATATGTAGTTACAGAATTTTTTTTCTTGTGATCACAACTTTTTTTTGTGATGAGATTTAGATTTACTCTTTTAGCAACTTTTTTTTAACATTTATTTATTTTTGACAGACAGAGACAGACAGATCATGAGCAGGGGAGGGGCAGAGAGAGAAGGACACACAGAATTGGAAGCAGGCTCCAGGCTCTGAGCTGTCAGCCCAGAGCCCAACGTGGGGCTCGAACCCACAAACTGTGAGATCATGACCTGAGCCGAAGTCAGATGCTCAATTGACTGAGCCACTCAGGTGCCCCATCTTTGAGCAACTTTAAAAACATGCAATTACAGTATTATTATTATTATTTTAGGTAGGCTCCACACACAGTGCAGAGCTTGACACAGGGATTGAGCTCAAAACCCTGAGATCAAGAGCTGAGCTGAAATCAACAGTTGGATGCTTAACTGACTGAGCCACCCAAGTACCTCTGTAATTACAGTATTATTAACTATAGTCACCATGATGTACATTATATCTTGGATTTATTTATTTTATAACAGGAAGTTTGTACCTTTTGAATCTCTTCACCCACGTGCACACCTCCTATACCCCTGCCCATGGCAACCACCAGTCTGTGTCTGTCTGTGAGCTTTGTTTGTTTGTTTCAGATTCTACATAGAAGGGAAATCTTATGGTATTTGTCTTTGTCTGATTTATTTAACTTTGTGTAATGTCCTTAAGTTCCATTCATATTGTTAAAAATGACAAGATTACATTCTTTTTTATGGCCAAATAATACTCTGTCTCTCTCTCTGGCTGTCTCTCTCTCTCTCTCTCTCTCTCTCTCTCTCACACACACACACACACACACACACACACACACACACAGCAGTTTTCTTTATTCATCCATTGATGGTTACTTAAGTTGTTCCCGGTTATTTTTTTTAACTTAAAAAAATTTTTTAATGTTTATTTTATGAGAGAGATAGAGGGAGGAAGGGAGAAAGAAAGAGAAGATAGGGGAGGGAGCAAAGAGAGAAGTTGAGAGAATCCCAAGCAGGCTCTGCATTGTCAGCACAGAGCCTGATGTGGACTGTGAGATCATGACCTGAGCCGAAATCAGGAGTTGGATATTTAACTAACTGAGCCATCCAGGTATCCCTCCTGGTACTTTTAACTTTTTGAGGAACCTCCATACTGTTTTCCATACTGGCTGTACCAGTTTACGTTCCCATCAGCAGTGCATAAGGATCCCTTTTTCTCCACATCCTTGCTGACACTTGTTATTTCTTTTCTTTTTCTGTAATGGCTGTTCTAACAGGTGTAAGATGATATATCATTGTGGTTTTGATTTGCATTTCCCTGATGATTGGTGATGTTGAGCACCTTTTCATGTACCTGTTGGCCATCTGTTTCTTTAGAAAAATGACTGTTCAGATCTTTTGCCCATTTTATAATTGGATGTTTTGGGTTTTTTTGCCTTTGAGTTGTAGAAGTTCTTTATATGTTTTGCATATTAATCCCTTATTGGATATATGATTTGCAAATATTTTCTCCCATTCAATAGGTTGCTTTTCATTTCATGGATGATTTTCTTTGCTCTGTGGAAGTTTTTTTAATTTGATCTAGTCCCACTTATTTTTGGTTTCAGAGTCAAATTCAACAAATCATCTCCAAGTCCAGAGTCTTGGAGCCTAATGCCTATGTTTTCTTATAGGAGTTTTATGGTTTCAGGTGTTATGTTCAAGTCTTTAATCCATGGTAAGTTTATCTGGTGTCTGCTTTAATTCTTTTGCTTGTGACTGTCCAGCTTTTCCAGAACCTGTTATGGGGCAGAACGTGTTATTGAAGAGACTGTTCTTTTTCTACTGTATATTCATGGTTCCTTTGTTACAATTTATTTGACCAAATATGCATTGGTTTCTTTCTGGATTTTCTATTTTATTGATCATTGCATCTGTTTTCATGCCAGTGCCATGCTTTGATGACTGTAGGTTTGTAATATAGTTTGAAATCTGGGATTGTGGTGCCTCCAGCTTTGTTCTTTATCAAGAGTGCTTTGGCTATTTGGGGTCTTTTGTGGCTCCATACAAATTTAAAAGTCTTTGTTCTAGGTCTGTGAAAAACATGATTGGAATTTTGGTGGAGAGTACATTGAATCTGTAGATTGCTTTGGGGAGTACGGACATTTTGGCAATATTAATTCTTCCAACTATTGAACACAGGATATCTTTCCATTTATTTGTATTGTCTTCAATTTCATTTGTCTTACAGTTTTCAGAGTACAGATCTTTGGTTAAGTTTATTCTTGGATATTTTTTTTTTAGGTTTATTTATTTTTGAGAAAGAGAGAGAGAGAGACAGAGAGAGAGAGAAGAATGAATCTGAAGCAGGCTTCAGGCTCCAAGCTGTCAGCACAGTGCCCGATGTGGGGCTGGAACTCATGAACTGTGAGAGCATGACCTAAGCTAAAGTTGGATTCTCAAATGACTGAGCCACTCAGGTGTCCCTGTTCTTAAGTATTTTATTCTTTTTGATGCAGTTGTAAATGGGATTGTTTAATTTCTCTCTCTGATAGATATTTTTAATAATTAAAAAATTTTGTTTTAACATTTATTTATTTATTTATTTAAAAAATTTTTTTTAAATGTTTTTTTATTTATTTTTGAGAGAGAGAGACAGCACGAGCAGGGGAGGGGCAGAGAGAGAGGGAGACACAGAATCCAAAGACAGGCTCCAGGCTCTGAGCTGTCAGCACAGAGCCCCATGCGGGGCTTGAACCCACGAACTGTGAGATCATGAACTGAGCCGAAGCTGGACACTCACCCAACTGAGCCACCCAGGCGCCCCTTAACATTTATTTATTTTTGAGAGACAGAGAGAGATCATGAGCAGGGGAAGGGAAAAGAGAGAGGGACTCACAGAATCAGAAGTAGGCTCCAGGCTCTGAGCTGTCAGCACAGAACTCGATGTGGGGCTTGTACCCACAAACTGTGAGATCATGAGCTGAGCCAAAGTCGGACACTCAACCGGCTGAGCCACCCAGGCACCCCAATAATTTTTTTCATAGTTTATTTATTTTTGAGACAGAGAGAGACAGGGCATGAGTGGGGGGGGGGACGGAAAGAGAGGGGGGCACAGAACCTGAAACAGGCTCCAAGCTCTTAGCTGTCATCACAGAACCCAATGCAGGGCTCAAACCCATGAACAGCGAGATCATGACCTGAGCTTAAGTCGGCTGCTTAACTGATTGAGCCAGCCAGACTCCTCAGTGATAGATTTTTGAAAGTTTATTTATTTTGAGAGAGAAAGAGAGTGCCAGTGGGGGGAGGGGCAGAGAGAGAGGGCGGGAGAGAGAATCTCAAGCAGGGTCCACACTGGCAGTGTGGAGCCTGATGCAGGAGTTGAACCCAGAAACCACGAGATCATGACCTGAGCTGAAACTAAGAATTAGACAACCAACTGAACCACCCAGGTGCCCTGGGATTGTTGTTAGTATATAGAAATGAAAACTGATTTCCATATGTTTATTTTGTATTTTTTGATACAGAATTCAATTATTTACTGAGTTCAGTTATTCTAACAGTTTCTTGGTGGAGTCTGTAGGGTTTTCTATATGTAGTGTAATGTCATTTGCAAGTAGTGACAGTTTTACTTCTTCCTTTCCAATTTGGATACCTTTCATTTCTTGATTAATTTCCATAGCTAGGACTACCACTACTGTGTTGAATAAAAGACTGAAAGTGAGCATCCTTGTCTTGTTCTTAATTTAAAAGCTTTTGGCTTTTCCTCTAAGATCAAGATGAGCATAATGTTAGCTGTGGGTTTGTCATATATGACCTTTATTATGTTGAGGTATGTTCCTTCTATATCCACTGTGTTGATAATTTTTGTCATAAATGGATATTAATGTGGTGTATCATATATTTTGTCTAACATTAGTAATGAATTAGTAATGAAGTGAGTCTCATATAGATGGGTCTTCTTTTTTAATCCATTCAACCACCCTGTGTCTTTTTTTTTTCCCCATAATATTTTATTGTCAAATTGTTTTCCATACAACACTCAGTGCTCTTCCCCTTAAGTGCCCTCCACCATCACCACCACCTCTTTCCCCCCCTCCCCCTTCCCCTTCAACCCTCAGTTCATTTTC
>NC_043707.1:101076942-101177815 GCF_006229205.1 Suricata suricatta | reverse complement strand
GTCAAGTAGGAGATTGCTGTGGTGGAGGTCTAGGAGGTTTTTCCCTACTTTCTCCTCCAGGGTTTTGATGGTTTCCTGTCTCACATTCAGGTCCTTCAGCCATTTTGATCTTATTTTTGTGTATGGTGTAAGAGACTGGTCTAGTTTCATTCTTCTGCATGTTGCTGTCCAGTTCTCCCAGCACCACCTGCTAAAGAGGCATTCTTTTTTCCATTGGATACTCTTTCCTGTTTTGTCAAAAATTAATTGACCGTACATTTGTGGGCCCAGCTCTGGATTCTCTATTCTATTCCATTGGTCTATGTGTCTGTTTTTGTGGCAATACCATACTGTCTTGATGATGACAGCTTTGTAGTAGAGGCTAAAGTCTGGGATTGTGATGCCTCCCGTTTTGGTTTTCTTCTTCAATAGAACTTTGGCTAAATGGAGTCTTTTGTGGTTCCATATGAATTTGAGGATAGTTTGTTCTTGTGTCTTTTGATTGTAGCATTTAGTCTGTTTACATTTAGAGAAATTATTGGTTGGTATGTACTTATTGCCATTTTATTCATTGTTTTCTGGTTATTTTTGTACTTCTCAGTTCCTTTTTCTCTAGGTCTTTTCCCTTGTGGTTTGGTGGTTTTCTTTAGTGTTCTTTTCTTCATTTCTTTCTTTCTCTCTCTCTCTCTTTTTATCTCTTACTGGTTTTTGTTTTGTGATTACTACAAGATTCATACATACCTACATAAATATATAACAGTCTATTTTAAGCTGATAGTCGCTGAAGTTTGAATGCACTCTAGAAGCACTACAGTTTACTCCTTTCTCATTTTGAGTTTTTGTTGTCATATTTTGCATCTTTTTATTTTGCATGTCCCTTAATTACTAATTATAGTTACAGTTGATTTTACTATTTTTGTCTTTTAATCTTCATACTAGCTTTTTATTTAAAAAAAAATTTTTTTTTTTTAAGATCTATGCCTAACTTGTAGCTTGAACTCAGGACCTTGGGATCAAGAGTTGCATGCTTTACCAAATGAGCCAGCTACGCACTCCCATACTTGCTTTTTAAGTGGCTGATCAAGTGCCTTTACTTTTTGTTTGCTTTCACCAGTGAGATTTCTTTCATAAGTTTTTGTTGTTTTTTTTTTTTGGTACATTGGTTTAGTGGTGGTGATCTCCTTCAGTTTTTGCTTGTTTGGGAAACTTTTTTATCTCTCCTTTAATTCTGAATAATAATCTTGCTGGGTAGAATATTCTTCATTGTAAATTTGTTGAGAGATTTTTGATTGGTGATTCAGTCTCCTTACTAGTAATTAGTCTACTCTAGTTCTTTAAAAAATATAAAAAAAAGTTTACTTATTTATTTTGAGAAACAGAGATAGTGGTGGTGGGGGGGGGAGAGAGAGAGAGGGAGAGAGAGAGAGAATATGAGAATCCCAAGCAGGCTCTGCATTGCCAGCTCAGAGCCTATGCAGGTTTCAAACCCATGAAACCACAAGATTATGATCTGAGCCTAAACCAGGAGTCAGATGCTTAACTAACTGAGCCACTCAAGTGCCCCAGTCTATTCTATTTCTTTATGATTCAGTCTTAGAAGATTGTATGTTTCTAGAAATTTATCCTATTTTTTTCTGAGTTGTCCAATTTGTTGGTGTATAATTGTTCATAGACTTTTTTTTTTAACATCTATATGTATTTTTTGAAAGAGAGTGTGAATGGGGGAGGGGTAGAGAGAGAGAGGGAGACACAGAATCTGAAGCAGACCTCAGGGCTCAATGCATGGCTTGTACCCACGAACCATGAGATCTTGCTGGGTAGAATATTCTTGGTTGTAAATTTGTTGGGGGGTTTTTGATTCAGTCTCCTTACTAGTAATTAGCCTACTCTATTCCTTTAAAAAATTTTTTTTTAAAAAGTTTACATATTATGTGAGTTGAAGTCATATGCTCAACTGAGCCACCCAGGTGCCTCTGTTGTTCATAGTCTCCTATGATCATTTGTATTTTTGTAGTTTCAATTGTAATGTCTTTTCTTTCACATTTGATTTTATTTATTTGAGCCTTCTTAGTCTAGCTAAAGATTTGTTAATTTTGTTTATCTTTAAAGGACTAACTTTAATTTCACTGATTATTTTTACTTTTTTAGTTTCCATTTATTTCTCTTTTGATCTTTGTTGTTTCATTCATTCTACAAACATTGGGCTTATTTTCCTTCTTTTTCTTCTTACTTGAGTTGTAAAGTTAGATTGTTTATTTGAAATTTTTGTTATTTCTTGAGATAGGCCTGTATCACTATGAACTTCCCTCTTAGAACTGCTTTTGCTGCCCCCCCATAAACTATATTGTGTTTCATTTGTCTCAAAGCTTTTGAAAATTTCTTTTTTCATTTCCTTGTTGATGCTTTTTTTTTTTGAAAGATTAACTGCTGAGTGGAGAATGGATTGGGAGAGGAGGTAGCAGAAATAGATATGAGATCATTGAAAAGGTTAATTCAGTAATTCAAATGTGGGATAATAGGGACTAGGTAATGATTATACACAGAGTAAATGGACTTTCAAAAATTTTAGGTTATTGAATGTTGATTGTAAGCATCATGGAGATGGAGGGATAGAGAATGACTATATTGTGAACAGCTGGGTAGATGATAGAAGGAATGGAGAAGAAACAGCATTGATTAGTATCAGAGTAGATATACTTATTGCATTTGAGATGTCTGTGAGACACTTTTATGTATAGGCTTGGAACCCAGAAAAGTGGTTTGAAGTGGATAAAAGGAAATTGGGACTTGTTAACAGATGGTGTTAAGACAATGATAGTAGATAGATTTCCTTAAAAGAGAATATAATTTGAGGGGTGCCTGGGTAGCTCACTTGGTTGTGTCCAACTCTTGATTTCAGCTCACATCTTAAACTCAGCATTGTGAGTTCAAGCCCCGCATTGGGCTCTGTGCTTGGTGTGAAACCTACTTTAAGAAAAAAATATATATGAGTATATATGTATATTTTTGGTTTACATACATATATATGGTATATTAAACATATATATAGTGTATTACATATATTTATCAAGAAAA
Organism: Suricata suricatta; assembly: GCF_006229205.1. Lineage (NCBI taxonomy): Eukaryota > Metazoa > Chordata > Mammalia > Carnivora > Herpestidae > Suricata > Suricata suricatta. The sequence goes on along the minus strand of NC_043707.1, from coordinate 101,174,761 downwards.
AAAAGTACAGAACTCTGAGGAATTTCAACATTTAAGATTGTGTAGGAGAGGAGTCAGGAATGAAATTGAGAGGGAAGAGTCCATGAAATAGGAGAAAATCATAGTTTTTTAATGGCAAATAAGTCATGGTTTTTTTTATAAAGGAAGATGATGTGATTCATTATAATTGAATGTTGCTAAGATGTGGAAAGAAGCCAGAAAAGAGTAGAGTATGAGGAAGAGGTGAAGAAGAGACAATAAGAGTATATAGTTCTTTTGAGATTACATTCTTTTTGAATGTGAAGAGTTCACTTTTTGAAACTTGAGGTGTAGTGAAATATCCAATGGAGAAATAGTATATTTCTGATCGGTGAAGCTATGGCCCTGAGATTTGAATGACAGGTGAGGGATAGAGAAATCCAAGAGTTATTTGTATGGGGATGGTAGATGAAGACTTTAGAAGAAAAGGGAGCCAAAGATAGAACTCGGAGAGACCTACAGTTAGGAATTTTCTTTGGATTGTCATTTTAAATAATATCACGGTATTCAGAACTTGAATAAGTAATTTGAGCATGGACTTGTTTCATCCAACTCAGTTGTTTTGAGCTTTGGCTGAGACAATGGAGGTTTTAGTCTTAAATTTGACATTGTTAAAAGCAAGATATAATGCTCTAAATGCTCACAAAGAGTTGATAAAACAAGAGCATATATGGTATTTAGTTTTGTCACAGGTATTAAGATAAAATTTTAAGAACCTTCCAATTTGGCTAATTTTCCAGTAGTTGATATTTTGTGAAATAAATCACTTGTAATGACAGTAGTGAGTCATCTAGTGTTACGTATACTCTTATTATTACTTTTGGTGCATACAAATTGTGATATACAATTTGTCAGTCTACCTAGAATGATCCAAAAGATAAGACCTTCCTCCCAATGAATTTGTCTTTTGTTCATTATCTACTTGTAGATTATAGAATATGTGAGTTAGTGTCTGATTTTGGAAATATTTGGTATGCAATTAAGGTGGTAACTGATTTTGACATTGTCTCAATTTATATCAAACTATTGGGATATATTAAGAATTTTGTTGCAAGTTAGTTTGCTTAAGAAAAAAAGGAGAGTTATATAAATATATCAGAATATTTCACAGAATCCAAAGGTAGGCATTGCAGCTGTATCTTTCAGGAATAGTTTAACAAGGTCTAATTTATTCAGCTTAGATCAAGAGTGCACACCTGGTTAGTAAACTAGTTAGGCTAGTACGTTTTCTGGAACATGGTATTTAATCTTGCAATAAAAATTTACATATATGCATGGGGTGAGAGGCAGGCAATTCTAGAATTTTGTTGGCCAAGATAATCTAAAAGATATGTACTATCTAGAAAGTCAGAGTATGAGGCACCTTGGTAGCTCAACCGTTTGAGTGTCTGACTCTTGATTTTGGCTTAAGTCATGGTCCTAGGGTCATGGGATCAAGCCTTATGTCAGATTTCACACTGAGCTGAAGTCTGCTTAAGATTTTCTCTCCCTCCCTCCCTGCCTCTGTCCCTCTCCCCACTCATGTGCTCGCTCGCTCTCTCTCTTTCTAAAATAAAATAAAACAAATAAATAGAAAATCAAGGTATGGACTTGGGTTAATATAGAGCTAATTAATGGTTTGAGTCATGGAACAAAAATCTGTGTGCTACTTTAGCGATGTTGTATATCTTAATAGTTTCTGGCCCTTTATCGTGTATATGCAAATTCATGTATATCATCTTGAGTCTTATTACTGCAGATATGAAAATTGTACATGTTCCTTGTTTTAGTGCCAATCTCAAATCAGTTGCTGTTTTAGGGTTTGAGTGCATATATATATTTGATACATCTGTTATCATCACATTTCCCAATATTTGTTAAACTGTGCTTTTTTGTTTAGTGTGTACCAGATGCAAACAACCACCTGGTTCTAATAGCTTTTGACTGAGAATTCAGTGTTTGTGAAAGATGCCAGATTGATATCCTGGAAATTGAAGCCTTGTGTGAATGTAGGGTAGCAACAGTGTCAGTTCCCATATCCTGCTCTCTTAATGTACTTTGGTCTGATCTGCAAGAATAAAGCTCTTCTCAAAGATTATCTCATTTCTTTTTTCTGCCACTGTGAGGGTGTTGATATTCAAAGGGCTTTTTAAGGATCAAATATACTTAGCCTCTTCAGAAAGTTTAACTGTCAGGTTACTTTTTTGTTCTTGTATTTCTTTTCATTGTGCAGGCTTAAGAGCAGTGGCCCTGATGGATTATTAATTGTAGAAACAAACCAGTCTGCTGGTTGATGTTATGGTTCAAATCATACTCTTCCTTTCTTTTGTAATTCTTGCACACAAATAGCTTTTTGATGATGAATAATAATAGCTGCCATTTATTGAGCACTTGTATATCAGATGTAAGATCAGATAAAGAGGCACATTATATAAAGTCATTCTTCATCATTAAACCTACCCTGCAAAGGATGGTTTTCATATAAAGTATAAAGACATTGAGACTTGACAGGGTTAAGTCACTTGCTTAGAGCAGCCACAGCTGTTAAGTGCTAGAGCGTGAATTTGAACCTGGATTTGTCAGAGTTCGGTATAAATGGTGTTTCACCAAACTTCACTGACCACTCATAAAAAATGTTCATTTAAATTAAACATCAGAGGAGTGAGTCTATTATATTTTGGTAATGGTTGATTTAAAATTCCCATCCCCCAAAACCAAGAGCACACTATATACAATATATGTTAGCTAATTTGACAATGAATTATATTAAAAAAAGAAAGTAATATTATACATTAAAAAAATAACAAGAAAGGAAAAAAAAGTCCAGTCCCAGATTTGCTCAATATTCCATTGTTATATTCATAGATACTCTTGAGTCACACTTTTTCTTTTAAAAAATGTAAGTCATCAGGGGCACCTGGATGGCTTAGTTAGTTGTCTGACTCCTGATTTTGGCTCAAGTCATCAATCTCGTGGTTTATGAGTTTAGGCCCCACTTCTGGCTCTGTGCTGGCAGCACAAAGCTTGCTTGGGATTCTGTCTCCTCTCTCTCTGTCCCTCCCCCACTCTGTCTCTGTCTCTGTCAAAATAAATAAATAAAAATTAAAAAAAGGTAAGTCATCAAACTAATGGGAGCTGTCTAAAGAGTTGAGGTCCTGAGTAGAACACCTTGATAAAACATGGTTTAAGTTTGACCTGTTCATCAATATGCAAATTAATAATTTTATATTGGCATTAACAGGTTTTGAAATAATAAATACGTAAGAGCTTAGCAGTCTAAACACAGCTCTGGGTTCCTTTGTGTGGAAAAATTTTCTAGGTGGAAGTGTTTTGAAAGTTATTCTCTTGGTTATTTTATTTTGCATCTTGAGTGTTTAGTGAACACTTACTCTGTGCCAAGTATTGGGACAGAAGCTATCCCAATCCTGAAAAACAGTAGCCTGGAAGAGAGAGAGAAACAGTTTTTAAAAATTCATAATTCAGTTGTTAAATGTTATGATAGAGGAAGTAAAGCTATACAAAGAAGAAGGGACATGGGGCACCTGAGTGGCTTAGCTGGTTAAGCGTCCAACTTAAGCTCAAGTCATGATCTCACAGTTCATGGGTTCAAGCCCCGTGTCTGGCTCTGAGCTGTCTGCTTTGGATTCTGTGTCTCCCTCTCTCTGCCCCTCCCCTGCTCCTGATGTATCATTCTTTCTCAAAAATAATAATAAATATTAAAAAAAGAAGGAACATCTATTTGAGACTTAGAAGGAGTTTTTTGAGAGAGGGGAAGAGAGAGTACACGCACGTGTGCGTGCATGCAAGTAAGGGAGGGGTAGAGGAAGAGGGAGAGAGAGAATCTCAAGCAGACTCCATACCCAGCATGGAGCCAGGTGTGGGGCTTGATCTTACCACTTCACCACCATGAGATCATGACCTGAGTTGAAATCAAGAGTCGGTCGCTCAACTGACTGAGCCACCCAGGTGCCCCTAGAAGGGTTTTATAGAAGATGTGATGGGTAGGGTAGGAAACGGAGGATAAGTGAAAATTAGTAAAGTAACAGTGGAAGGGGCAGAGTATTCCAGGCCTAAATGTATGAAGGCCTGTTTGTTTTAATAACAGTTTTACTGGGATAGTATTGACATACTACAAGATTCATTTCTTTCAAAGTATACATTCAGTGATTTTCAGTATATTCACAGAGTTGTATAACTATCACCACTGTCTAATTCCAGAACGCTTCTATCACACTGATAAGAATATCTGTACCCATTAGCAGTAATTCCCTATTCTCTTCTCTCCCTAGCTTCTGGCAACCACTAATCTACTTTCTGTCTCCAAGAATTTGCCTCTTCTGGACGTTTCATATAGATAGAACCATAGAATATGTCGTCTTTTGTGACTGGCTCCTTTCACTTAGCATAATGTTTTCAAGGTTCATCCATATTGTAGCATGTATTAGTTTGAAAGTCTGTATGGAGATGGACAAGATAAAGAAGTAAAAGTTCAGTTGATTAGAATGACCAGTACATAGAGTAGGAACTTGAGAATAAAGAGAAAGTGTCATACTAGAGAGGTAGGCAGAAACCAAATCAAACAGAACTGTGTTTAAGAGGTATGGACTGGGGTGCCTGGATGGCTCAGTCGGTTGGGCGTCTGACTTCGGCTCAGGTCATGATCTTGCGTCATGGTTTGTGGGTTCAAGCCCTGTGTCGGGCTCTGTGCTGACAGGTAGCTCAGAGCCTGGAGTCTGTCTTCAGATTCTGTGTCTCCCTCTTTCTCTGACCCTCCCCTGTTCATGCTGTCTCTTTCCTTCTCTCAAAAATAAATAAAACATTAAAAAAAAAAAGAGGTATGGACTTTAAGAGCAGTCAGATACCATTGAGTGGTGTTAAGTACAAAAATAGTATAATCAGATTGTGTTTTGCATTTGCATAGAGAATAGGCTAGATGGACACAAAACAGGGGGCAAGGAGAACAGTTAGGATTCTTAGGAAACTCTGGGGAACAGAAAGATGTTGGTGATATGGAATATGTCAGTGGAAATGGAGAGAAGTGGATGGATTTGAGAGATTTAAAAGGTAATATTGATAAAACTTGGTGTTAGACTGAATGTAAAGGTGGAGGGAGGGGAAAAGTGGTATCTAGAATGGCATTCAAGGCTTTGAGTTTGTCACCCGGGTGGATAATGGTGCATAGACTCATTAAGGAGATGGCTAGCTAGACAGGTTTCAGGGTGCTGATCTATAAGGGGTTCTTGAGTGGCATTGGAAAGTTAATGAGATGAAAGATGTATTTACCAGAACTCTAGTAGAATGTTATATGTTCTTTAGAGGAAAACTTTAGAAAGCTTCTCTTGGGGCACCTGGGTGGCTCAGTTGGTTAAGCTTCCAGCTTTGGCTCAAGTCATGATCTCATGGTTCGTGGATTCAAGCCCTGCGTCAGGCTCTGTGCTGACAGCTAGCTCAGAGCCTGGAGCCTGCTTCAGATTCTGTATCTTCCTCTCTCTCTGACCTTCCCCTGCTCACGCTGTCTCTTTTGCTCTCAAAAATAAATAAAACATTTAAATAAAAAAAGAAAAAAAATAAAAAGCTTCTCTGGAGGACGGTTAAATCTCCTCTCTCCCCTGGCATCTTGCTTGAATAATGAGGTATTTCCCAAACTATATTCTCAGAAGCTCAAAGGCTGTTTTATTGAGTGGGATATGCAAATTTGGAGTCCGCTAAATAGTTCAGTAAAGGAGAGGCTATCAGTTGATCTTTCTTTTTACCTGTCCTTTTTATGGTTCTTAACCTTTCCCTTAGAATATTTATATAAGATTGGGTGAAGAGTATCCAAGTACTAACTTATTACATGTATCTATTGCTATGTAATAAATTACACCAAAACTTAGGGTTTGAGTTCTGCATCTGGTGTGCGGTATCCCTTTCTCTCTCTCTCTCTCTCCCTCTCTCTCCCTGCCTCTGCACCCCTTCCCCACTGTACTTTCTCTCTCAAATAAATAAACTTAAAAATTAAAAAAATATATTCAAAAGTAAATAAATTACACCAAAACATAGTGGCTTAAAACAATAATTTAGTTATTATCTCTTCTGGTTCTGGGGATTGGCTGGGATCAGCTAGGTGGTACTTACTTATGAAGTTGTAGTCAGTGTCTGGGGCTTAACTGAGGTTTGCTTATCTTGAGGCTTGCTCGTTCATATATGTAAAGGTTCATGAGCAAAATCACCTACATGTGGGCTTTCCATCTGGTCTTCTGGCATGAAAACTGGATTCCAAGAATAAGCATCCCAAAAAGACCAGGCAGAAACTGTTTTTATGACCTAGCTTTGGAAGTTATGCCGATCCTTTCTGTTTTGCTCAGTTAAGGTAGTCATGAAGATCTGCCCATATTTAAAGGAAGGGGACAGATTTCACCACTCCTGTAAGATCATCCAGGATGGGAGATATAGCACCTGTCTTTGCAAATATAAGCCACCACACCTAATTTGAGAGTCTTGACTAGGATAGGAAACAAAGAAGATTACTTTGGAAGATTGAATGCTATTTTGTACATATTGAGTTTAACTCCTTTCAGGCTTGCTGGTGGAAGTGTTAAGAAGTTTGGTTACTAAGCAGATACTGGATTTGTTCTATGGTAAATAGTATTAATCAGAGCCAAGATAGGAAATACAATTTAAATGAAAATATTTTCTAGTTTATCCTTCTTTTCTTCTTCTTCCATTTTAACGTGTAGCCAGGATTTTGGGAATTACAGACTGTTCTCTATTTAACAATGGTTTGACATAATTTTTGGACTTCAGAATCATACTAAAGCAATAGGCATTTAGTAGAAACCATACTTCAGATTTTGAATTTTGATTTCTTCCCAGGCTTGTGATATGTGTATGATACTCCCTTGTGATGCCGGGTAGCAACAGTGAGCCCTGGCTCCCAGGCAGCCATATGATTGCAAGGATAATAAGCCAGTACGCACGCTTACAACCATTCTATACCATTCAACCATTCTGTTTTTCACTTTCAGTACACTAGTCACTGAATTATGTGAGATATTCAACACTTTATTATAAAACAGACTTTGTGTTAGATGACTTTCCCTAACTGTAGTGTAATATAAGCATGTTTAAAGTAGGCTAGGCTAAGCTATGATGTTCGGTAGATTAGGTGTATTAAGTGTGATTTTGACTTAATGATATTTTCAATTTACGATTAGTTTAGCGGGACATAATCCCATCATAAGTTGAGAAAGATCAGTATACCTTCATATATCTCGTCTGTTGTAAACATGTTCGTATCAGGGATTCCTATAAATCACTTCAGTTTTAAAATTTTTTTTATTTATTTTGAGAGTGTGAGCAAGGGAGGGAAGAGAGAGAGGACAGAGAGAAAGAAAATTCTAAGCAGGCTCTGCACTGTCAGCACAGAGCCTGATGTGGGGCTTGATCCCATGAACTGTGAGATCATAACCTGAACCAAAATCTAGGGTTGGGCGCTTAACTGACTGAGTCAGGCATCCTAGTTGCTTGCATTTATATATTTTTTTTATTTATTGATTGATTAATTGAAAAAATCTTAAGTTTATTCAATTTTTCTTTTTTTTTTTTTTGAGAGAGAGAGAGAGAGAGAGAGACAGACAGAACATGAGAAGAGGAGGGAGAGAAAGAGAGGGATACACAGAATCTGAAGCAGGTGCCAGGCTCTGAGATGTCATCAGGAAGCCTGACATGGGGCTTGAAGCCACCAACCATGAGATCATGATCTGAGCTGAAGTTGGATACTTAACTGACTGAGCCACTCAGGCTCTCCTGCATTTTTATATTTTAAACATCATCTTTATTCCTGTCATTTTCCTTATAGGTTTGTTTTTTTTTTTAACTTAGTTTTTAAATTTTCAATGATTCTTCTTTCTCTTTTCCCATATATACTTAAAATTTATCCCAGAGAGATATCTTACAAAATCTGTTTTCCTATTCTGTTCCATTTTCAGTTTTCATATTTAAAAGTAAAAATTTAAGTAGCTTGGGTCTTAGTAACTGAAATTCATGTATTCTCTTTCCTATTATTAACAAATAATAAATAGGAGTACTTGGGTGGCTCAGTCGGCTGAACGTCTGACTCTTGATTACAGGTTAGATTATAATCTCACTGTTTCTGAGATCCAGCCCCATGGCTCTGCACTGACAACATGGAGTCTGCTTAGGATTCTCTCTCTTCCTCTCTGTGTCTGCCCCTCCCCTGCTCTCTTTCTCTTAAAATAAGCAAATAGGGGCACCTGGGTGGCTCAGTTGGTTAAGCCTCCGACTTAGGCTCAGGTCAGATCTCACGTTCTCAGGCCCTGCATCAGGCTCTGTGCTGACAGCTAGCTCAGAGCCTGGAACCTCTTTCCAGTTCTGTGTCTCCTTCTCTCTCTGTGCCTCCCCCTCTCATGCTCTCTCTCTGTATCAAAAATAAATAAAACATTAAAAAAAAAAGCAAATAAATGCTAAAAAACCCCACAAATAATAAACATTCATTCCATGAAAAGTCAGGGCTATAGAATGTTGAAAAACATGTAAGTCACCCAAAAACTATGAGGATATTTTCTGTTATATTTTAGTGTGTATTTCTTAAGACTTTTAAGTTTTGGGGCACCTGGCCAGCTCAGTCAGTAGAATGCATGACTACTTTTGATCTCAGTGTTATGGGTTTGAACACTATGTTGGGTATGGAGATTACTTAAAAATAAAATCTTAAAAAAAAAAAAAGACTTAAAAATCTCCCCCAAACATGGGGAATTTGTAAAATTTGTACCATGAGGTGTCTGGGTGGGTCAGTTGGTTAAGTGCCTCACTTCTGCTCAAGTCGTGATCTCGCAGTCTGTGGGTTTGTGCCCCACATCGGGCTCTATGCTGACAGCTCAGAGTCTGAAGCCTGCTTCAGATTCTGTGTCTCCCTCTCTCTCTGTCCCTCTCCTGTTTGTGCTTTCTCTCCCTCTCAAAAATGAATAAACATTTAAAAATTTTTTAGGGGCGCCTGGGTGGCTCAGTCGGTTAAGCCTCCGGCTTCGGCTCAGGTCAGATCTCACATTCATGGGTTCGAGCCCTGCGTCAGGCTCTGTGCTGACAGCCAGCTCAGAGCCTGGAGCCTGCTTCAGATTCTGTGTCTCCTTCTCTCTCTGCCCCTCCCTCTCTCATGCTCTGTCTCTCTCTGTATCAAAAATAAATAAAACATTAAAAAATTTTTAAATAAAATTTGTTCCATTAAAATGACTGCTTTCAATTGACATTTAGATTTTTTCCCAGTATTTTACTGTTTTAAACATCAGTTTAACAGTTAACTTGGTCTGTATCTTTTCTATTTGTCCAGTTTTTCCCTTATGGTAAATCTCTGGAATGTAATTATTATGTCGAAGGACCTGTGTTTATATAGTAACGAAAAAATTTCCCAGTTACTGTACCTCGCCTGCTCAGTTGGTGGAGCATGCAACTCCATCTTCAGGTCGAGTTCAGGCCCCATGTTGGGCATGGAACCTACTTAAAAAATATATTTCCTGACTATTTAAATCCTTGTCACTCTTTTTTTCTCTTCCAGTGGAGAATTTATGTTTTTGTTTCTCTCTTGCATTTACTCACTGTCCCTTTCTCCTACAGTATACACATCCACAAATATTTATTTATTAGGAAGAAGTCTTCATCTTGAGGTTGATTACTTCAGTTATCTCAGTGAAGACAGTTCTTGTTCTCAGTGAACTGACAGTTCAGTCAGGAGGTAGACAGGATACTGGTAGTGTAATTAATTTGGTAAGTGCTGCCATTAGTAGATAGTATGCATGACATGAGCATAGGGTGACTCTTCTGAAACAGCCTACAGAGAATCAGGGAAGGCTTCCCAGGTTGAGTTGAGAGTGCATTTGAGTTGAACCTTGGGTAATGCAAATGCTAGGCAAAGAAGAGTTGCAAAAGTGTCTCAATATGGGCACAGAGCATGCAGTGATAGAGAAGTATGATAAAACATCTTGCCAGAAATATGGATAGTTTTGTATGATTGGAGCTTCAGGAAGTAGTAGAGAACAGTTTGGAAAAGAAGCAGAGACCAAGTTCTAAAGGGATCTATATGCCATGCTAAAAAAGCACACTTCATTCTTAGGGGAAAGGAGTAACGGGATATATATTCATTAGCTAGAAAAGCACAGTCAATCTGGGTAGTATTTGTGGTGACAAATAAAGACCCATCACTGACCTCCAGACATGTCTATTTAGTAGGTGAGATAGGAGGGGGATAAGGTGAGAACTGATGAGGGCCTAAACTAAGGCAGTTGTAGAAATAGAAGGAAGTAGACGTAATTAGGAGCTGTTTATTTGGCATCCTTGCCATGGGAGGTGTGTTATATGCTACACTTAATTAAATCATTCTGGATGTTTGGAGTACCTGCTATATGAAAAGCACTGTGCTGGGGTCTTGGGATAAAAGGATGAATAAAAGGGTTTCCTGCCTTGAGTGGCTTATTGTTACGTAGAGTGCAGCAGATTGTAAAGAGAGAAATTACTGTGTAAGGTGAAACATGTTATAGGTATAAGTATATCATGACAGCATAGAGAAATATAAGTGATTATTAATTTCATATTAGGAGGTGACATTGAGCAGAATCTTGAAGTTCTGAAACTTTTTTTCTATATATCTTGAACTGTATTTAAGGCACTTAATATTATGTTTAACGGTGTATATCTATCCACTTACTAAACTTCTTTTGTTCCTTCCAAAAGCAATTCCATGATGCCAAAAGAATTCTACCATAAAGTGCTCATTCTGGTAAAAAAGTTCTAGATAACTGTCTCTTATCTGGAAAGCACTACTGTTTGTTTATCTGTTTATCTTTCCTTTTGTTTTTCTAAACTATTTCTTAGGACATTGGCAACTTTTAAGGCTACTTTTAAGAAAGAATACAATATTGTATTCTATTATATGTCAGTTCTCAAACATAAGAATAAAGACTTGTGGCTAAATAGGAAGGATTAACCCCCCACCTACCCACTTATTTTCTGTATTCCCTAAAACTACTGAGATAATAGGAAGAAACAAACAGCAGAGAAAAGAAACAACAGTGGATGGGAGGTTTCAATGAATGAAAAAAGTAAAGAGAGGTCTTAGAACTGAAGAAGCAATAGATTGTGGAAGGAGATGTGATGAAAAGCAAGTCTACACCCCCACAGAACCTGAGAGAAACTTGTGGTGGTTCTAGTGCTCTCTGAAGGCCTAGGTGAGGTATGGTGCTGAAAACAGCAATTGGTTGAAAGTCTGTGCAAGGAGTAAGGTTAATTATGCTGGTATTCTGTCCTTGCTTACAGAGCCAAGTAATGTTATCCTTGTCTTGCAGGAGACTAAAGGTTTATTTTCTGGAAGAATTGAATTATGAAAGCTTTGCATTAAGAAATTCTAGGCATATCAAAAGGTAGGAATGAGGTACAGGATTGAAAGTAGATTGATTAAAGGAAATGTAGTGTGAGGTCATAAATGTAAAGTTGAGAATAGTCTCTATCTTGTGTGAGTTTTTTCTGGACACATTTAAGCTCCTTGGTGGCGGCGGTGGGGGGCATATGGAATTAGTTAGACAGTTGGATCTAACCAAACTTGAGGCTTTGCCGGTTGAGACTACAGGTCAAAGGGATAAAAATTGCAGAAGAAAAACCTGTGATGTTTGAGATAGTTACATAATATTATTGGACTTGCCTCACACATTAACATAGATACAGCTATATAGAAATTGACTTTGAATCTATAGAGTTAATTTTGTTTTTTTTAAATATTTTCAATGAGGTAGATATTTGAGGTGAGGACCTTACTTTTGCCTCATTCATTTTGACCTTGGTACTTCTGCCTTGTATAATCCTTTCCTATTTCTGATGTGATTCTGTTCTTTGATAGATATAAGCCTTGTTCTTAGCATCAACATCACCTGCCATTTAGAATATTTAACAAATACATATTTTTTCAAGTTCTTAAGATAGGAAAATTTTCCTTCCTTCTTTCCTTTTAGAGTTTATTTGTTATTTAGAGGGAGATGGGAGGGTGGCAGAGAGAGGAAGAGAGAGAGTCCCAGGCAGGCTCTCCATTGTCATTGCAGAGCCTGCCATGGGGCTTGAGCTGTGAGATCCTGACCTGAGCCAAAATCAAGTGTCAGATGCTTAACTGACTGAGCCGTCCAGGTGCCCCTCACCAGAGATTTTCATTCTATATTTTTTATTGGTCTCTGGAAACTTGAATTTAAGGCTTTTTTCTTATTCTCTTATTTTTTAATAGTACATCATTTTTACATTAGATAATGGAATTACATTTATAACAATGCCAGAAAAAAATTTTTAGTGCCTATTATCTTTAAAAATAAGTGATGTTCTTTAATAAAAAAATAAACTAAAATAAAAATAAGTGATGTTCATTAGATCATCTCTAAGATACTTTCCTGTTCTGAAAATGCTATGATTATATGTTTAATATTTTATATGGGTAATATGAGATTCTTAATTTTATTATGATTGCAGTTACTAATCTTGTTCAAGACTAAATTAGGCTCTTAAAGAATTTCAAATCTTCTCTCAAATAGCTACAGAGGTATTTAAACTGGGCTACTGTAATATGGATATCGTCATATATTCAGAAGAAGGAAATAACATTTGAGGAAGCTTTGGAAGCTTAGTAGTAAAGGTTAATGTTGGGCTAATAGATCCATTGCTTCTTTTTTTACGTTTTAATTTTTTTTTACATTTATTTATTTTTGAGAGGCAGAGACAGGCAGAGCACAAGTGGGGGAGGGGCAGAGAGAATGAGACACGGAATCCGAAGCAGACTCCAGGTACTGAGCTGTCAGCACAGAGCCCAATTTGGTGCTTGAACCCACAACACCGTGAGATCATGACTAGAGCTGAAGTTGGATGCTTAACTGTCTCAGCCACCCAGGCGCCCCTAGATCCATTGCTTCTAAACAGTGGAGGAAGACTGGAATCCTAAGAGACTCCATTTGGAGAAAAACAGTTGTTGGCAATAAAAATCTCAACAGGAAGCCTCTGAATCTCAATTTAAGAAATTTGTATGTACAGGAAAAAAAATCACACTCAGAAGACATTCTAGCGAAGCAGCAGTTTTGCTAGCTTTGGATTCTTGGAGGGCTTGTTGTAATACAAAATAAGTGGTATTTTTATGAATTAACATAGTTAAAGCCAGTGGGGAGAAAGTGCCTGCCTTTGATGTTTTATTTTGTTTTATCCACTGAAAATAAAAATTATTCAGAAATTCTTGACTGTTTATACAACATTTAACCTTTGGCCTTCTTAGACAATAAAATGTGCCTGCTGCATTTCATGCTGGTTAGGTCTTTGAATCTGAAGATGTAATTTATTATTTAAGCACCATAGCTTTCATTTGTCTGGCTATGATAGGTTTATATGAAGAAAATTAGGGCTTATTGCTTTAGCAAATGTAATGAGCAATGTGGTTTTTTTTTTTTTTTCTTTAGGATCAAACAGAGCATACTGAATCAGCAGGACTGGCTGGTGATGCAGCAAGCATCATGAGTAAGCACAGGGAAGTCTGTCCCTTATCACGTGTGTAAGGGGAAAAAGGTAAGAAAACCAATGTTTTGTTTGTTAGAGACTGAACTTAAGAAATCAGCTAACTCTATAGGAAATACTGCTCATGTATGCTGCTTACTTCATTTATAACATTGCCTCTTGTTAAATCAGGAGTACTGTTTTAAAAAAAGATTTGACTTAAATCCAGAGCAAAGGGGTATTTTAAAATTACTGTTGAATTATGTCAAAATTCTAATTTTTCTGCCAGTGCTTGGCTTTTTCCTTTTAGAGTCAGCTTCCACTTTGCGCATAAAAAGGTAATTTCAGCATGAAAAAGAACATGGATTTGAGCAATATTGTTAGGAGAAAAAAATAGTGGTCTACCTATCCAATTAATCTTATTTCTATTTCTTAGTCATCATGTAAGACCAAAGCAATTAAAGCTAATTTGGAAGCAGGGAAGCAATTATAGATTTAATTACATTATTTTATTTTGTATTTTTAGACTAATTATGAAGAACAATAATTTCCAGCAGAAAATTGGAAGTATTCTACTAATTTTTGTAGAGCAGGAATCATTGATTTTTTTTTTCATGGCTAGGAATCATGTCTGATTTCTTTTAGGTTTTATAATTACTTAAGAGGCAGGAAATGGTGGTGGGGGTAGAGGATGTGTGGGTAAGATTAATTTCAGAAACTCATTATACCATTCACTCATGGCATGTTGCATACTCCGGGTGAGTTCTTTAATTTTCCATGTAAGCTTTGAGGATAGAGGCATGATTCTGACAGTGTGTGATAGGAGAGTGAGCTCATTTTCACTTGAAAGTGGAGTTGAGAGGCACTTATAGAGGAGGTATAGTAGTACCTTCCTCATTAAAACTTTTGGGCCTGCAGTTGGAAAGGTATTTCTTGTACCCTAGCTACCTTGTAGAGGTATAAGAAGGGAGTGCTGGTTTTTCCTTTTACTGGGCAAAATCTTATTCTTCAGGCATTACCTCTTTAAGAAGTTTTCAACCCACTGAAAAACTTACCAACAATAATAAAAAATAATCAGTGGTAATCAGTTATTAGAATATTTGTCATAGTAGCCTATCCTTCCCCCAAAATACATGCCTGCCTCAATCTGATTTAGCTTCACCTCTTCTTTGGCTCGATAGCACTCAGGGCATATATCAATTAGTATGCTGTTTTATATTTTAAGTTTGTTCATCCATCTCCCCTATGAAACATTAGGCACCTTTAGGTCAAGGACATTGTCTTTTTTTTTTTTTTTAATTTTATTTATTTAGGTAATCTGTACATCCAACGTGGTGTCCGAGCCCGTGATCCCAAGATCAAGAGTCATATGTTCCTCCAACTGAGCCAGCCAGGTGCCCCAAAGACATTGTCTTATTTGTCATTGTAATCTAGTGACAAGGACATTGCCTGAGACTTAGTAGATACTCCATAATGTTTGGTGCACAGATGTACACATGTTCATTTTAATTAGTAGATAGCATAAAGAGGAAGTACCAGTGAAGGAAGCATAAAAGAAACAATCAGATTAGTGCTATAAAAGTGGAACCCCCTAAAATTGATTCAAGGGAGTGTCCAAAAGACTGTGGTCAATAGCATAAAAAAGAAGAGGTCTAGAAGCCCAATGACAAATGAAGAGGTCCTCAGGAAGAAGATGTACTAAATTAAGTAGTTATATTTTCTTCTTGAGATATACATGTATAATATTTATTTTGACTTATATTTTGAATAAGAGACGGATGCTTTTATAAGAAGGCAGGTAAAGAATCCTGCCTTTGGGGTACCTGGCTCGCTCAGTTGGTGGAGCCTGGAACTCTTGATCTCAGAGTTGTGAGTTCAAGCCCCACATTGGGAGTGGAGCCTCCTAAAAAAAGAAAAGAAAAAGGAATCTTGATATAAGATTAAAAAACATTTGTCTTAAATGTTTGTTTATTTTTGAGAGAGGGAGAGAGAGACAGACAATACGAGCGGGGGAGGGGTAGAGAGAGAGGGAGACACAGAATCAGAAGCAGGTTTCAGACTCCGAGCTGTCAGCACAGAGCCCAACGTGGGGCTCGAATTCATAAACAGTGATACCATGACCTGAGCCAAAGTTGGACCCTTAATCAGCTGAGCCACTCAGATGCCCCAAGATTTAAATCCTCTAAGATACCCAGCTTATGTAGTGAGAAGACTGCCCCTCTCCCAAGTCTTCAGGAGATCACAGGTTTTTCTTTGGAAGATGAAACTAAAGATGCTCAAGACGTGAGGACATTAAACATAACAGATCAGGGATGAGGAACCATATATAGTGAAAGTAGGAAGATGAAGAGAAATCTTTTATTCTGAAAAGTGTTACCCTTCCCCCTCACTCCTTACTTTACTTTTCTTTCAGAAGGTAATTGCCTGGTATTATATCTTTGTACCCTCTTATAGGAAAGTATATGAGTCTTCTTTGAAGTCTAAAGAAAAGACCTCTCTTTTCTGACATTTAGAGGTCTCCCAATGAAATAGCTATGTTCCCACCTGATCACCATGCAGTTGTAGCCTCCTCGTTGAGAAGCCAGACATGCAGAGCTTCCATTTGGCTTTAGAACTTCATTTATTCAGGAAATAGGCTTTTGGGGAAAGCCTCCAAAGAGAAAGAGAGCAAGACACAAAGGCACAAAAGAGGAAGTTGGAGGAAAATAATACAGGAAATAGAAGAAAGTTCGAGGAAAAAAACCAACAAAGTGTAGGTAATTAGTAATTGCATCAGAGAGGAAAGCGAAAAGAGAAGAAATTATATTCATGAAAGAAGACATAAAAATCATTAGAAAAAGAAAGTGCTCTGGAAATTAAGAATATGATAGATACTTCTGGTATATTAAAAAAATTTAAACTGTTTTAAGCTTATAGAAAAGTGGCAAGTACAAAGAACTTATTTTTTTCTCTGAACTGTTTGAGGGTAAGTTGCTAGCCGCATGCCCCCTCCTCTTTGAAACTGCGAGTTTCTGGCAAACAGGGACATTCTCCTACATAACCACATAATAGTCCTCAAAATCAGCAAGTTAACATTGATTCATTACTACCATCTAACTCTCAGATCTTATTCAAGTTTTGCCAGATGTACAAATAATATCCTCTATATCAAAAAGGTCTAGTTTAGAGTCATGTGTTGTAATTAGTTGTCATGTCTCTGTAGTCTCCTTTCATTTGGAATAGTTCTGCAGTCTTTGACTTTTTTTTTTTTTTACCTTGACACTTTTGAAGATTGCAGACCAGTTATTTTGTAGAATGTTCTTCAATTTTGGTTTGTCTGATGTCTCCTTATGACTAGATTCAGGTTATACATTTTTTGTGGGAATATCACAGAAGTAGTGCTGTTTTTGTTTTAAAGTAATGCATTTTACTTTTTTAAGAGCAGTTTTAGGATTTGGTGCCTGGGTGGTTCAGTTGTTAAGCATCTGACTTCAGGTCAGGTCATGATCTCATGGTTCTTGAGTTCAAGTCCCACTTTGGGTGAGCTGGAGTCCTGCTTCGATTGACCCCCGCCTCTCTCTCTCCCCCACCCCTTTGGGGATTCTTCACTTCCACCCCCCACCCCAAATAGCAGTTCTAGGTTCATAGCAAAATTGAACAGAAATTAAAAGGAGTTCCTACTCCCTATCTCTCCTCACTCCCTATCTCCCCTCACCCCCTATCTTGCCTCCCCCAGTATTGATATTGCTGTGTCCTTTTCATTGCAGCCTATCAGAGAGCACAGATTTCCATTTGTCCCATTACTGATGATGCTTACTTTGATGGTTATATAAGGTGATGTCTGTCAGGCTTTGCCTCTGAAGTTATTCTTTTTTTCTTTGGTAATTAGTAAATATTTTTATAGAGAGGAGCTTTGAAGCTATGTAAATATCCCCTTCCTCATCACCCTTGGGATTCATTCATTCATATTGCAGAGATTCATGGTTCTGTTTTTTAGTCAGTGGGTTGTAATCCATTGCTATCATCATTTATTTTGATTCTTTGATTTAGCCTGTGAGAACTCCTTCAGGCTGGTTTCTGTGTCCTTTTGACATGTCTCCATTATTCTCAGAGTACATACTTGCTTTATAGCACAAGTTACAAGAAAAGCTGATCAAGCATAGAGATAAACCCTGTTATGCTTATTAATAGAAAGATTTAATATCATTTCCAATCCTGAGTGAGGGGCAGGCTAGGAATTCTAATTTCTGAAAGGTGATTTTATTGGTGTTCCATTCCATCCTGTTCCATTGGTGAGTCTTGGAGCCACTTGGGACTTCCCCAGCTCCTGGCTTTATTCAGAGAGCCCAGACTGCCCCCTTATATAACTATGGAAACTTCTTTTTTTTTTTAATGTTTTATTTATTTTTGATACAGAGAGAGACAGAGCATGAGAGAGGGAGGGGCAGAGAGAGAAGGAGACACAGAACTGGAAGCAGGCCAGGCTCTGAGCTAGCTGTCAGCACAGAGCCTGATGCGGGGCTCGAACCCACGAATGTGAGACCTGACCTGAGCCGAAGCCGGAGGCTTAACCGACTGAGCCACCCAGGTGCCCCTATGGAAACATCTTTAAGTTTGCAGCCAAGAATTCCCCTCTTCCCTGTTAGCTTTTGATCCTGGGCCTGAAGGTTGGTGCCTGGTTCTGTGACCGCTTCAGTTCTTACTCATTGCTGTGGCTTGGTTTCTTCTTGGTTTATGGATTTGTGTATTTCCCTTTCTTGCTTCTGACTTTGGCTATATAAACTATTTTAAGATAATCTATTTTTCTAAAATTTCTGTATTCATAGTGGGAAAGAATGCTTCCTATCACCAGCTCAGTACATTCTTTTTTCTTTTCTTTTGAAAAATTTCAAGCCTAAAGAAAGGTTGAAAGATAATACAATAAAGACCCATATATCCTTCACCTAGATTCATCAATTTTTACCATTTTGCTGCTGCTGCTTCTTTATTTTTTTAAGTAGGCTTCATGCCCAGCGAGGAGCCCACCACAGGGTCTGAATCCATGACCCTGAGATCAAGACCCAAACTGAGATCAAGAGTTGGATATGGAAACCAACTTGGTAATAAACTATTAATATAAAAAAAAAGAATTGGATGCTCAGTCAACTGAGCCACCCAGGTGCCTCTTGCTTCTTGTTTGAACACTTCTCTTCCTCTCTCCCTCCTTTCTCTCTCTTCTTTTTCCCTCCTCCCCACCTTCAGACACACATTCACATACTTTTCTTTTTCTGAATTATTTGAAAGTTAAATACAGATATTACAACACTTCTTCCCTAAATAATACAGCAGACATCTCCTAAGTGTAAGGACATTCTCCTACAAAATCAAAACATCGCTATCACAGCTAAGAAAATGATTATTAATTTATTGTATCACCTAATACATAGTCCAAATTTCCTGGATTGTCTCCTACATGGGATTTTTGGCTGTGTATGTGTATATTTGTTTTCTTGATCTAGAATCCAGCCAGTGTTCATGCATGGAATTTGGTTATTTAATCTCACGTCTTGTTTAATTTGGAGTATTTTTGTAACATTGAACTTTTTGGAAAGTTCAGAACAGTTGTCTTATAGAATGCCTTGCATTCTAAATTTATCAAATTGATTCTTCATCATTCAATTTAGGTTAAAAATTTTTGGCAAGAATACTATGTCAGAAATGTTTTAAATTTCTCATTACATCATGTCAAAAGGTACAGCATGGCAGCTTGTTATATCTTCTTACTGTAAATATATTTTTTCTTTTGTGATTAATAATCTGTGGATTAATACTTTGAGGCACTGTGAATATTTTCTTCCCTAGTAACCATTTACCTAAAGGTTTTAGCATTCAGTTTTGATACTGGCCTGCATCAGTAACTATCATTGTACAATTTCTTGACCAACTGTTTGTACAGTAGTCTCCCTGCTTATCCATGGGGGAATGTTTCAAGATCCCCAGTGGTACCTAAAACCATAGATACTACCAAAACCTATATACACTATTTTTTTCCTGTACATACATACCTATGAGGAAGTTTAATTTATAAATTAGGCAAAGTGAGAGATTAACTGTAATACCTAATAATAAAATGAACAATTATAACAATATACTGTAATACAGGTTTGTGAATGTGCTATGGTGCCTCCCATTGCTTAAAGTATATATGGTACCTTTGTCAGACTGGCATTCCAAGGCTTGCATGATATGATGCCTGTCTGCCTCTCTTGCTCCAGTTTCACTGATCCCTCAATAATTGCATGTTCTTAGGTCACTCCTTGAATGTCTCTGTCTGTTTGTAATTTCACTTCTGCATCTTGCCATCTGGAATATTCATTAAATTTTTATTCATCCTTCTAGGCCCAGCTCAAATCCATAAATAATGCCTACATTGACCATCCAGATGGTGATCCTGCCCATTTCTTGAACTTTTATAATACTTATTCTGTAGCACTTATCTGTTAATTTGATCTGACAAATTAATCAAGTACCTCATGTCTCTTATACTGTTGTTGTTAAAAATCATTTATTATATTAATTTTCTTTTTTGTCATTGTTTATCATTAAGTTATAAGCTTCTCAGTGTTAAGGATGATGTCTGAGAGTTAAAATGATTACAATATGCTGCATATAGGAGATGTACAATAAATAAGTTGGATCCAATTCCTTATTAATATTTTATATATAGTGACTATGAAATGCTATTTTGTAGGTATATGTTAAATGTGCTAGATTGTGTGCTGTGAGAAATTTCATTCATGCTCTTATCATTGGACAGTTTAAATGTTCAGTCTTGGGGCACCTGGGTGGCTCAGTCGGTTAAGCAACTGACTTCGGCTCAGGTCATGATCTCATGATTCGTGAGTTCGAGCCCCACATCGGGTTCTGTGCTGACAGCTCAGAGCCTGAAGCCTGTTTCAGATTCTGTGTCTCCCTCTCTCTCTGCCCCTCCCCCACGCAGTCTCTGTCTCTGTCTCAAAAATAAATAAATTACAAAAAAATAATTAAAAATATAAATGTTCAGTCTTACTCAGAATAAAATGGCATAATTCGAAAATTATTTTGAACTGTAAATCCTTAGACACAAAAGATAGATAAAAAAAACTATTAAGGGATATGTAGCCTATATGTCTAACTAAACTTAAAGTACTTAACAGGAGCCAATCAAATAAATAAAAGTTGACTGAATGAATAATCATGGGGAAATACTTGAATAAATCCATTTAATCCTCTGAGCTTTTTTTTTCAATTGGTAAAATGAAAGAAATAATATTGATGCTTGTATATGCCTCAGAGAAGAAACACTAGAAGTCAAAGAAAATTCACCACTTTTTCTATTTACCATAAAAGTTTGTAATAACAGGATATTACATTCTTGATTTTCCCTTTTTCAAGTTTTCCTTACTTATACTTTTTAAGGGAATTGTAATATTATCTCCCCTCCTATCTGCCTTCTTATATACCAGTAAGAAGCCACATACAATTTTCAGTTTGAAATAAGCATTTTGAGAAATTAAGGAAATAAGCATGGGAATTATGATAATTGAGGGGGGGAAAGGGGGCTAATATTTATTTAACTGCTACTATGTGCTCTTGGCATTCTAATAAGTAGGCGACACACCTAGTGTGTGTGCTCACAGGATGCTTTTTAATCAGATAACACCAAGAAAAACTTAGAAATTGTACTTGAAAAGAAGAGGTTTAAAAAGAATAACCAAGGGGCGCCTGTCTGGTGCAGTTGGTAGAGTATCTGACTCTTAATCTCCAGGTTATGAGTTTGAGCCCCATGTTGGTATGGAGATTATTTTTTAACAATCTACTGGAGAGAATGACCAAGTCAGAATTATCATCAATAGTTTAGAACTAATATCCATTATCCCCATGCTTGCTTGAACTTTCTTATCATTTTCCATTTGGAAACAGTTTTCTTTAAGTTTTATTTATTGGGGTGCCTGGGTAGCTCAGTTGGTTATGAGTCTGACTCTTGGTTTTGGCTTATTTCATAATTTCATGGTTCATGATATTGAGCCCTGTGCTTGCGATTCTCTTTCTCTCCCACTCTGTCTCTGCCCCTCTCTCGCTCACATGCTCATTGCCTCTCTTTCTCAAAATAAATAAACTTTAAAGAAATAAAGCAACGGACACCTGGGTGGCTCAGTTGGTTAAGCGTGACTTTGGCTCAGGTCATAGTCTCCCAGTTCGTGGGTTCGAGCCCCTCGTCGGGCTCTGTGCTGACAGCTCAGAGCTGGTGCCTGCTTTGGATTCTGTGTCTCCCTCTCTCTCTGCCCCTTCCTTCCCTGTGTTCTGCCTCTCTCTCAAAAATAAATAAACATTTAAAAGAACCTTTCTTTGCAATTAGAAATGTAATTTATCTCAAAGAAATGATTTCTCTCTCAACATCTGGAATTTATGTTTTGAAAAATATCCTATTCAAAGGCACCAAGTCTGTCTCCTGCAATTACATTTTGATAATTGTCAGTTTACAGGCTTCTAGACTTTATTAGCTTAAAGATCTTAGAATACCTCTAATGGAATGATAGCTTTTATACTGTAAATGGTCAGAATAGATTTCTAAGAGATTTTATCCTTGTATACTTAAGATTTATTATATAAATATTTTTATTTATATGTTCTTTTCACTTTTTTCACAATTATATGAGATATTATTAGCATATAACATTGTATTTGTTTAAGGTGTATAGCATAATGATTTGATACATGTATATATTGGAAGTTGCGATGTGTGTATTTTCATTTTTAAAATAAATACCTAATTAGAGGAATTGCTGAATCATATGGCAGTTTTATTTTTAATTTTTTGAGGAACCTCCATACTCTTTTTCATACAGTTTGCATTCCCATCAACAGTGCACAAGGGTCCCCTTTTCTCTGCCTCTGCACCACCTCTTGTTATTTCTTGTCTTTTTTATATTAGCCATTCTAACAGGCGTGATTTGTGGTTTTCATTTGTATTTCTCTGATGGTTAATTGTGTTGAGCATCTTTTCATGTGTCTGTTGGCCATCTCTGTGTCTTCTTTGAAAATCTACTCATATCTTGTACCCCTTTTTAATTGGGTTGTTTGGGTTTTATTTTTGCCATAAAGTTGTTTGAGTTCTGAATATATTTTAGATATTAAACCCTGATTGGACATATAATTTGCAAATATTTTCTTCTATTCAGTAGGCTGCTTTTCATTTTGTTGATGGTTTCCACTGCTGTACTGAAGCTTTTTAGCTTAATGTAGTTCCACCTGTTTATTTTTGCTTTTCTTGCCTTTGCTTTTGGAGTCAAATCCAGAATATCATTTTCAAGACCAATGTCAAGAGCTTACTGCCTATGTTTTCTTATAGGAACTTTATGGTTTCAGGTCTTATGTTCAAGACATGTTATCCTTTCTCCATTGTATATTCCTGGCTCTTTTGTCATAAATTAATGGATTATATATGTGTGGTTTTATTTCTGGGCTCTCTTTTCTGTTTCATTGATTTATGTGTCAGTTTTTATGCCAACACCATACTGTTTTGATTACTATAGCTTTGCAATATAATTTAAAATCAGGAATTATGAAGGCTTTAGCTTTTCTTTTTCAAGATTTCTTTGGCTGTTCAGGGTCTTTTGTGGATTCATAAAAATTACTGGATTAAAAAAGATTTTGTGAAAAATGCCATTGGAATTTCGATAGAGATTGCATTGAATCTATAATTTTGGGTAGTATGGACATTTTAATAATATTAATTCTTTGAATCAGTGAGCCCAGAATATCTTTCCATCTGTCTGTGTCCTCTAATTATTTCATCCATGTCTTCAGAGCATAGATTTTTCATTTCCTTGGTTAAATTTATTACTAGGAATTTTATTCTTTTTGATGCAATTGTAAATGATACTGTTTGCTTACTTTCTCTTTCTGATTGTTTGGGGTTAGTGTATGGAAACAACTAATTTTTGTATGTTGACTTAAAAAAACTTAAAAAATCTTTTAGGTGAACTCTACACATGGGGCTTGAACTCATGACCCAGAGAACAAGAGTTGCATACTCTGCCTACCTATGGAGCCAGCCAGGCACCCTTTGGGTGTTGACTTTTTAATCTGGCAATGTTATTGATTTCATTTATTCTCAGAGGTTTTTTGTGTGTGTGGGGGGGGAGGGTTTAGCGTGTTATGTAATAGGTCACCTGCAAGTACAGACAGTTTTACTTCTTCTTTTCTAACTCAGATGCCTTTTGTTTCTTTTTCTTCCTAGTTGCTCTGAATAGAAAGTCCAGTATTTTGTTGAATACAGGTGGTGAGAGTGAGCATCCTTGTCTTGTTCTTCATCTTAGGGGAAAGGCTTTCAGGTTTTCACTGCTGAGTATGATGTTTGCTGTGGCTTGTCATAGATGGCTTTTATTAGGTGTATTCTTATTCGCTCATTTGATTGAGGGTTTTTATCATAAATGGGTATTGAATTTTTTCATATGCTTTTTCTGCATCTATTGAGATGAACATATGATTTATCCTTCATTTTGTAATGTGGTATATTATATTATACCATTTACAGATGTTGAAACATTCTTGTGTTCCTAGAGTAAATTCCACTTGATCATGGCATATGGTCTTTTTAGATGTGTTGTTATATCTGGTTTGCTAATATTTTGTTTTAGAATTTTTGTATATATATTCATCAGGGATACTGAGGTTTGTAATTTTCTTTTCTTGGAGTGTCCTTAATCTAGTTTTGGTATCAGGGTAATGCTGGCTTTGTAAGATAAGTTTAGAAGTGTTTCCCCCCTCTTATGTTGTTTGGAAGACTTTGAGAAGCATTGGTATTAATCCTTTTTTTTAACATTTGATAGAATTCATTAGTAAAGCCAACTGGTCCTGGACTTTTCTTTCTTGGGTGGTTTTTAATTACTGATTCAGTCTCCTGATTAGTAATTGGTCTTTAAAGTTTCTGTTTCTTTGTGATTCACTCTTGGTAAGTTGTATTCATCTAGGAATTTATCCATTTCCTTCTGGTTTTCCAATTTGTGGGTGTATAATTGTTTATAGTAGTAGTCCCATGATCATTTGTATTTCTGTTATCAGTTGTAATATCTATAAATTATATTTTACTAATTGGAAATATAATACAAATTTGATCTACTTTCTAGAAAGTTTAAACAAGTCTCTTAAGTGGTGTTTCCTCACCGATGGAGAATTACTTCCAAGCAGAAGCTTACAACCTGGACAAGGTATTAGATGAATTTGAACAAAACGAAGGTGAGAATTTACTTTGGTGAATCTACTTGAATATATTATGATATGGAGAATGGGGGGTTATAAGAGGATGCAACACTTAAAAAAATAAAACTGGGTAAAGTGATTTAATGATAATAGTATTATATTTTAATATTCAGGGGAAGAACTAACATTTTTAAGCACTATGTGCCAGACACTATGCTAAAGCATTTAAACGGACTGTATTATTTAATTTTTAAGATAATCCCATGAAAGTAGATTTTATCTACATTTTACAGATGAGAGACACAGAGAGATTAAGCATCTTACCCAAAGTTAGTTTGCTGATAAGTGGCAGGATGATTAGTATCCAGGCAGTATGATACTAGAGCCTAACCTCTCTTTATACAACCAATTTATGGTCAAAAAGAGCTTTAGAATGTGTGATTGTATTTCCTAAGCTAGGAAAAATAACGTACTGCCTTTTGATTGACCAATAAAGTAAAGATACATTTTAAACCTAATTTTAAAAGATTTGTATTTTTAAGTTACTGCCAAAATGGTTAAATAAAATGTCAGCTTAAGATTCACTTCATTTAGGGAAAACTTTTCCTTAAATTTCCCTCTGAGTATGACTTGAATGGATAAGCTATAATTAGATCTCTATCTTTTACCTTGCCTTCCTTCCCAGGTATTCTCTGTTTCTAAGGCGGAAATAGCAGGTAACAAGTTCACAAAGTAATACATTTCCATCTGAAGTCCATTATTTTAGTTATGGTCTCCAAACCTTTACTGTATTCAGTGGTTCAGGTTGTTCTTTGATAGTATTTGGGAAGAGAGATTGGTTTTAATTTTACTGCTTTGGGTCTATGATAGAGCAAGTCTTAAAAATAATATGGGATTATGGGGTTTAGGAAAGAAAATGGAGAAGGAATGATATGTGGAATAGCATGCTCTTCTCATATTTTATCATTGATGACTTGAAGCAACTCCATAGCCATAGGATTCATGTAAATGTAAAAATTAATCATTTGAGGGGTGACTGGGTGGCTCAGTCGGTTGGGCATCCGGTTTCTGCTCAGGTCATGATCTCGCAGTTCATGAGTTCAAGCCCCGCGTCGGGCTCTGTGCTGACAGCTAACTTAGAGCCTGGAGCCTGTCTTTGGATTTTGTGTCTCTCTCTGACCCTCCCCTGCTCATGCTGTCTTTCTCTCTCTCTCTCAAAAATAAATAAAACATTTTTAAAAATTTAATCATTTGAGATTTTATTGGATGTAGATGGGTTTTATACATACCAAGGCAGAAGGTGTATTTTCCTCTCTGTTTCAATCATTTATACAAATAATTTCTCAATCCTTTCTTTGGTTTGGCCCTTCGTGTATCACAGTTATTTGTCATGAGATATCTACACAGGTGCTATACCTAATCACATGAGTAATATACTTCTAGAATACCATTGACTCTAATAAAACTGTTAGTTCATTACATGATTCTCTTTGTGACTTTTGTAGATTCTAGTAGGGCATTTTGCATTATAGTTAATTTTGAATACATTTTTGTTGAATCAATAAAAATTATCTTTTAGTTCAAAAATTTAGCATTTGCTTATAAAAAATAACTCCTTTAGAAGGAGAAGAACTTGAGAAGCCAGATTCTTGTTTGGAACTATGTTGTTTATTTTTTTGAACAATTTTTTATTAATTAATTTTTTTAATTAAAATTTTTTTTTAATGTTTATTTATTTTTGAGAGAGAGAGAGCACGAGTATGGGAAGAGCAGAGAGAGAGGGAGACACAGATCCAAATCAGGCTCCAGGCTCCAAACTGTCAGCATAGAGTCCAATGCCAGGCTTGAACTCATGAACTATGAGACCCAAACCAAAGTCAGACACTTATCTAGCTGAGCCACCCAGGGGTCCCCTCAAATTTTTAAAAATTAGTTGCATTAAAACTATAACCTTGAGCCTGTAATCTTTCAAAGTATATTTTAAGTGAAGTGATTTTTCATTTTGTTAATTTCCTTCTTTAAATGAAAAATATACCACACATGGATGGCGATAACACTAGATAATTAACGTTATGCCCAAATAGCAAGTGGTCAAATAATGAAATTTTTAATAACTGATCATTCTTGTTTGAATATTATTAAATATTTTTGTAAAAAGCAGTAATTGCTTTTTATTTCCATGAACCATCTTGGGAATAATTTCTTTTTTTAAAGGAAGCATATGTTACTAAATCTTCAGTCTCTGCTAGCCTACATTTGGTCAACTCAGGATTTTAACACTCAAGAGAATTTAAGACTATTCTCTACATATTCTGATGTTTTATGGCCTTTGCAATCTGCCCTTTCTAGCTTTTTTTCACTATATCCTTACACTAATTCTTTTTCAATCCAAACTGATTTATTTATTGTTCTCGCAGATTGTTGTGTTTGATGCTATACCTGTTCCCACTTACAAATGCCTTCTTTTCCAAAGTGACATGTAATACAGGGATAGTCTTAAGAATATTTATTTGTTCTTAGCTAATAGTTAGAAACCCCATACTCTAGGAATATTTTATTTTTAGATATGCTAGAAATATTTTATTTTCAGAGTATTTGCAGATGTAGTTGATTAACTGAGTCCTAGCTTTTCCAGTGTCACCAGCATACTTATTGTAATTATTTTTTCAGATGAAACAGTTTCTCCAATTTTATTGGATACCAAGTGGAATAAGATTCTAGATCCCTCTTCTCACCGACTATCATTTAACCCTGCATTGGCCAGTGTGAATGAACCTGCAGTTTCTAATGAGTCACAGCCACAATTGAAAGTCTTCTCTCTGGCTCATTCAGCTTCTCTGACTACGGAGGGAGAGAACCATTGTGCGAATGGACAGGACTGTACTCTGAATCCAGAGATTAACACAATGTGGATTGATGAAAATGCTGTTGCAGAAGATCAAGTAATTAAGAGGAACTGTAATCAAGATGATCAACACAGTACTGTCGATGTGGGAGGAAAAAAATGTGGAAATCTTGCTTGTCTGCCAGATGAGAAGAATGTTCTTGTTGTAGCCGTCATGCATAACTGTGATAAAAGGACATTACAAAGCGATTTGCAGGATTGTAATAATTATAATAGTCAGTCCCTCATGGATGCTTTTAGCTGTTCACTGGATAACGAAAACAGACAAACTGATCAATTTAGTTTTAGTATAAATGGGTCCACTGAAAAAGATATGAACTCAGAGCAACAAATGGATCTGTTGAATAGACCAAGTACAGTGGGGGATTCTGTTAAACATACGTGTACTACTTCATCTGATAATCTAGCCAGTGTCTGTTCCCCTTCACAATTAAAGGATGATGAAAATATAGGTAGAAATCCCTCCATGTCTGTGATTACAAGTTTAGCAATTGATTCAGTAATCTCATCCCAGGGAACAGATGAAGATCCTGCTGCTAAAAAGCAAGAGAACTATATACCAGATGAGGTTCTCACTGGCAAAACCACCTCTGCTAGGACAGATCTAGGGAGTCCAAATTCCTTTTCCCATCTGAATGAGGGGATTTTGATGACTAAAGAGCCAGCAGAGGAGAGAACAACAGAAGAACCCGTCCGATCTGGTTTACCTTTGCTTCTCAAAACAGACATGCCTAATGGGTCTGGAAGGGATGATAACTGTGACCGGTTTTCAGATTGCCTTGTGCCCAGTGAAGTTAGAGTTGATGAGAAGGAAGGTTGTGAACATGAAGAAATTCTTGGCACTACAGAACTTCTTAATATGACAGAGCATTTCTCTGATTCTCAGGAGATGACTAATTGGAAATTGACTAAACTGAATGATATGAATGACAACCAAATAAATAAAGAAAATGAGAAGTTTCTGCAGATGAATCAGCCTGAGGACACTTACAGTGACAGTGGAGGAGAGTGTGCTAGAATGGCAGAAGCAGGTCTAGACTTAAAAGGAACTTGCATGAATGAAAGTGAAGGATGTGATTTCTCCACTATGGACACACCAGCAGCAAATTCTGTATCTAATTGTGATTCCTATGGAATGCAGAGCCCAGTTGTTTGTTTTGTTCCAAAGACTTTACCCTCCAAAGAAGATTCAGTAACAGAAGAAAAGGAAATAGAAGAGAGCAAATCAGAATGCTACTCAAATATTTATGAACAGAGAGGAAATGAAGCCACAGAAGGGAATGGTCTGCTCTTAAACAGCACTGGTGACCTAATGAAGAAAAATTATTTACACAGTTTCTGTAGCCAAGTTCCATCAGTGCTTGGGCAATCTTCACCTAAGATAGTAGCAAGCCTGCAATCTATCAGTGTTCCTTTTGGTGGTGCAAGACCCAAGCAACCTTCTAATCTTAAACTTCAAATTCCAAAGCCATTGTCTGACCATTTACAAAATGACCTTCCTACAAATAGTGGAAATAATATTAAAAACAAAAATGATGTTCTTGGGAAAGCAAAATTAGGGGAAAACTCAGCAACCAATGTATGCAATTCCTCTTTGGGAAACATCTCTATTGCTGATACAAATGGGGAACATTTAGAAAGCTACGAGTCTGGGATATCCAGTAGACCGTGCCTTGCATTAGCTCCAGAAAGCCCAGATAATGATCTCAGAGCTGGTCAGTTTGGAATTTCTGCCAGGAAGCCATTTACTACTCTGGGTGAGGTGGCTCCAGTGTGGGTACCAGATTCTCAGGCTCCAAATTGCATGAAATGTGAAGCCAGGTTCACATTCACCAAAAGGAGGCATCATTGCAGAGCATGTGGGAAGGTAAGTTGTGTGTATATCAGGTCACAAATACGGCATGCCTATTTTATTAAGCTCAATTAGAAATTAATAAAGGCAATATAAGGTGAACATACTTCTGGTTGAGATGACATCATAAATAGTTTGGAACACTCAATTCTAGTAAATTTCTAAATAAATGACCTTGTTGAATCTTAGTGTTTATATAATTTTTCTTAGGTTGCCAAGATTTAAGCTGAATCACTTCCCATGAACAGATGAGAATTGAGGAAGTGTTAACTTTGTGGTTTCTATATTGATAGATACTTGGTTAATGGAACAATTTAAAATAAGGAAGTTATTTTTTTGATACTTGAAAAATTGAATATTACACTTCAAATCCATTCTAGATTTTGTTATAGGATTTTGGCTACTCTACTAGACACTCTGGAACTTTTTATACACACATAAAGATATTTTTATCTTTTTCTCCATTTAACTTTGATAAAAATAATTGAGGGGTATAAATCCTATGACAAGATTGTAAAAATACTTGATATTCTGTAGGTCTCTCTAAGTTTTGCTTGCTATAAAATATCAACTAGTTTGTCTTTTTAACAAGAGCTGTAAACAAGGAGGAAGGGGATTTTGTATTTTTAAAAAGATTGCAAAGTTTGGTGTCAGATATGGATTCCAATTTTAGCTTTGTTATTTTTAACTATATAGCTTTATTAAGCTTTAGGTTTTATAAAAACAAAAGCTGAGTAATTTTCATTTGGCTGTTGTGAAGATTAAATGAGATACAGATGTAATAGTGCATGCTCAGTAAGTAAACTCTACTTCCCTTCTTGCCTGATTTACTAGTCTCTTTGTGCTAATTAGGATGCTTTTACCTCCAAGGAATAGAGTATCTGGCTCTTTGTGATTTAGACAAAAACACCATTTTGTATAACAAGAAGCCTGAAGATAGAGGCTCACTTATGTCTGGGTGTAGAGTGAGGATCTCTGAAGCTTTCTTGGTTTTCCATTCATGGTCTCAAGAGAGTGGCACAGCTGTAAGCATCAAGTTCAACCTGGCAACTTCTCAAATACAGGGAACCTGGATAGGGGCTTCTCATCAGGGAGGAAAGAATTCCTAGCAACTTCTTTCAGTTTGTTGGACCTTTCTGGACCACAGGTGCAATTTATACCAATTAATTGACAAAGGGGAGCAGGATTGATTAGCTAAGGTGAATCATGATTCATCCCCTGGGGCTGAGCCTAGTGTTGCCTGAACAGAAGTGGGGTTCCATTAATATGGAAAAGGAGGAAAATGTTTCCTGGGTGGGCAGTCAGAAAGGGCTATGACTATAAGGGTACTAAAGAACAAGATGATGTGGAGCAGAAAGAATAAAGCTATAATTGGGCTACTGGTCTCTGGTTATTAAAATTTGAAAAAAATAATTTGATTCTTAAATATCTTGTAGTCTGAAATAAATTCAGTAGCCTGAATAGTCAGTTTTCTGTTAAGGAATTAGAGTTGTCATTTTTATGTAGTTCTATGTGTTGCTTACTCTGTAGAATAATTTCTGAAAATTTTTGCTTTCTTGAGCAAGTAATAATGCTCCAGACCAGCATATCCAGATGTATTGAGTAAATAGGTAATAGGTGGATTTAGAAAGGAAATGTTGGCTAAATGCTCATAAATTGGAAAATTAGATGGAAATTTTGCTGAGTGGAATTTATAAATTTATGGATTCATGTGGATTATGGATTCATGGTCTGTTTTTTTTTTCCTTTTTATCTCCAGTTACCTCAGAGATGTTCTAGAGATTGATGAAATAATGTCTGTAAAAATCCTTGGACTTCTCAAAAGAAAAGAGCTTATAATCATTTAATACTTTTTCTAGCTATTAATGAGATTATACTGGGGGGATAGCTAGAAAAATACCCCAAGAAATGTGATTTTGTAAAAGAATGTCTACTGTTGAAAAAAGAAATTTGGTTTGCATACCTGGTAATTTCTCTACTTAATATCTATGGCTTAATACTCTTCGCTCTAACAAGCATATATTAAACATCTAATACATGAAAGGTTCTGGGCTAGGTGTTGGAGATTCAGGGATATAAAAATTGCAATTTATGAACTCGTAGACCTCATGGAGTTTATAATCAAGGGCACTGATTTCAGTAAGTTGGGAGAGGACTATCTGCATTTCCTGGAGTTTATTTTAAAAATTCCTAAAAAACAATTTGTGAACCATGGATCTGAGTTGACAAACAGACCATCCTACAACAAATTATAATACATGTTTTAAGAGCCAGTTTATGTGCCTTATATTCATTCTCATTAATCCTCATTATACCCTTGTAGAATGGGTTATTAATTTTTCCCTATTTGATAGATCAGGAATCAGGGGCTCAGAACGGTCAAGGAATATGCGTAGTATCAGGAGTCATATTTAAAGCTGGTACCCGTTCGTTCAGTCACACTGCTTCCAGGATGTCTCCTCCTTTATACTTGCATTATGAAGAAAATAACTTAGCACCGATGCGGGATAAGAGCTTAATTTTTCTAAGAGTGGCAGAGGGGATCAGAAAAGTCATGTTACAAAATGACTATTTGGAGAGGATGGTATAAAAAAGTGAGTATAATTTATGTGTAAAAGTTCTAAGGTGTGTGAGGAAAATGAGATCATATCAGAGGACAGGTGGAAAAGTACAGGTGGGAAACGGGAAATAAATTCATTTCACAAAAGAATGGGACAGGATAAAAATACACATGATAGAAGGAGTTAATAGAAGATTGTGGGAAATTATTTAGCATAGTTTAAAGCTTATCAATTCTTGATAAGTAGTAAAGTTTGTTATAATATTCATCTTGGTAAAATGTAATTAAATAAAATATAAAATAATTAAACTAGAATTTATGAAACTGTTAAAATGTTGCAGTTTATTTCTGTATTGCTGTAATGGAGAGCAGGATATCTGGATTCCATTCTTCACTGTTAATTGGAAAAGTATGTTACACTCTAAAATGCTCAGCAAATGTGAGTTTTATTATTTCACACATTATTAGTTAAGATAGTTGTTCCATATAGCAGCATAATCCCTACTTCTCCTGTATGATAGGCAATAAATTGTAGAGTAGAAAGAGTACAGAGGACTCTTTCTCTGGAAGGAGCCCTTTAAGTTCAAGTTTTCACCATTATTATGCCTGTGGAAATCATGGACTCCAGCATACAGTGGTTATTCATCCTCTGTCAAGCTCCATTTGCCATCAGTGTTTTGACCCCTTTTTATTTGATCATTTGACTTCAGAGGCCTAAGGAAGCATTGAGTTTAAGAGTAAAGGAAAGAGGAGTTTTTAAAGTGAAGAAGAATCTCCAAAAAGAAAAAAACTGTTAATCTTTTGTCTGGTCATTTTCAAGGCTTTGTCACATTTTATCCTTTACCGTCACTGATGTGTCCAGTTATTATTTACTGGGTGCCAGTTGTTAACTATTTACTATTTAACAGAAGCAGACATAGAAATATTCTTTAAGAGTAAAACTTGTTGGGGTGCCTGGATGGCTCAGTCAGTTGAGCGTATGACTTCAGTTCAGGTCATGATCTTGTGGTTCTTGGGTTGAGCCCCACTTCGGGCTCTGTGCTGACAGCTAGCTCAGAGCCTGGAGCCTGTCTTCAGATTCTGTATCTCCCTCTCTCTCTGATCCTCCCCTGCTTGCACTGTCTTCTCTCTGTGTCTCAAAAATAAATTTAAAAAATATTAAAAAAAAAAAAAGAAAGAAAAGAGAAGTAAAACTTGTTGGGACACCTGGGTAGCTCAGTCAAGCATCTGACTTGAGCTCTGGTCATGATCTCACGGTTGGTGGAGCCCCGCGTCGGGCTCTGTGCCAACAGTTCAGAGCCTGGAGCCTGCTTCAGATTCTGTGTCTCCCTCTCTCTAGGCTCCTCCTCTGCTCCCACTCTGTCTCTGTCTGTCTCTCGCTCTCAAAAATAAAATAAAAACATAAAAATAAAACTTGTTGAACTGGTAATTATTACCTGGATATTTTGTATTCGTTTGAGATGGTGTGAAAGATGAAAATAGAATAACATTTAAAAATTTATTTTGATGTTTCTTTATTTGACACACACCCACACACCACACCCACACCCACACCCACCCACACCCCCCCCACACACACACACACCAGGAGCAGGGGAGAGGCAGAGAGAGCAGGAGACACAATCTGAAGCAGGCTCCAGGCTCTGAGCTGTCAGCACAAAGCCTGACCTGGGGCTCGAACTGATGAGCCCTTGGGATCATGACCTAAACTGAAGTCGGACGCTTACCCAACTGAGACACCCAAGCACCTCTAGAATAACATTTTGAATACTTTATTTGCTCCAATCTCTGAGCTGTCAGCACAGAGCCGGATGTGGGGCTGGAACCGACGAACTGTAAGGTCGTGACCTAAGCGAAGTCGGTCACTTAACTGACTGAGCTACCCAGGCACCCCTAAACATTTTGAAATGTACTGTGCTGAAAGGGTGTTTTCTGGAAGTCCTCTCCGTTAGACTAGAATGCTTTATTTGTCAGGGTGTCAGTTAAGTGTGCTACAGTGAGCATTTTACTTTGCAATTACTGTTTCCTTTTTGATTCATTTCCCATACTAATTTCTTCAAGATCTCTTTAGGGATATATGATCTTTATCACTTAAAGTTAAAAAAAATAGCTTGATGACATGCTTAATGACAGTGACATATTGAAAAATGATCTAGATTAATTTTTAATATAGTTCTAAAAAGCTTCCCCATTTTAGACACTTGGGATTAGGGATTATAGATGTTTTAACATATATTGAGCATTTACACATAAAATTATAAGACATTTTATATAATTTTAGATTTGTATGCTATAGAAATATTTTGTGAGTTTATGTAATTTATATAATACATATGTTTATGTATAAAATGGCAAATATAGTCAATATCTAAATTGCTTTTAATTTGAATATGTAATCTGCAGTAATGTCAGGAATAATTTTTTTTGTCATGTTTATTTATTGTGAGAGACAGAGCATGCAAGCGGTGGGGAGGGGGGCAGAGAGAGGGAGAGAGAGAATCCCTAGCAGGCTCTGCACTGCCAACGCAGAGACCGACATTGGGTCGAACCCATAAACTGGAGATCACGACCTGAGCTGAAATCAAGAGTTGGGACACTGACTGAGCCACCGAGGTGCCCCATGGAGTAATTTTATCTGCAAAGATACGTAACAGAACTATATAATACTTTGATGCTTATTTCATTATATCATATTTTTAGTTTAAGTGAAAATATACTTTAAAGAATTAAAATATAATTTTAAAATAACTATTCAAATTTAATACTGAGAATAAAACTCATTTTTAAAGAGAAGTTTTTTGAAGTCAACAATTATGCTCACCCAAAATTAGGGGAGAGTTACAATTTTTGTTTTGTTTTGTTTTTAATTTTTTTAATCCTTTTTATTTATTTTTGAGAGAAAGAGAGAGAGAAAGTGCAATCAGGGGAGTGTCAGAGAGAGGGAGACACAGAATCCCAAGCAGGCTCCAGGCTCCGAGCTTAGTCAGCACAGAGCCCAGTGCGGGGCTCGAACCCACGAACCATGAGATCATGAGCTGAGCCGAAGCCGGACGGACACTCAACTGACTAAGCCACCCAGGCACCCGGAGAGTTACAATGTTTTGATGTTTTCTGGGATAAAATAATATTCCAGAGCATGAAAAATTTTGATGTTGCTTATTTTTTAATGATAGTAAAATCATTTTTCAGTATATAACCTAAGGTGACAAGATACACAAAATCATGTCTGTTTATACTGCCACTCTGTGTTATTTTATGCTCTGACTTTGGTCTAGGAATCTTGACAGAATTGAAGATTTTTAACTTTGCTTAAATAGAGATTACAGAAATATTAAATATTTGTAAATGAATGTCATAGAGTAAAAGGCAGCCAAGTGAGAGAATCTTTCCCTTGTCACCTTGTCACGTGCCAGTGTTAAAGTCTATGTCAATCAATTAAAGCATGTAAGACTTTCTTTATAACAGTGTATCTCTGTGTAATGCCATGAGATTAAGTCATAGATAGAAAAAAAAAAACCTGTCTTCAATTAAGACCTTTTTAATTGCATAACTTACCTGATACCAGATTCGATTATATCCTATGTAATGTTTTAGCAGGATTCCAAGGGCATTTGTCAATATTGACTTCATCCAGGGATTGCAAGAATTTTCATTCTGAGAGCTCTAGGATGTGCCATGTGCTTCGTCTCATCTCTACAAGGGCAGAAGTACTGTTGTTCTGTTCTTTTTTTATTATTATTATTATTTCATATTAGATTTACTTTACCTATTTTGGAGCCCAGGCATCAGTAATCCTACTCCTCAATTCATGGCACACTTTTTAAAAAGACTTAATCCCAAAGTAGTTAAAATACAGTGTATTTTAATATTTATTTAAAAATAAAATAATATTGGGGAGCCTGGGGGGCTCAGTCAGTTGAGCATCTGACTTTTGATATTGGCTCAGGTCATGGTCTCGTGGTTTGTGAGATCCCCATGTTGGACTCTGCACTGATGGTACAGAGCCTGCTTGGGATTCTCTCTCTCTGTCCCTTTTTCTCTGCCCCTCCCCCCTTTCTGTTTCTCTCTCAGCATGAGTAAATAAACTTTAAAAAAGTAATATTTATGATGGGAATCTCCTGTCTACTTCTACATATCCCTGTTACCTAGTTTAGCTTACTAGACGTATCCGTTTAAAAAACAAATAGACTGGGGTGCCTAGGTGGTTCAGTTGATTGAGTGTCTGGATCTTGATTTTGGCTCAGGTCATGATCTCACGATTTATTGAGCCCTGCATCGGGCTCTGTGCTGGCAATGCAGAGCCTGTTAGGATTCTTTCTCTCCTTCTCTCCCTTCCCCTGCTCTCACACTCTCCTTCTCTCAAAATAAATAAACTTTTAAAAACCTAACAATGAAATACCCAAATAACTGTTTTTTAGAGCAGAAAAATTGAACAGAAAGTACAGAATTCCCACATACCTCTAGTTGACCCCATTATTAGCATTTGCTACTAATGTACATTTGTTAAAATTGTACATTTTATGTACATTGTACATTAATGTACATTGTACATTAATATTGGTTACTTATTAATACACTGTTATTAATTAATAATATTATATTATTACACTATTAATATTAATACACTGTTATTAACTAAATTCGTAAAGAAGAAATATATACTGTGGCTTACTTTAGATTTTAGTCTTTGTGTTGTACAGTTCTATGTGTTTTGATAAATGCATAAAATGTGTCCTATTATAGTATCCTATAGAATAATTATACTGTTTTCCTAAAAATCCCTTGTGCCCTACTTATGCATGTTTTCCTTCCCCCGGAACTTCCAGCAATCACTGATCTGTTTTTTTTTTTTAATATTTATTTATTTTCTAATTTTTTTTATGTCTTTATTTTTTTATTTTGAGAGAGACAGAGTGAGTGGGGGAGGGGCAGGCAGAGAGGGAGACATAGAATCTGAAGCAGGTTTCAGGCTCTGAGCTATCAGCACAGAGCCTGATGTGGGGCTTGAACCCCCAAATTGTAAGATCATGACCAGAGCCAAAGTTGGATGCCTAACAGACTGAGCCACCCAGGTGCCCCTAATGTTTATTTATTTTTAAGAGAGAGAGCGAGCGAGGAGGGGCAGAAAGAGAGGGAGACACAGAATCTGAAGCAGGCTCCAGGCTGTAAGCTGTCAGCATAGAGCTCGATGCGGGACTTGAACCCCCAAATTGCAAGATCATGACCAGAGCCATAATTGGAATCTTAACTGACTGAGCCACCCAGGCACCCCTCACTGATATTTTTACTGTTCTTATAGTTTTGCCTTTTTCAGAATGTCTTATAATTGGGATCATACAGTTATGTAAACTTTTCAGACTGGCTTCTTTCACTTAGTAATATGCATTTACATTTTCTCCATGTCTTTTTAAAAAAATCAAGGTGTAATTGACATACAACATTGTATTAATTTCAAGTATATAAGATAATGATTCAGTATTTTCATATATTGTGAAATGATCAACACAGTAAGTCTAGCTAATCTGTTACCATACATAGTTACAAATTTTTTGATGAGAACTTTTTTTTAGGTTTATGTATTTATTTTGAGAGAGAGAACCTGCACGTGTGAGCAGGAGAGGATCAGAGGGAGAGAGAATATCCCAAGCAGGCTCTGCACTATCAGCATGGAGCCAGATGCTGGGCTCGAACCTATGAACTATGTGAATATGATCTGAGCCAAAATCAAGAGCCAGACACAGTCAACTGAGCCACCCAGGCACCCCTAAACATTTTTTAAAATATTTATTGTCAAGATGGCTAACATACAGTGTATACAGTGTGCTCTTGGTTTGGGGGGTAGATTCCCATGGTTCATCACTTATATACAACACCCAGTGCTCATCCAAGCAAGTACCTTCTTCAATGCCCATCACCCATTTTCCTCTCTCTCACACCCCCCCCATCAACCCTCAATTTGTTCTCTGTATTTAAGAGTCTCTTATGGTTTGCCCTTTCCCTCTCTGTAACTATTTTTTCCCTTCCCTTCCTCCATGGTCTTCTGTTAAGTTTCTCAAGTTCCGCATATGAATGAAAACATAATGATATCTGTTTTTCTCTGAATTATTTTGCTTAGCATAATATCCTCCAGTTCCATCCACATTGTTGCAAAAGGCAAGATTTTATTTTTTTTTTTTATCGCTGAGTAGTATTCCATTGTGTGTGTCTATATATGTGTGTGTGTATACACACCACATCTTCTTTAT
This sequence comes from Suricata suricatta, assembly GCF_006229205.1. Taxonomy (NCBI): domain Eukaryota; kingdom Metazoa; phylum Chordata; class Mammalia; order Carnivora; family Herpestidae; genus Suricata; species Suricata suricatta. Next base: position 101,136,497 of record NC_043707.1, on the reverse strand, counting down.
CCATCATCAATTGACATTTGGAGAGAGTGTGAACCAGGGAGAAGGGGAAAGGGGGAAGAGAGAGAGAGACAGTGAGAGCATGCAAAAGAGAAAGAGAGAAAATGAGAATATCTTAGGCAGGCTCCATGCTCAGTGCAGATCCTGACAATCCTCTTGATCCCAAGTCCTGGGGTCATGACCTGAGCTGAAATCAAGAGTTAGACACTCAACTGATAGCCACTCAGGCACCCCAGAATTATTTATTTATTTATGTTTAGAAAAACATTTTTAATGTTTATTTTTGAGAGAGAGAAAGAGTGCAAACAGGGATGGGCAGAGAGAGGGAAACACAGAATCTGAAGTAGGCTCCAGGCTCTGAGTTGTCAGCACAGAGCCCAATGCAGTGCTTGAACTATGAACCACAAGATCATGACCTGAGCCAAAGTTGGATGCTTAACTGGCTAAGCCAACTAGGTGCCCCACCCCAGAAATATTTTAAATTAGTCGTGTGTTTCTTTATTTAAGGACAGATTCAAACCAAAACAAGTTTATTTTCCTGATTGCATATTTACTTACCTATTGATGGAAACCAATACATAGGACAGTAAAAAATGGATGCTTTAAAATAGAATATTCCTTGGTAATTTAGTTTTCCTCATACTCTGTCTAAAAACTTGTCTTATTGTTGATATTATGACTTGAACCATTCCAGCATGGTAAAACAGGAGAAACATTTGGATTAAACTTGGTTTCTAATGAAGTTAGGGAAATATTTTCTATTCACATTCTTCAAAAGATTGTGTTGGCTGAAAGTCCACCTCAACCATGTCATAGCATTTATCACACAGCATTGTCTCTGTCATTCACATTGGACTATAAGGATCTTGTGATTGACTCTGATTTATCTTTTATTCCCAGCCTTTAGCCCCCAGAGTACCTGTCACTTACAAATTGCTCAGTAAATGTTTGTTAATGAGTAATAATGAGTAAGTGAGTGCCAGATCATTAATTTATTTAAACATTGAGTGCTTGTTATTTGTCACTGTGCTGGGTGCTGAGTTTATACTGATGACATTGTGATCCCTACCCTTATGTAAAGATTAGTGGGAATAACGAAAAGCAAACAAACATATAATTATGAATTTTCCTTAGCATTTCTTAGGGGAATGTCTGTATTTATACCATGTTTTCAAAGCAAACATTTATCTCAAAAAAAAGTTGAAAAATACCTGGTTACTTATTTTATTAGAGGGCAATTTGTTATTTTAAATTAAGTTATATGTTAAATTACTCACAATTTACTTTTGAATAACTTGTGTTACAGTCAGTTTTGTTTAACATTTAGAATTTTGGTAGTGAATACAGAATAACCTTCATAAAACCCTGAGTAACAAGCACATTAAGATAACCGCTTGGTTTGGGAATGCCTGGGTGTCTCAGTCGGTTGAGCGTCTGTCTTTTGATTTCGGCTCAGGTCATGATCTCATGGTTCCTGGGATTGAGCCCTGTGTAAGGTTATGTGCTGACAGCGTGAAGCCTGGTTGTTGGTTGGAATTCTCTCTCTCCTCTTTCTCCTACTCCCCACTCTTGCGCTTGCTGCTCTCTCTCCCTCAAAGATATTTTTTTAATCTTTTTTTAAAAAAGATAATCAGTTGGTTTATAACTTCAGAGATCAATTTTCTCAAGGTTTGTTTGTCATCTGGTGTTAAAACATGACTAACTGGTTGTGCTCCTTGGGAAGTGGAGTAGTAGTAATTTCTCACATTGAGAAAGTTTGTTGAAATATGTGAAGAGCATTTTAAAGAGCAAAAAAGATCAATATTTCTCAACACCTAGATTTAGAATAATCTCACAGCCATTTGCAGGCTTCTTCATGATCTCAGGCAAGACATTTTGATCATCATAAAATAAAGGTGATAATACTTAACTTGCACAATTATGTATAATAAAGATCTGCTGGGAGTGCCTGGGTGGCTCAGTCAATTTAGCATTTGGCTCTTGGTTCTGGCTCAAGTTATGATCTCACAATTCATGGGATTGAGCCCTGCATCAGGCTCTGTGCTGACAGTGCAGACCTGCTTGGTATTCTCTTTCTCTCCTTCTCTCTGTCTCTCCCCTGCTTGTGCTCTGCCCCCCACCCAAAATAAATAAATAAACTTTAAAATATCTGTTGAATGAATTATCAGTTTTAAAAGTAATTAACAATGTTACCTAGCACTGTATGTAGTAGATTATCATTAAATTGTAACCTATTCTTTTAATTATGTCTTTATGGAAAATGGGTTTATTTCTCTTCCCTTCCCTTCCCTTCCCTTCCCTCCCCTCCCCTCCCCTCCCCTCCCTGAGCTGAGTTGAGATGAAAAGTTGGTTGCTTAATCAACTGAGTCATCCAGGTGCTCTGGCTGTAGTTTTTTTAAGAAGTATTTTTTGTTGTTGAGTTGTTGAGTTCTCTATATATTCTGGTTATCAGTCCTCTGTCAGATATCTGATTTGCAAATATTTTCTTTACAAGTTATCTTTTTACTCTATTGATAGTGCCTTTGATGCAACAAAGTTTTAAATTTTGATGTTCAACTTATTTTGTTGTTGTTGTTACCTATGCTTTTTGTGTCACATCCAAAAAATCATTGTCAAACCAAATGTCATGATCTTTCCCTCTATACTTTCTTCTAAGAGTTTTATAATTTTAGCACTTACATTTAGGTTATTGATCCACTTTGAGTTAATTTTTGTATATGGTATAAAGGTCCAGTTTCATTCTTTTGAATGTGGATATCTAGTTTCCTCAGCACCATTTGTTCACAACACTGTGCTTTGCCCATTGAGCTGTCTTGGCACTGAAGTCAAAATCATTTGACTGTACATGAGAGATTGTATTTCTGGGCTCACTGTTTTATTCCATTGCTATTGATGTCTTTGTTTATACTAATATCACACTGTTTTGATTACAGTAGCTTTGTAGTAAATTATGAAACCATGAAGTGAGAATCTTCCAACTTTGTTTTTCTTTGTCAGGATTACGTTGGCTATTTGGGATCTTTTGAGATTCCATATAATACACTATATGTTAACTAACTTGGATTTAAATGAGAATATTCCATATGAACTTAAGGATGGATTTTTCTATTTCTGTGAAGATTGTGATGATAGAGATAACATTGAATCTGTAGATAACTTTAGGTAGTATGGACATCTTGACAGTAAGTCTTCCAATTCATAAATTATCTTCCTATGTATTTATACCTTCTTTAAATTTTTTTTCAGCCATCTTTTGTTACTTTCAGTGTAGAAGCTTCTTACCTCTGTGGTTAAGTTAATTTCTAACTATATTATTCTTGATGCTATTGTAAATGGAATCATTTTCTTAATTTCAGTTTTGTCTTGTTCATTATTAGTATATGGAAATACAAATGATTTTTGTGGCTTTACATCCTGCAAGTTTGGTGAAGTTTTAGTTTTTACAGTTTTATATGTGGAATCTTTAGTGTTTTTTACATATAGGAGCATGCCATCTGTGAACAGAGATAAATTTACTTCTTCATTTCCAATCGGAATGCCTGTTTGTTTACCTTGCCTAATTGTTCTGGCTAACCTCCAAACACTAAGCGTGAATATAAGTACCAAAAATCTACATCCTTGTCTTGTTTCTATCTTAGAGGGAAAGCTTTTAGTCTTTCACTGTTACATATGGTATTAGCTATGAGGTTTTTATATGTAGCCTTTTATGTTGAAGTAGTTTCCTTCTATTCTTAGTTTGTTGCATGTTTTTATCACATAAAGTGTTACATTTTGTTAAATGCTTTTTCTGTATCAGTGATCCTGTGGATTTTTTCCATTCTATTAATTTGGTCTATTACATTGATTTATTCTTGCATCCTTGATCATAATCCTTTTAATGTACTGCTAAATTTGGTTTTCTAGTATTTTATTGAGTATTTCTTGCATCAGTGTTCATAAGGGATTTGGTCTATAGTTTTTCTGTATTGCCTTGTTTGGCTTTAGTATCAGGGTAATGGTGGCTTCATAAAATGAGTTAGAGAGTGTTCCTTTTCAGTATTTTGGAAGAGTTTGAGAAGGATTGGTATTCTTCAAATGTTTGGTAAAATTTACAAATTGAGGCCATTTTATCTGGAGCTTTTCTTTGTTGAGAGGTTTTTGATTACTGATCCAATCTCCTTACTAGTTATAGATATATATGGATTTTCTATTTCTCCTTGATTCACATATGGCAGGTTTTGTATTTTTAGGAATTTGTCCATTCATCTAGGTTGGTCATAGTTTTTGTTTGTTTTTTGTTTTCAATTCATCTCAACACCCAGTGTGATGCTCTAACTCATGACCCCAAGAATAAGAATTGTATACCCTGCCAAATGAGCCAGTCAGATAGTCTGGCCACATTTTTTTTTAAGCCAGAAGAGAATTATTTGAAAAATATAGAGTAGGATATTAGTCTTAAATCAATGCTTCTTTTTTTTTTTAAATAGTTTATTGTCAAATTGGTTTCCATATAACACCCAGTGCTCTTTGCCACAAGTGCCCTCCTCCATCACCACCACCTCTTTTTCCCCCTCCCCCTCCTCCTTCAACCCTTGGTTTGTTTTCCGTATTCAATAGTCTCTCAGGTTTTGCGTTCCTCTCTCTCCCCAACTCTTAGTGCTTCTTTTGACAGAACAAATCAGAAGTTAGTTACTGGTTTATAGAATGTCAGCTGACAAAGGTGTCTTGTTAAAACCATCACATTTTCAGTATACAAATAGACAAAAAAGGCTTAAGTAGATGAGTAATCAGTAGAGAAATATTTAAATTTATTAGCAATTAAGAGGTAGAAATTTTATACCTAGATAGTGAAAAATAGAAAATGTTGATAATATTCATTATAGGTGATGTTGATTTCAGCATTTTTAGACATTTAAAATACCATATATATCAATTCTTAGAGCCAACAATTTCATTTTGGGAAAATAATCATATAAAACAAAAAGATGTTCATTTTAGTTCATTTTACTTTATTTTTTACTTGTTTATTTTTTTAATTTATTTTTTATTTTTTAGACAGAGACACTGGGGGAGAGGGGCTGAGGGTGAGAGAAGAGGGTGACAGAGAGAGAGAATATCAAGCCTGATGCAATGCAAACTCATAGTTTTGCTTTGTTCATAATTATGAAAGTTAATTCTTGGGCATAAAAACATGTATGTATAAAAGGAACATGTAAAATTGAAACAATTTTAATTGGTGGAATTCTGGGTAATTGTTCTCTTTTAATTCTTACAGTGGTTCTTAATGTTGATTCAATTAAAAATAACTCGGGATCTATGAAATAGTCTTCCCAGAAAAAATCAAATTCAAATCTGATCAATTTCTAGATCTAGTAATCAATTTATAGGAAATACAGAGAGAAATACATTAAACATTATCCCTTAAGAAGGCAATTAGTGAAATCCATATTGTGGGAAAGTACAGGACAAATGACTCAGTTTTTTCAATAAGGTATTTTTGAAGGAGAGCTTATATAATAAAAGAGACTTGATACATTCACTAATCATAGTATAAAGACCTCTTTGATTTCTCCTTCAAGCATAATATTTGAAAGCTAAATAAAAATTTAAATTATATGATAGTGATACAGCATTTGATACATATATTAGAGAAGAAAGATCTAAAGTCAGTCATCTAAGCTTCCACCTTAGGAAACTAGAATAAAATGAGAGATGTTTATAATGGTAGAGGCTAGTAATGTGGGGGATGGGGGCATATGGAATGCCCTGTAACTTCTGCCAAAACTATTCTAAAAAAGTAGAAAAGGAAAGGAAAATAAAGGTACGATCATTCACTCAGTCTCTATTCTGTATTTCATTTTACATGTATTGTCTCATTTTATCTTCACAAAAGCCTTATGAGGATAGTATTAACATTTCATTTTTATATATGAGGAAAAACAGGCTTACAGTTCAAATTATTCTCATAAAGTCATTTGGCCAGTGAATAATAAAGTTGAAATTGGCATTCAGAAGTGCCATATTATAGAAAATTACATGTAAACCCACAAATGGTCAGAGAAAAAAAAATACCGTATGATCTGTCTTAATATGCAGACCCTAAAAATAAAGGAAAGCCCAAAACCCTCAAACCCTAAGCTCATAGTTAGAACAGATGAGTGGTAACCTGGGGCAGAGAGAGAGAGAGAGAGAGAGGGTAAGTGAAGGGTAAAATGGCAAAACGGCTGAAGAGAGTCTGAAGGTTCTGGCTTCCAGGTATAAAATAAGTCTTGGGGATGTGATACACAGCATGGTCACTTAGTTAATAAAACTGTAATGCATATTTGAAATTTGCTAACAGTAAATCTTAAAAGTTGTCATAACAAGAAAAATTCTGTAACTAGATTTTATTGTGGTGATCATTTTGCAGTATATACAAATACTGAGTCATTATGTTGTACACCTGAAACTTACATAATGTGTTTCAATTTTACCTCAGTTAAAAAAAAACACATTAAACCCTACATTGCAGAGAATAAACCTTAATATATGTAAACAAAATAAAGGACCTGACCTCAGTTGATGCCACTGTCATTAATAAACAGCTTTAAATGTGTTTGTCATTGATGAAGATGTGAATTTGGGTTGTGTATGATATAGCCCTTCCTGGATTAGTCCACATTAATGTTTGTTTCTTATAAGTCACTTGTGCAATGATTTTTATAATCAAGGAAGCAATAAACATTTGGCAAGTACTTATTTTATTTCAGGTACTGTGATATCAGTATTAAAAATGTTTAGTCCTTTACTCCATGAAGTTTACATCCTAGTTTGGGAAATTGGAGAGTAAGTTAAATAAATGCAGTAGATTGCAGTAGATTGTGTTAGTTGTGCAATAAAAGTATATGGCATGATATACTATATGCAGATATGTAATTCTCTATTTCTAGAACTGACTTTTTGACTTTGAGCCTCTAGCTCAGAAAGCTAGGGAATGTACTTAGATGACTCTTGGGATGTGGAGTGGGATATTTTTGTTAACAGGGACTGGGGTTTCTGGTGGTGTTTAGTAATATGGGATGCCCTGTGTTAAAATGTCCCACATTCGTCAGAATGGTGCTGTAAAGAATTGGCCGCCCTAAATGCCAAGAATGCCCTTATTGAGAAACACTGACTAACCTGACCCATGGCAAACAATCTTGGTCTTTTCAGGCAAATTAAGTTTATCCAATAATTTTAAACCAGGATTATTAACCGATTCTCAGGTGGTTCAAATCTTTTAGATTCTGCCTCTTTTCCAAAATACTAATTCTAATGACCCGTAGAGCTTATTATACCATAGTCTTTTTCTTTTTGTGAACAAGAGCCAGCTTTCCCAGGTCGATCTTCTATTTTATGTTGTGGTACACTGTCTGTGTCAGTCACAGACACTCTCTGGTGGTAGTTTTGTGGTGTATGTTACATTTGATCCCATGTAGTTCTCTGGCATGGGGGATCCCACAGAAATGCCTCTCTTTGCCTTACTCCTATTTTCTTGCCATTCTAGGTAGTTTCTTGGCAAGTCATCTACTTTTCTAACTAACTTCTGTGCCTTTCTTGAATTCCCTTGGAAACAAAGATCCCCCTCCACACTGTTGGTATATTGGGAAGGATGGGTAAGATCCCTCTGTTTAGTATTTGTGCTGCCCAAGCGAGCACAGATCCCTCTGTTTAACTGCATAGTGCTGCCCCCTAGCTTGCTTTTAAAAAAGGTATCTTTATTTTTTGTTTTTTGGGTTTTTTTTTTTTCAGTTCTCACTAGAGATTTTTTTACCCAAAGCAAGTCCTTTACTTTGGAGAGTCCCCACCTGTGTTAGTTTGCTAGGACTGTCATAAAGTACCACTAACTGATGGTTTATACAATAAAATTTATTGTGTCACAATTTCAGAAGTCTGAGATTGAGTAACCAACAGAGTTGGTTCCTTTGGAGGGTTGTGAGGGAAGATCATTCCATGTCTTTCTCCTTGGCTTGAAGGTGGCCATCTTTATGTTCACATGGTATTCTCCCACATGCTGTGTCCAAATTTTCCCTTTTACAAGGCCACCAGTAGTACTGGGTTAGGAGCCCCCACTTAATGACCTCATTTTAATTTGATTATCTCTTTAAAGGCCCTGTTTCCAAATGAGTCATATCCTGAAGTATTTAGGGTTAAGACTTAAATATATGTTTTTGGGGGAGACACAGTTCAACCTGAAACACCAATTAATATTCCTTTTAATTCTATTTTCTTTTTAGAATACAGAAAAGGCTTTACTCACAATAAAAATATCCCAGTCCAACACCTAGAAAATTATATAAAAGTAATAGGGGGGAAAAAAGCCCTATTTCCATCCAATTCTTATCCTCCAACTTGACTATTTCACTTTACCATGTGAGTAATTACATACAGAACTCTGTAATTCTTTTCACAGGCTAACAGCATTCCATTAATGGTCGTACTGCAGTTTAACAAATCATTCCTCTACTGATGAACGTTTTGCTTGTTTATAACTTTCAACTATTATGAACTGTACAGAGCTAATTCTTGTATACATCTCATTGCACATTTGGATTTTCTTTTTATAGGATAATCTTTCAAATTGAGTGTGCTAAGTCAAGTGGAATGAACAGTTAAAAATATAAAAGATACCACTAAATTAATCTACCAATTTATACTACCACCAGGAGTATATGAGAGAAAGGTCCTCTTTTCTCTTTACCCTCACCAACATTGGGTAATAACAATTTTTAAAAATTCTTTGTACAATAGAAAAAGAAAATCTCATTCTTTTAATTTTTATTTTGTCACAACTGATACTTAATATATCTTTATTTATTGGACATTTATTTTTCTGTAAATTTACCTGTGTGAGTTCTTTGCTTATTTTCTTTAGAGGCTTTTGTATTTTTCTTTTTAGTTCATTGAAGGTTTTTATATGTTATGGCTCGTAGCCCTTTGTTCATTATATACAACACATTTTTTATCTAGTCAGTTATTCTTTTTGATGTCACTGTACATGGAGGTTTTTTTGTAATTTCGTTTTCCGATTGTTCATTTTCAGTGTATAGAAAGAAATGCAACTGATATTTGTGTGTTGACTTTGTACCTTGCAACTTCACTGAATTCATTTCTAAGTTTTAATAGTGTGGAATATTTAGGATTTTCTGTATATTAGTTCATATCATCTGCAAACAAAGATAATTTTACTTCTTCCTTTCCAATTCGGATACCTTTATTTCTTTTTCTTGCCCAATCCTTTGCCTAGAAATTCAGTACCTGTGTTAGGTAGAAGAAGTAAAAGCAGGTTGAGGAAAAGCTTTCAGTGTTTCATCATTGAGTATGTTTGCTATGGAGTTTTTTTGTATATGGCTTTTATTATGTTGTGGTAGTTTCCTTCTGTTTCTAGTTTTTTAACTGTTTTTATTATGCTTTATGTTTATTATGTTTTTATTATGAAAGGGTGTTGAATTTTGGCAGATGTTTTTCTGCTTTGAGATGATTATGTGGGTTTATTTCTTTCATTCTGTTAATGTGTTATTACATTGATTGAGTTCTTTATGTTGAATAATCCCAAATCCATTATTTTTTTCCCTACACTGTAGCCATATCTTCCTCTTTGATTAAAACATTTAAGTGACTTCCCACTGCTCTAATTAAAAAAACCAAAATTATTAATATAGCCTGTACAAACTTTGCTTGGTCTGCCTTCTTTTTTTAAATTGAAGTATAACTAATATACAGTGTTATTTTTGTCTGTATAATGCCTCAACAATTCTGTACATTACTCTTAATGACTCTATTCTTTATGCTCTATTTTTCATCTCTATGACTTATTTATTTTATAACTAGAAGTATGTACCTCTTAATCCCATTTATCTATTTCTCCCATCCCCCTACTCACCTCCCCTCTGGCAACCACCAGTTCTCTGTATTTAAGAGTCTGGGGTTTTTTTTTGTTTCTTTGTTCATTTGTTTTATTTCTTAGATTCTACACATGAGTGGGATCATATGATATTTGTCTTGTCTGGCCTCATCTTATCCATGTTTCCCTTAACCTAAGGGACCTTTAGCCATAGTAGCTATTTTTAGTTCCTTAATGGAGCCATGCTTTCTTCCCCTAATGGGACCTGTGTACTTGCTGTTTCCTCTGCTTATTATCTCTCTCCTTGGTTCCATTTTGTGCATAGAAAACGTTTACCTCATATTTTATCTCTGTCATTTCCTAAATGAAACCTTTCTTGACCCTGTCAATCTAGGTAAGATCTAGATTACATCTTATTTAACTTTGTACTTCTTTTGAAGCAAGTAATTTTATATTCACTTGTGTTATTATTTAATTTTGGATATAACCTCTGTAGACTGTGAATTTCATGAAGGCAGGGACCATGTCTGTTTTGTTCACTGCTACATCTAGTAGGGTAGCCTGCTGCTCAGCACATAGGTAGGGCTCAAATATTTGTGGCATAAATGAGTGAATGATGGCTTCTTGGATTTACCTCTTGATTAGAAAGGTTATTGAAAGATTTCAAGAAGATTAACATAATTAGACTTACTGTTTTAGAAAGTTCTCTCATTTACTGTTTGTGTGAAAGATGAATTGGAAAGACACATCTAAAGATTAGGAGGACAGATAATTGATTATGACCATCTTCTAGGCCTCAGAAAATAAAGCCTCAATAAAGGCAGCAGCATTAATGATGGAGAGGGAGAGATTAATAGAACCAACAGGATTTAGCAACTGACTAGATGTGCTCATGGTGAGGAAGAAGGAAAAGTCAGGTCTCAAAGTGAATTACCGTACATGAATTAGTATGAAGCAGTATTACATAGTAAAGAGCAGAGCCTTTGGAGACTTATTATGTAACTTACTAGCTGTACAGCTGAACGATTTTGCTTAATATTTCAATACTCTGTTGATTGTAAATGACTGAATTCATAGAGCTTAAATGAAATGTTATATGTAAAGTGCTTATATTCATACAGTTTGCTGTGGACTTGAACAAATCATTTAACCACCCAAACTCAAGTTTCTTCTGATAGAAATAATCTATTTCCTGATCACTGTTTGTTGCAGAGTTACTTTGAGAATGTAAAGCCTCTGAAAATTTTAAATTGGTAATCATGGTAGCTAGATATATTAATTATATATTACATATATATAATATTTTTATATAATATATATCATCTCTTTTGCTTTGTCTTTAATGTGACCTCATCTGTTGATTCATCTTTGTAAGATGGATACTTCTTGACTATAAAAATTGAATTAGTAGAATTCACCATACTGGGAACAGCTTTCTGCCCATATGAAACTTTCTTTGATAAATGACTAATGACTTCTCAAGAAAATAAATCTTAACATGAGGCTTAGGAGATTCTTGTTGTCTAATGTGAAAGAGAGAAGAAAGCAAAATTATCAAGAACCATCCCTGGAAGGTAGAAATAAGGTGCTGGAAATATTGTCTGCTCTGATTTCCTGTACCAGGGGCTGTGCTGATTTTTTTTTTTTTAAGTCTATTTATTTATTTTGAGAGAGCACGCACGCACTTGCACACAATCGGGGAGGAGGCAGAGAGAGAGGGAGAAAATCCAAGCAGTCTCCGTGTTGCCAGTGCAGAGCCTGATATGGGTCACTCTCATGAACTGTGAGATTGTAACCTGAGCTGAAATCAAGAGCTGGGTGCTCAACTGATTCAGCCAACCAGGCGCCCCAGGGGCTGTGCTTATTTTTATGATTGAGTTGTATACTTTGATCTTTACTGGCTTTCATAGCAAACCAGTAAAACAGCTGGTATGATTATTATTCCATCTACCAGATGATTAAAAATCAGAAGTTCAAACTAGGAATTCCCAATGTTTAAATGCCCATGTTATGTGATATTTTTGTATAAAAATTTTGTTTAAAGGGCAGGTCTTCCGCCCCCCCCTGTGTATTTGTTGTGTGATCTTGGCTAAGGTTTTTATTTTCAGTCAACAGTCTTACTTTCCTTATTGCTGACAGACGTGTCATCTCACTCTTGCTTTTGAATTGAGTCTTGGGCCTGGCTTCCGCAACTGCATTTTCCTTTGCAGTTTTTAGTGTTGCAGTAATATGGTTTCCTATCAGGGTTGATCAGTATTGGTTTGCTCTTTTTGTATTGTGGTCCTAAATAAATTAAATATGTTCTTATTCCTGCAGGTTTTCTGTGCTTCCTGCTGTAGCCTGAAATGTAAACTGTTATACATGGATAGAAAGGAAGCTAGAGTATGTGTAATCTGCCATTCAGTGCTAATGAATGGTAAGTATCAAAACAGGTTGAATTCGCAGTTACCAAGACATACCAAGAGAATGCCTATGAAAAGGCTACTGTTTTTTCCTGCCTTTCTCTATAAGTTGCTCACCTTCTCAAAAGTCACAACTTTAACTGAAAATATGGAGCAAGTTTCCATGTTTTGAAAATATTATAGCATTTCAAACTCCTTGTGCCTAACTTAAATGAATGTTAAAGTCAGGTAAGTTTTGCAGGAAGAATGAAGGTTCTGGTAGAAATCTGGTGCTGTGTGGCTTTAATGCTCCTGTGGAATGACTGGAGTGGGATGAGGGTGGGAAGCTATTGACAACTCAGATGCTGAAATAGTAAAACTGGACTGGGGTTTTCCTTTCAGGGGACGCTATCTCTTTCTAGGAGATACCTTAATAACTTAAGATTTATTCTTATTAACAACTAGTCACTCATCTTGTTAAAAATAAGTATTTTAGCATCTAAGATCAAGTAGACAAGTGCATTTTTCTATCAGAAATCTCCTTAATACTATTTAGATTTGTTGTTTTTGAATTTAGTTATATGGTAAAAGAACACAGCTAGGAGAAGATAAATATAGCTTGTCCAGTGTTCATCTGTTGTGGGACTAGAAATGAATCCAAGGGCAGTTTAGTTTTTAAAAAAAGTATTTTTGTAAAGAGATATAAGAAAATTGATTAGGCTATAGTATTTTCTCTGTCTGTCTTTGTATAGTTGCCGGAAGAGTTACTAATAAAATTTTGAACATGGACAAAAGTTGCTACGTGTGCCAGGGTAGCAAGCCTCCTGGAGGCGAGAATCCATCTGTTCAAGACCCCTCCTGCTCTGTGTGTCTGCGTTGCTCGTAGTGATGTTTTCCTGTTGCTGGCTTATTAACTATTGCATGTCAGTTAATCTGATCTGTTCTGATCTCCTGTGATCCACCCAATTTCCTCCCATTTCTGAATTCTTAACAATTTTGATCAACTATTAATTCATTCTCTCTACTCTTAAGGGCCAATTTTTAGATGGTAGTTACTTCACTCAGTTGCTCAATTGATGATGTTTATTCCTGCTTTCATTTTCGGACATATATCTGCAGAAAAGAGCATGCTGCTTAATTACAGTACCCAGTACCTCTTTTGTTTGATGAGTTCTTTCAACTTCATAGCTTCTTTTTTATTTTTTTTAACTTGGCATAGCTAAAGATGAAGGAAATGACAGAGGATTCATATGGAATACTTATTTTTATTAACCAAGGATACCCTTACCAGGGAATCCTAAAGTAATCTACTTTATCTCGTTTTTTCCAGCGTCTTTCCTCTCGCATGGCTTAGTGAAGTCTTTCTCTGAATATTTAATTTGATGCTTTTCAGTGTTCCCTATCCCTTTTTCCCTTTCTCCTTTTCTCTTCCTCTCCCCTTCCTGCCAATGCTTTCAAAGGAACTTAGCTATTGTTTTTAGCCTTGCCCTGAAGTTTGGAGGCAATAAATATTCACAATCTTATGGATCATTCTTTGACATTGAATGAGATTTTTTAAAAAGATGCTTTAAAAAATTGTGTGTTTTCCATTCCTGGGCCTGTGGTTTTACCTGAACCTAGAAAATAAAATTTGGTATCTTTCATTTCTGTAGCTTCTTTCATCCTATTTACTTTAAAGACAGTAGTTGATATGTCAATATTTAGTAAAATTATAGAGAATACAGAATCATAACACATTTGTAATCATTCATACTGGTTGATGGCACTTGTTTGAATGGATTCTGTGCTTTTGAGACACAGAATTGGTTGTTTTTGCTGGATACTTTTACACAAGGTAATGATTACACAATAGCAGAATTCACAAAAATGTTGACATGTGTTCTCTTGAGACTTAGCCTTGAGAATTTTTCAAGTGAGATTTTTTACCTCAACTAAAAAGAACCAAAAAGTCTGTGAATGAAACAAAAAAAAATCATACAATGGAGTTAATGCTATTTTAGTCCCTGATTTTGAGTTTTGATAGGACTTTATAAAATGTGTTGAATATTAAGCCTGCCCCCCCAGATGTCTAGATTGCTATCCCAGTTGCAAATCCTTAATAAGTTTGATGTTTCACTCCCTCTTAAGGAAATATATGGTCTCCTTTAAAGAAACCAGGGGCCTAGTCATTAATCTCAGACTGATCTGCTATCAGTCTGTATCAGAACTATCACATAATTCTTTTTTGTTGCTTCCAAATAGTTTACTTAACTAAATGGTGTCCTTTATTGAATAAAATCACCTATCTCCCTTCTTAATACTTTCACTAGCTGGAAGAAAGAATACAATGACTGTTAGTGAGGAAGAGCTACATTATTTATCCAATATTGAGGAGGTCTTGATGTCCATATTTTGCAATCCATTCACATTGATTGTCTGTATTTGCTTTAGCTCAAGCCTGGGAGAACATGATGAGTGCCTCAAGCCAGAGCCCTAACCCTAACAATCCTGCTGAATACTGTTCTACTATCCCTCCCTTGCAGCAAGCTCAGGCCTCAGGAGCCCTGAGCTCTCCACCTCCCACTGTGATGGTACCTGTGGGAGTTTTAAAGCACCCTGGAGCAGAAGGTAGGGAATCATGTGCTCTTCTCTCTCCTTTCCTCACCAAGTTCCTCTGAAAAGGTGCTGATGTGATTTTACAGCACAAGTCTTTAAAACACTGTAGATAAGTCCCTTTGGGTGGTTATTAAAGTGGAAGGAACAAGGTGAGAAATGTGTCAAAACTATTTCTGGGCAAGTAGAGAATAATACTGTGTTACCTGATATTTTGGAAGCCCCTCTAAAAATATGCCAATACTCTCTCCAACTTAAGAATGGAGTGATTACACTGCTTATACTTGAATTTGAGGTTGGCCTGTAAAATCCTAGCCATATGCCTACTTTAATATTCTTTGTAGGAATTTATGAAAATGGAGAGTTCTTTGGACCAGCCTATCTTAGTATTGCTTTTTGAAAACATATTGCCATTTTCTCTTTTCATTTTTAATCTATCCAAATAAGAATATGAAAATATTGTTAGGTACATAGACTTTATTTATAAAGTCCAGAACTTTCTGATTATATCATATGATAGAAATGATAGGCTCAACTTATTTTAGTTTATTTATATCTTTATGTTATTGTCAGATGAAACACACTACAAAGTTTAGGAAATTACCAGTAGTAAAAATAACAATTATGTATTTCCTTAAAATGATCTTGTCAGGAAGTTTCCCTTGGTAATTAAAATCAATCTTCTTTCACTAATTTTATGTCTTTTTGTCTAGTAATATTCCCTTTCCCTTGCTAGGTAGCCCTCCTCCCCTTTTGAAGATAGAGATTTCTGATGTTATCATATTCTTCCCCATGTTTCCCCTCTTCAGATCATCCCTTAGTCATACTCCTTGTATTTTTATGAGTTCAGGCTTTCTTTCTTAAAATCTTTATTCTCTTTACTTCATTTGTCATTTTTGTTGTTCTTCCCTAAGTCTCTCTTTGTTTTGGCTGTTTGGAATTGATTTCCAGAACTGGATTTAAAGAGATCATTTCATCGGACTTAGTTTTCCAGCTTTTCCCCTATTGCAGACTACTTTTGCACTGCCAGATCAGTCTTTTTACATCTTCCGTTACTCTTTAGCCAGAGATCTGGTCAGTTTGCTTCCCAGTTCTCTTACATATCTGTGCCAGCTCTTCCTTTATTTGTAAATAATTCTTCAACATTCTTCAGGGCATCTTTTGCGCTTTAAAAACACCATATCACTTTTCCAGATATTAAATTCCCATGGAAACCTCATACTTTTAGGAGATGTGGACGTCTATTGCTAGGTATTTTTTCCCTGCGATTAATTTATTTCCTAGGCACTTAAAACACCTTTCTTAGTTTCTCTGTCAGTAATATGGAACAGAGTAAGTGACATAATCAAAAGTGTACTTACGAACTCAATAATTTAAAGGAATGTGCTTTAAACCTTTATGTTTAAGTTACAGAAATAAAGAATATATTTAAACTCATATTTTATTAATTTATAACCACTTTTATACACAGTTACAGTTCTTATATTTATAATTATAAGATGCTAAATAGCATCTTATAATTTGTACTTCTGGAAATGGTGACCTTCTCTTCTTTGATGTTAGAAACCCTACCAATATCACGGTGATGCCTGTTTTATTTTTCTGGCTCCTCAAGTGGCTCAGCCCAGAGAGCAGAGACGAGTTTGGTTTGCTGATGGGATCTTGCCTAATGGAGAAGTTGCTGATGCAGCCAAATTAACAGTGAATGGAACTTCCTCTGCAGGAACCTTGGCTGTCTCACATGACCCAGTTAAACCAGTAACTACCAGTCCTCTACCAGCAGAGGTAAGAAAACAAAACAGCATCTAAAAGTGAGTACTTAGTTTACTCAGCATTGTGCTGCTTTTGTCTTGCTTTCTTCTAAATTAAGTGACCTTTCTGTGGAAGCCTATAGGTTTCAGATACAGTTTAGGACGTATGTGTGTGTGTGTGTGTGTGTGTGTGTGTGTGTGTGTGTGTGTGTGTGTGTCTGTCTGTCTGTCTAGGAGTAAGGCAAATGTGGCAAAATCAGTTTTTGTTTGCTATGTATTTGGAAGGTTTTTTTTCAAGAGAAAGATTCCCATGAAGGTTGTTGTCAGTGAGCTGAGACTACTTCTGTAGTTAGAGTTCATGCAGAGGGAATCCTGACCCCTTTGTACATTGATTTTCAAGCAGTGTTCCCCAGGTTCTGTGGTAGCATCTTGGGAGTGCCATGATGAAGAAGAGCCAGGCCATATAAAGGTGACTGAGGAGTCCCTATATTTCTTTCTATTCAACCAATCATCTCTACTCTCTTCTGTTCTACCTTTTGGTTGCCATGTAAGATTATTAAAGATTGTATTGTTAAGTAATCTCCACTCCCAACGGCCTTGAACTCACAACCCCAAGATCAAGAGTTGCATGGTCTACCAACTGGGCCAGCCAAGTGCCTCTGAAAGGTTTTGATTTTATTTATTTATTTAAAAAAATTTTTTATGTCTTTAATTTGAAAGAGAGACAGAAAGTGAGTGGGGGAGGGACAGAGAGAGAGGGAGACACAGAATCTGAAGCAGGCCCCAGGCTCGGAGCTGTCAGCAGAGAGCCCGATGCGGGGCTTCAACTTGTGCACCATGAGATCATGACCTGAGCTGAAGTCAGATGCTTAACTGACTGAGCCACCCAGGCTGGATAGGTTTTTAGAACATAAATTCTGTTTGAATGAAAGAGGAAGCTCTAGTGAATGAATGTTACAGGGACACAAGGTTCAGCTCAGTTTGCAAAATTAAACCAACTTAGTTATTTTGTCTCTTACATTATTCAGCACTCTATTTTAATACTTATCTGATTAAAAAAATACTTATCTAATGAATTGAAAGAATTTTAAGATCAATAATCTTTTATCTTACCAGATAAGTATTGGGATAATAGTTATCATTAGGGCCAGACTAGAATGTATTTTTTTCATTTTTATGGCCTAGTAGAGTACATGTGTGGCACTTAATAGGTACTCTGTGAATGAAATAAATTCCTTTTCACAGGTGGTATGTAAGTACAGGCCAAATGACCACTTTCTATGATATTAAAAGGTGGATTTATGCATCATTTCCTGTACTAGGCTTTCAAATCAGGTAATAATGGTTTTCAAATCAGGTAATAATGATTTGCCAGTAAAGTTTTCCAAATTTCCTCTTATATGATGATGTATTGAGAACATTGCTAAATTTTTAACAAAACCCACTAAGAACTGATAGAGTCTTAAATTATAGGTAAAATAAATAAAATAAAATAATTATAGATAAAAATATAGTAAGAGATGGCCATTCAAAATTTTTCTTAATGTTTTATTTACTTGAGAGAGAGAGAGAGAGAGAGTGCGCGCGCACGTGCATAAGCAGGGGAGGGGCAGAGAAAGAGGGATACACAATTTGAAGCAGGCTCAAGGCTCCAGGGTGTCAGCACAGAGCCCGATGCAGGGCTTGAACTCATAAACTGTGAGATTATGACCTGAGCTGAAAGTCAGACACAACCGACTGCACCACCCAGGGGTGCCCCAATATGGACATGTTATTTAAGAAAATAGTTTTAACCTTTATTCAGGTATAAAATCTAGATAGCAAAGTATTTAAGGAGCAATACTCTTTAGGAGATAACTTGATGAACTTATGGACACACACCCGTCTGGGCAACCACCACCCAGGTGAAAATACCATTTCCATCACTCTCTCTAGATGGTTCCCTCATGCCCTTTTTCTGTCAATACCTGCCTGGTTTTCCCCAAGGTAACCCAATTATTTTGATTTGTATCACCATGGGTTAGTTTTGACTAATTTCAAATGGCAACTATAGTATATATTGTTTTGTACCTAGCTTTTTCTAGCTTTTTTGTGTTTAGCTGCTTAAACTAATGATTATGAGATTTATCCATGTTATGTGCACCAAAAGTTAGTATTTTTTTATTGCTGGGTATTGATCCATTGTATCCAGTCTTTGGCTTTTTTTTTTTTTTTTGCTTAAGTTGTATTGAATATAGAGAATATTGTTTTAATAGATTTTGAGTGTATTCTGTTAAATTGTTAAGTGGACTTAACTCTATCCCAAATGTGTTCTGCAACATTATACTTTATTAAATAGTGTAGTACATGTGATCTTCATAATAATAAAGAGAAAAATAAACTTGAAGTTTTATTTCATTGCATAGTAAATGAAAACAATGACTTATTTTAATCTCTGTATTTTATCTGTTAAATTTTATATCATGGTAAAATACACATAATTAAAATCAGCCATTTTTATCATTTTTAAGTGTACAAACCAGTGGCATTAAGTCCATTCACATTGCTGTACAAGCCTCACCACTTTTCTCAAAGCTGTTTTTAAAAAGCAATGTAAATGAGACTGTAAGTGAACCCAAATACACTGAAGGTTCAGAAATTATGAGATAATATTGAAATTGTGTTTCTGCTGCCACTGCAGTTTTTAAAAAATTCTTTTATGGCAGGGAAGACCTGGGTAAAGAAAGCATTAACCCAGGCTAAATGGCCTCTTTTTTTATTTCTCTCATATGCTGCCAAAAAGAGAAACTATGTAAATGGAAATATTTTTATTGTATAAACCCAGTCCTTTGGGAAATCAGTCATAGACTAATGAGAAATTTGTGCTATTTTTCAAAAAGTATGAATTCCAAATTTTCACTTACATTCCCATTTGTATCCTTGACAGTATTCTGCTAAAGTGTTGACCTTTCTGCAATGCTCATTTTGCTGATTTACTTTCCTAGACGGATATTTCTCTGTTCTCTGGGAGTATAACTCAGGTGGGAAGTCCTGTTGGCAGTGCAATGAACCTAATTCCCGAAGATGGGCTTCCTCCCATTCTCATCTCCACTGGTGTAAAAGGAGGTATGTGGACTTGAACATTTACACAGGGATCGTTGGGTGCCTGGGTGGCTCAGTCGGTTAAGTGTCCAACTCTTGATTTCTGGTTGGGTCATGATCTCACAGTTTATAGGATTGAGCCTTATGTCAGGCTCTATGCTATGCTTGCTCGTACTGTCTCTCAAAATAAATAAATAAAGGAAACAACAACAACAATAACAAAACAAAAAAGAAAAACATTTAAACAGTCATAGTAATGGCAAGGATGCCAGATGTTATTTTCTAAGAGAGAATCTGAGTGATAACCACCTTTTTCTTTTCTAACAAAGAAAACAACTATTCAGTGCTATGAAGATAATTGTTGCTGTTACTGATAGTTTTAGAGTAAATTTTATGGTTTTAGATTATAAGGTCATTTCATTTGTTGGGAAGATATATAAATGTGGTTCATTGGCACTTTTTCTCTATATTTTAAAGCACATAGTGCTCTTAAGAGTTGTTTATGGTTGTAGGATTGGCTCCCTTGATACAGTCAGGACATTAATGTAATTTTTTGTCTTGCAATGTAATATACATTCAGAAATGCACATTATAAAAAGCAGAGACCACTGAACTTAAGTAGCAATTTCATTGCTAAAAAATATTTTTAGTGTTCTGGTAAGAAACAAAGTTACTGTCCAGTTAAAAGAATGCTTATCTTTATGTGAAAGTTTGTTGTTGATAAATCCAGATCAGCTTTTAGTTAGTTCATTTTTAGGAGATGATTTGTCAAATAATCTTTTCACAGTTTTGTCCTGGTCTTTTACCTGGTCTCCTTGCCTTCAGTCGTCCTCTCCTTTATTTTATCTTCCACATTGTTGCCAATTATCTTTTTAAGCATAGATATTATCATATATGACTCTGGCTTAGAAACATTCAGTGAATTCCCAAATGCCTTCAGTATAAATTATTTTATTTTAGCATACAATGTTCTTTATAACCTTACCTCAACTTATCTTCCTAACTTTATTTCCGGCCAATACCCCAGTGTATTACATGCATACTACAGATTATTTACTGTTTCTGAATATTCACTTTCCACACTTCCATGTTTTTTCATATGCTATGGAAGAGTGGGGAGAGAATGAATTGCACAAACCTAAACAGACAAAGAACTGAATAAACCTGAATTTTAATCCTAGTACCCTTATTTTCTAGCTGTGATCCAGTGGGCAGGTCATTTATCCTCTCTGAATCTTTTTCCTAATCTTAAAAAAAACAAAAAACAAAAACAAAAAAAACTAGGTAACTACACCTACTTAAAAGTTATTGTGAGTATTAAATCCGATTTCATACCAGAAGTTATATATCAAGAACAGTGCCAGATGCAATGTATGCATATAATTAATATTTTCCTTATCTTCCTTTCCTCCGCCTAGCATACCCTTGTATACTGTAGACTCCTTGAAGAACTCCTCAACCTTTCGAAATTCAGATTAATGAAAAATACTTCTCTGAATTCTTACCTATGCTACTTCTGTAGTAGCGTTTTACTTCATCTCCATTTGAATAGAAATTCTTATAGACCTTTAGTGTACTAACACTTTTCTTATTGTAATTTAGATATTTTATAGGTCTGATTCTTTCACTTAGACCATGCATTCCTTCAGTTTTAATTTATGCTTCTGTCTTTTCCTACTATGGTGCTGGGCCTACAGTGGACTCTCAGCAATGTTGGCTGAAGGCATTATACTATAAAATCCAGCCATGTCCCAGATAGTTCAACATTGAACTTTCATATAAAGCTAAGCATCTTTTGATTATATAATGCCTTTGCTACATTATAGGACCCTCCAGAAATACTCTTTTGGTAGTAAAATTATTACTTAGGTTTCTAGTTTTGGTTATTTTGATGTCTTAGTTTTATAAGTTAAATTGGCCTACTCTATTGTTAAATAAGATTGCAAGGTTTCATTTTCATTAAATCTAATGATCAAAACCTCTCCTACTAAGAATCAACAACTAGTTATCTATATTTAATTTAACCATTTTACTGTCTCTTCACCCGAATTTTGCAATTTTGTATTCCAGTAGAATAACTTCATACAAACATTTTCTTCTTTTTAAAAGTCACTTAGTATTTCTCTTTTCAGTGAATATTTTCATTGGTACAGTAGACATTTCCTCTTACATCCAAAAAATAGTTTTCTCATTTCTTTTCGTCAGTAGGAAGTGGTATTATTTTGTTCTTCCTGGCTGTCTATAATGATATATTTTATATAAGACTAATCAAACAACATACAACTTTTAGGTTTTCAATTCCTTTTCTGTATCTTTATATTCTACAGTAGTTATTATCTATGATTTTGACTTCAAGCTAGGAAGGCTTCTGTCATTCAAAATAGGGTGGCTGAATATCACGTACTGTGCTTTCAAGGATTAAATGGGAATGGTTCTGTGCAAGGTCTCAAGTATTAACTTGTCTGTGTTTGGAATCTGCTGTGTGATTTACTGGCGATTTTGGTGATTCATACATGTCCTGAACTCTTAGAGGAAGTGTGTCATGAAACCAGTCACTTCATGCTACTTTTAGTTTATTTTCTGGGTACATTTTTAAAGTTAAATTTTTAAAAATTAAAAAAAAATTTTTTTAATTTATAGTTCATTGTCAAGCTGGTTTCCATATAACACCCAGTGCTCTTCCCCATAAGTGCCCTCCTCCATTACCATCATCCTAAAGTTTAATTTTTTTAATGTTTATTTATTTATTTTGAGAGGGGAGAAGGGGCAGAAAGAGAGGGAGAGAGAATCCCAAGCAGGCCCCATGCTCAGCACAGAACCTGATATGGGGCTCGATCTCACTACTGCAAGATCACCACCTGAGCCACTATAAATAAGGAGATGGTCACTTAACCAACTGAGTCACCTAGGTGCTCCAAAAGTTTAATTTTTTAGTGGCAAAAAAACTCAACAGTACTAAAGGATATAGAATAAAAAGTAGGATTCTCCTTTACCTCAACCCCTCAACATCCTTTCATCCAGAGGTAACTAGAGCATTACCACTTTCTTGGATATCATAGATTATTTCATTTTATTTTTTATTTAAATTTTAGTTAACATACAGTACAATACTGGTTTCAGGAGAACTCAGTGATTCATTACTTATATACACCCAATAAGCCTCACAAGTGCCCTCCTTAATACCCATCACCCATCTAGCTCATCTCTCACCCACCTCTCTCTGTCATGGATTATTTTAAATGTTGGCCTTAGAACACATAATATATGAAATTCTTATTATGATAGTTGGAGAATTTTTGTTAAATTAAAGGACTGTCTTTAGACTATGGCATAAACCAGTTTGTGGAGAAGTCTATGCATAGGATAACCATGTTCTCATCCAAACTGGATTGGGTCACTTTTGAGAATGAAAGGGACACTATTAGCATGACACTAAGACAGCAGGTATAAACCTATGTTCACCCTAACTACAAACCAAATGCTTACCCCTTTCCTGTGAATAATCAGCTCATTCCTCCATCAAATTTCTTTCTTGGTTTGTCCCTTTAATCTTTTACATGTGTTTTTTTTTTTTCCTTTACAGACTATGCTGTGGAAGAGAAACCATCGCAGATTTCAGTAATGCAGCAATTAGAGGATGGTGGCCCTGACCCACTTGTATTTGTTTTAAATGCAAATTTGTTGTCAATGGTTAAAATCGTAAATTGTAAGTTAGAAATTTTTTTAATTAAAATGAGATACTTTACTAACTCATAGATAATAAGTAAAGCTTTCAAATTCATTACATCCAAGTACTTTCATATGTATATATCGAAATCTTACTGAAAACTGGGTACTGGAGAAGTTGGTTTGTATAAACTAATATATCCCAGAGGACAACTGTGGGACTAACTGAAACTCTTGAGATGACATAGGTGAATTCTCCATGGAGGAAAGCCAAACAAAAGTTGAACTGATCTTCAAAAAGAAGTTAAGTTCTTCCTGAGATGTGCTACGTCACAACTCACCACCAGAGTAGAGGAGCTAGATAAATTATCTAGGAGTGTCAAACAATTTACGTGCTAGATTTAAATCTCATAAACCTTAATTGTGTGCAAAACCTTATTTGAGAGAAATGTTAGTTAACACACAGTAAAACTTCGGGACATTGTAAACTAAGATTCAAAAACTTCTCAATTCTTGGGGCTAGCTTCTTGGGCATCAGAATGAGTAAGAGGAGAATAAATTAGAATCTTGATTCTAAGATGGTGTTGAAAAATAGAGAATGTATAGATGAATGTTAATAGGCAGAGTTTTGGAGAAAGGAGGGAAGCACTAGGGAACTATCCTCTCATTCTCACTGTGTACTTGTTTTAAGTTGACCTCAGACACCAGAAACACCTATTTGCTACTTCCTTTGAGGTTCTGTAGTAATAAAATATAGGTTTCTGGTTTACTTGTTAATTGTACCCTTGTATGTTTGGCCAGTTATTAATTCTTGCCCCCTTTCCTTCTAGGATCAGATTTTAAAATGTCTTGCTTGAAATTTCAATTTACCATATCTAATTTATAACTTATATTTAGAAAATAGCTAACCTAGAATCCCTGAGGTGTACACCATCTTAATATAGTTGGATTGGGTGCTTCCTGTTTGGGTATATAAAGTAACAATTCCCAAACTGAAAGAAAGGGATCTATTAGTTTTGATACACATTGTGCTATCTGTAATTATATTTGAATCCTACTTCAGTTCCTTTGGGGATCCTATTGTGTTGGAGTATAAATGAAAAAGTGTCAAAGATTGAACATTAACTATATATGGCTTGTGCTCTTGGTTCTCTACAAAGCCTTAAGGTAAAGAAGTGGAAGTAAGTAGTCCAGAAGGGCCATCCTTTCATCGCTTTCACCACTCTTTACAGGATGAAACCAAATAAAATCATGTTACTGTTTATCTAGAGTTTTCTCCCCAAAATGGACTGGCTGGTTTGGTCAGTAGAGCATGCAATTCTTGATCTTGAGGTTATAAAGTTCGAGCCACATATTGGGTATAGAGAGTACTTAAAAATAAAATCTTTAAAAAAAAGGTTAGAATCTTTCAGTCACAGGTTAAATTTAAAAAGTATATATAAAAGTATATTTTCTTTAGGCCACAAGCTGAATCCAAAACTGTAAGATGGGATTTTATTGTTGTTTCTAGTTTTACGTTAGTAATTATTTCCCTTGGTAGAGTGAATTTTTTAAAATACAGGTGGAAAGTATATTCTTTAATCATTATAGGATACCTAGTTTTGTTTCATTTATTTTTAATGAAATGTTTTTTCCTTTAATAATTACAAAAAGAGTTAAAAGTTTTAAGTGCATTTTCTTTTACTTTTACTTCCCTTCCAGTTGTTTTTCTAAGTATTTGCTTAAAGCCAAAGACATTGGTATGTTTTATATTCTACAGTTGTTTTTTGGCTCAGTGCATTTATAGTTCACAATCGAATTACATAGATTCAGTTTGACCTGTACTATTCTTTGCTGTATTATAGTGTAGATTTCTGTGCATTTTTTAAATGAAAAGATTGAGAAGAATGTCTTTATTTTTATATTTTTATTCCATTCATAGATGTGAACAGGAAGTGCTGGTGTTTCACAACCAAGGGAATGCATGCAGTGGGTCAGTCTGAGATAGTCATCCTTCTACAGTGTCTACCTGATGAGAAGTGTTTGCCGAAGGATATCTTTAATCATTTTGTGCAGCTTTATCGGGATGCTCTGGCAGGTGGGGATGCTTTATGTCTTAGCACCCTTTATAAGATGATAAACATTTTTGAGTCCGATGCAAAATAATAGTCAATAAATTTGGAAGGCTGGCTTTGGACTTTGGTATCAGTGGCAAGTTAGAACTTGCCAAGGTTTAAGGAAATATAAACTTTAGTGCTTTACCTGGTGTAGTCATTATTATTTTACAAAGGCTAGAATCAAAGTTGTATGATAATCCATTGACCATGATGTAAGAATATTTTTCTTTGGGTGGCTGAGGGGTCATGATATTGGTGTCTGATAGAAGCAGAATCATAACTTACTACTTGTTTCTTCAGTTAATAGTACCTATATAATCATAATGTAAATATTCTTTATTTAAATTTCAAGTTTCAAACACCACTAGCATGGACAACTTTATTATGGTTTCAAAATAAATTATAAATATTGTTAGCCCTGACAATGTAAAAGTGTATGCATAGCTATTGGGAAAGACTAAGAATTCTAATAGAAAGATATATTATTATAATTCGAGAGAGAAAAAATATGTTTATGTATAGTATTTGGCATTACAAAGTTAACCTCCCCTGAATTAACAAAGCCAGTAAGAAGTGGTGTAGTTGAGCTATAGCCTCATTAGCATTAACAGGAAGTAAGAAAACAATATCTGTAGTTGGTAAATAGAGTATAAGAACTGCAACAAATGAATAATAGAAGAGATTGCCTCTGAGGAACAAGCTGTGGAAAGGGTAGTGAGGTTGACCAGGGTATTAAAATTACTTTCATGTATCACTTGATAATGTTTTTTTATAAATATATTAAAACCATAAATTATTCATGCTTTCTGAATGCAGTAATTCCCCTTGTGGGATTCTGTGCCAAAAAAATTACCTAAAATGTAAAATACACTTTGTACAGGAAGGTGTTTATTGTAGCACTACTTAAATTCAACACAAAAATTTAGAGGTAACCTAAACGCCCAGCTATAGGTGAAAGGTTTAACTGTGTTATACTGATTAGATGTATGCATCTTTTTTAGAACATTTTTTAGCCATTAAAAGTAATATTTATGAACATAATGTAACAAAAGGGAAAATGCTCTTGAAGTAAGTACAAATGCAGGATATAAATTGCATCTTTAGTGTGATTATGGTTTATGCATAAAAGTATACCTTCATATTTTAGCCTCTGTGATCATTTAGGTGTAATATTACATAAGGATAAGGCAATACATTGGCAACTGACCACCTACCTATGGTATAAATACTTAGGTATTTACTGTGTCAGTCTCAAAATGTATGGGATTAATATGAAGTCAGGTGGAACCTTCAGGCCATATAATACTTCGGGCCTAAATTTATTTCCAGAAATGAATTGCAATACTCACTTTTCTCCTCAATTTGGATGTATTCACGTGTAAAAACTATAAACAGAGAAATGGCATTGGGGGTCCAAGCAGTTGGGGGTTTTGAAAAGGGACTAAGGTATGGGAGCGTCTTGTTCAGGAGTCCATCCTTTATTCTTCAGGCAATGAGGAACAATTGGAAAAACATTAGTGACAGAATCAGATTTGCGTTTTAGATGACTTGAGAGGCAGTATGAAAATAGATCAAAGTCTATGTATCTGGAGGCAGGTAAACCGAGTTAAGAAGTTACTTACAGCAGTTACAATGAATAAGCAAAAAATTATAGTAGATAAACACTAGAATACTGCTCAGCAATAAAAATAATAAACTGCTGATATATACAACAACATGGATGAATATCACAGAACTTATGCTGAACAAAAGAAGTCAGGTACAAAAAAGTACATATTACAGGTTCCATTCACATGATTTCTCTGGAATAGGCAAAATGAGTCTGTGTGATAGAAATTAGATCAGTGTTTCCTGGGGTGGGTTGGGAGTGAGTTGCAGCTGACTACAGAGGGGCCCTGGGAATTCTCTGGGATTATGTAAATCCTTATATATTATATAGTGTTAGGGATAGTAGTTATAGGAGTGTTTGCATTTGTCAAAACTCATTGAACTATATTTAAAATTGGTGGGTTTTATTGCATGAAATTATATATACCCCAATAAGATTGACTTAAAAGTTTTTAGTTGAGTTATAATTGACTGTAACATTAGTTTTAGATGTAAAATATAATGATTTGATATTTGTATTTATTGTGAAATGATCACCACAGTAGGTTAACATCCATTTTCACACAGTTACAGTTTTTTTCTTACTGTTGAAAACTTTTCAGATCTACCCTCTTAGCAGCTTTCAAATATGCAATGCAATATAATTTATTAATTATAGTTCTCATGCTGTATATACATCCTCCGTACGAATTTATAACTGTAGTTTTTTTACCTTTTGACCACTTTCACTGATTTCACCCACCCTCTCAACTCCCATCCTTCCCCCACCAATCTGTTCTCTATGTCTGTGAGTACATTGGGGGTTTTGTTTGTTTGTTTGTTTGTTTGCTTTAGATTCCACCTATAAGTGAGATCATATTTATCTTTGGCTTAGTTTACTTGAAATAATGCTCTCAGGGTCTATCCATGTCATTGCAGTGACAGGATTTCATAGTTCAGTAATATTCCATTGTATATATGTGTACCACATTTTCTTTATCCATTCATGTGTTGATGGACACTTGTCCATCATGTCTTGTTTTCATGTATTGGCTATTATAAATATTGCTGTAATTAACATGGGGTGCAGATGTCTTTTTGAGTTAGTATTTTTATTCTTTTCAGATAAGTATTCATGAGTGGAATTGGCTGGATCATATGGTAGTTCTATTTTTTATTTTTGAGGAGCCTCTATATTGTTTTCTTTAGTGGCTACACCAATTTACATTTCCATCAGTGCTGCATGAGGTCCCTTTTCTCCACGTCCTCACCAACTCTTGGTTATTTTTTAAAAAGCTATTATTAGATTCCAGCAAGTAATTAAGAAATTATCAAGGTTTAATAAAGTAATTAAGTAATAGCAGTGGGAATAGAGTATTAAAAAGCTAAAAGATGATGATGTGTCAGTTCAATAGGATTTGGTAATTAACTGGATGTGGGGGGGGTCAGAGGGTGCAAGTGATTGTGGCTTCAGATTTCTGGCGTGAGCATCTGACTGGACTTTGTTCTTATTCATCGAGATAATAAATAGAAGAAGAGCAGATTTGGCAGCGGAGTGGGAGATTGGTTCTTTGTTCACTATGTTGAGTTTGAAATATTGACAACAGCTGGTGATATGTAAATGGCGATGAATGTTGATGGACCTCAGGAAGTAGATCTGGGCTAAAATACAGATTTGGGAGACCCACTCTATGTGATTATTGAAACTATGGTGGTGAATGGGACAAGCCAGTGGGAAGAAGCTAGAGCTGAGAATGGAGCTCTGAGGAATACCAACAAGGTATCCTTGTTGCACGAGTCATTAAAGTACATGTTTACCATAAGTGGTTACTCATTCTCCAGAAGTATCCTTCTATATCAGTAGAGTCCGTTTTGAACTATCATCTTAAAATGCAAAAATTCTACGACAAAAATTACTTTGAACTTACAGTAAGATAATAGTGAAAGTCTAAGTTCAGACTATAACACATGTAAGCTGTTTTAAATATCATCTGTAATATAGGATGAGGGCATGCACATATATATCTAAGTAAATAGCATTTCAAAGGCATAAACAAGTGATCTCTAAGCATCTGTCCTCAAATAGAAATCTTTTCAAGGCTCATAAAAACTAGAATGTAGCTTCGATCATCTGGTGCAAACTCTTCATATTTTAGATCAGGAAAATGAGACGTTTTTAGATGAGGAAAATGAGAGGTGTTAATGGCTTGTCTAAATCACAGACTTAGTTGGTGGCAGAATTAGGACTAAGGCTCCCAGGCCAGTATTCTTTACATCCTGTCAGTTGCCTCTATGTGTATATATTAATAGTACAGCAGTTTTAAACAGCAGGTATACATCTGTGCTATGCCTCTTTTGAGAATCCTGTTTTTAGATAATCAGAGTAGCAACTTGATATATAATTTCACTGTGTTTTTCTTTAATAAGTGGAAACATCTTTTAAGTGTTCTGAAATGAACCTAGTATTTTTTCTCGTCTGTGTAACACATTGTGTGGAAGCGGCAAATTCTTTCTTAATTTTCCTAAATGTTAAAGCCTTGAATACTCTTTTATCACTTGCATGGTGGTTACTCTGCCATATATCACTCAAAAAGCCTTGAAGCCTGGGGTGCGTGGGTGGCTCAGTTGGTTAAGGGTCCTATTCTTGATCTCAACTCAGGTCAAGATCTCACGGTTCATGGGTTCAGGTTCTGCATTGGGCTGTGCACTGACAGCATAAATCCTGCTTGGGGATATTCTCTCTCTCTCTCTCTCCCTCTCTCCCCTTTACTCTCTGCCCCTTCCCTGTGTGCTCACTCTTTCATGCACACTCAAAACTAAAATAAATACACGTAAAAGGGATAAAAAAGCTCAGGGGCGCCTGGGTGGCTTAGTCAGTTAAGTGTCCGACTTCAGCTCAGGTCATGATCTCAGTGGTTCATGTATTCAAGCCCAGCATCAGGCTCTGTGCTGACAGCTCAGAGCCTGGAGCTTGGAGACTGCTTCAGAGTCTGTGTCTCCCTCTCTCTGCCCCTTCCCCACATGCACCTTGTCTCTCGCTCTCTCTTAAAAATAAACATGAAAAAAATAAACTTAGAAGTCCTTGAATGAACTTTCTTTATAATTTCCTATGATTAAACTGCATGTATTTTATAATAATGTGTGTATATTTATATGGTTTTTATATAGCATATATTAATTTTTTGTCATACATAGTTGCTTATGCTTTTCAAAGTGAGAGGAGAGGGGAAATTACATTTTGTGAGTAATGACATTCTGAGAGTTTAAGGATGCCTTCTAGTTATTATAATGCCTCTAGAGATTCTAGATTGTATATTATTTGTTGCCATCTCACCTTCCTTCTTCTATCTTTTGTACTTTTTTTTTTTTTTTTTGCAAACAGACATTCAGAACATGGATTTAAATGAAATGAAAATTGTATCTACCAGATCATTTTTTCTGGAGTTAATCTTTGGTTGTTTTATTCTCTTACTCAAAAATTTTAATGGGCTTTTACTGCCTTTAGAATAAAACGTATGCTCCAACGTTCAGTACTCTATGTAATCTGAACCTATTTTCCAATCTTATTTCCACTAGTAGTCTCCCATACTTCCTTTGTAGCCACACTAAACATTTCTTGGTTCTTTATATACTCTGATGATTTCCTACTTTGTTACCTGTGATCATGACGTCTTACCACC
This sequence comes from Suricata suricatta, assembly GCF_006229205.1. Classification (NCBI taxonomy): domain Eukaryota; kingdom Metazoa; phylum Chordata; class Mammalia; order Carnivora; family Herpestidae; genus Suricata; species Suricata suricatta. The sequence continues at coordinate 101,105,825 of NC_043707.1, read as the reverse complement.
ACCTCAGCTATCTGAATCCTATCAGTTGTCTTTTTTTTTTAAGTTTATTTATTTGGGGGGGGATGCATGGGGGAGAGACAGAGAGGGAGGGAGGGAGAGAGAATCCCAAGCGGGCTCTGTACTGTCAGCATAGAATCCAGTATGGGGCTTGAACTCATGGACTGTGAGATCGTGACCTGAGCTGAAATCAAGAGTCGGAGGCTTAACGGACTGAGCCTCCCAGGTGCCCTTCAGTTGTCTTGAGCCTTACTCAGAGATGACTTCTTCATGAACTCTTACCTAATACTCTGCTCAGATAGAAGTAATCTCTTCTTAACTTTTTTACTTACCTTTAAAAAATTATTTGGTATATATAAAAGCATGTAAATATATATTTAATTATACAACTTATAAAGCAAAGTAACAGAATAACCACCCATAAACAAAATACCCAGCTTAGGAAATAAAAATGACCAGCCCCCTGAAGCATTGATTGGTGACTAATCTTGATTATATCTTCCCTCTAAACTTCCCCAACCTTTAGGTAACTGCTCTTATGTTAGTAGTTTTCTTGCTGTTCTCCCTAATTTTATCACAAATGTTTTTATATCACTAAGGATTATAATACATTGTTTTGCATGTTTTTAAACTTTATACAAATGGTATCACACTGTGTATATTTTATGTGGGTTGCTTTTTTCATTCTACCATATGTTTCTGGCATATGTTCATAGCTCTACTGTTCTAGTTCATTCATTTGCAGCTACTGTTTTATACCTCTTATATAAATTTACCACAATTTATTAATTCTCCTGTTGGATAATTTGCTGTTCTTACCAGTTTATTGTTATTTGGGCATGTTCTTAAAAATTTTTGTACATGTACACTTAGTAGAATTGCTTGTTTTTAGGGTATGGATATTGTCAATGTTATTACATGATGTTAAACTGTTGGCCAGAGTAGTTTACCAATTATACCTACCTATCCCCATCCCCAGTGTATAAGAGTTGCCAACATTTGATATTGTCAGAGTCTTAATTTTTGTTAGACTGGTGTGTATAAAATAGTATCTCATTATGATTTGCATTTCACTAATTTTTTTCTAGATTATCTGGGCTGTTTTTATTCTTTTTTAAAATTTATTATTTATTTTTATTTATATCGATGTGAGTTAGCATATAGTGTGATAATAATTTCAGGAGTAGAATCCAGTGATTCATTTCCTACATATAACACCCAGTGCTCATCACAAATGTCCTCCTTAATGCCCCTTGCCCATTTAGCCCATGCCCCTACCCAAATCCCTCCAGCAACCCTCAATTTGTTCTCTATATTTAAGAATCTCTAATGTGTTGTCCCCCTCCTTGCTTTTATATTATTTTTGCTTCCCTTCCCTTATGTTGATCTGTTTTGTATCTTAACTTCCACATATGAGTGAAGTCATGATGATAGTTGTCTTTCTCTGACTCATTTTGCTTAGCATAGTACACTCTAGTTCCATCTACGTTGTTGCAAATGTCAAGATCTCATTCTTTTTGAATGCCGAGTAATACTCTATTGCATACCATACCTTCTTTATCCATTCATCTGTCAATGGACATTTGGGCTTTTTTCATATTTTGGCTGTTGTTGATAGTGCTGCTATAATCATTGGGGTGCATGTGTCCCTTTGAAGAGCACACCTGTATCCTTTGGATAAATACCTAGTAGTGCAAATGCTGGGCTGTTGGGTAGTTCTGTTTTTAATTTTTTTAGGAACCTCCACACTATTTCCCAGAGTGGCTGCACCAGTTTGCATTCACACCAGCATCCGCATCCTTGCCAGCATCTTTTGTTGCCTGAGTTGTTAATGTTAGCCATTCTGACAGGTGTGAGGTAGTATCTTATTGCAGTTTTTATTTGTATTTCCCTGATGATTTGTGATGAGCATTTGTTCATGTGTCAATTGGCCTTCTGGATGGATAGAAAAGTATCTCTTTGGACTTTTGCCCATTTCTTGACTGGATTATTTGTTTCTTTGGAAAAGTGTCTCTCATGACTTCTGCCCATTTCTTGACTGGATTATTTGTTTTTTGGGTGTTGAGTTTGATAAGTTCATTACAGATTTTGGATCCTAACCCTTTATCTGATATGTCATTTGCAAATATCTTCTCCCATTTTGTTGGTTACCTTTTAGTTTTGCTGATTGTTTCCTTTGCTGTACAGAAGGTTTTTATCTTGATGAGGTCCCAATAGTTCAGTTTTGCTTTGGTTTCCCTTGCCTTCGGAGATGTGTGGAGTAATAATTTGCTGTGGCTGAAGTCAAAGAGATTTTTGCCTGCTTTTTTCTCTAGGATTTTGATGAGTTCTTATCTTATGTTTAGATCTTTCATCCATTCTGAGTTTATTTTTGTATATGATGTAAGAAAGTGGTCCAGGTTCTTTTTTCTGCATGTTGCTGTCCATTTTTCCCAGCACTTTTGCTGAAGAGGCTGTTTTTATTCCATTGGATATTCTTTCCTGTTTTGTCAAAGATTAGTTGGCCATACATTTGTGGGTCCATTTTTGGGTTCTCTATTCTGTTCCATTGATCCGAGTGTCTGTTTTTATGCCAGTACCATATTGTCTTGATGGTTACAGCTTTGCATTACATCTTGAAGTCCCAAACTGTGATGCCTCCAGCTTTGGTTTTCTTTTTCAGGATTGCTTTGGTTATTCGACATCTTTTCTGCTTCCATACAAATTTTAGGATTGTTTGTTCTAGCTCTGTGAAGAATACTGGTGTTATTTTGATAGGAATTGCTTTGAATATATAGATTGCTTTGGGTAGTATTGACATTTGAACAATATTTGTTCTTCCAATCCATGAGCATGGAGTATTATTCCTTTTTTAGTGTGTTTCTTCTTCAGGTTCTTTCATAAGCTTTCGTAGTTTTCAGTGTATAGATGTTTCACCTCTTTGATTAGGTTTATTCCTGGATATTTTATTGTTTTTGGTGCACTTGTAAATGGGATTGATTCCTTGATTTCTCTTTCTGTTGCTTCTTTATTGGTGTATAGGAATGCAACCAATTTCTGTGCATTGATTTTATATCCTGTAACTTTGCTGAATGCATGGATCAATTTTAGCAGTTTTTTGGTAGAATCTTTTGGGTTTCCATGTAGAGTATCATGTCATCTGCGAAGAGTGAAAGTTTGACTTTATCCTTGCCAATTTGGATGCCTTTTATTTCTTTGTGGAGTCTGATTGCTGAGGCTAGGACTTCCAATACTATGTTGAAAACAGTTGTGTTGGAGTGCTTGGGTGACTCAGTCAGGTAAGTGGCTGACTTCGACTCAGGTCATGATCTTGCAGTTCGTGAGTTGGAGTCCCGCATCGGGCTCTATGCTGACAACTCAGAGCCTGGAGCCTGCTTCAGAGTCTGTGTCTCCTCTCTCTGCCCTTCTCCTGCTCACGCTCTGTCTCTCTGTCTCTCAAAAATAAATAAACATTTAAAAATTTTTTAAAAAAGAAAGAAAGAAAAACAATGGTGAGAGTGGATATTCCTGTCGAGTTCCTGACCTTAGGGAGAAAGCTCTCAGTTTTTCCCCATTGAGGATGATATTAGCGGTGGGTCTTTGGTATATGGCTTTTATTTTATTTTATTATTTTCTTTGAAATTTAAGAAATTTAATCAAAAAAAATTTTATTATAGTTTATTATCAAGTTGATTTCCATATAACAACCAGTGCACATCTCAACAAGTGCCCTCCTCCATTCCCATCACCCATTTTTCCCTCTCCCATCCCCGTCAACTCTGTTTGTTCTCAGTATTTAAGAGTCCCTTATGGTTTGCCTGCCTCCCTCCCTCTTCTTAACTATTTTTTCCCTTTTCCCACCCCCATGGTCCTCTGTTAAGTTTCTCCTGTTTCACATATGAGTGAAAACATATGACATCTGTCTTTCTCTGCCTGACTTATTTTGCTTAGCCTGACACCGTCGAATTCTATCAACGTTGCTGCAAATGGCCAGATTTCATTCTTTCTGATTGCCATGTAGTTTTCCATTGTTTATATAAGCCACATCTTCTTGATCCATTCATCAGTTGATGGACATTTAGGCTGTTTCCATGATTTGGCTATTGTTGAAAATGCTGCTATGAACATTGGGGTACATGTGCCCCTACACGTCAGCACTTCTGTATCCCTTGGGTAATTCCTAGCAGTGCTGTTTCTGGGTCATAGGGGAGTTCTATTGTTAATTTTTTGAGGAACTGCCACAGTTTTCCAAAGTGGCTACACCAGTTTACATTCCCACCAACAGTGTAGGAGGGTGCCCGTTTCTCCACATCCTCGCCAGCATCTGTAGTCTTCTGATTTGTTCATTTTAGCTACTCTGACTGGTGTGAGGTAGTATCTCAGTATGGTTTGGATTTGTATTTCCCTGATGAAGAGTGACATTGAGCATCGTTTCATGTGTCTGTTGGCCATCTGGATGTCCTCTTTGGAGAAGTGTTTGTTCATGTCTTCTACCCATGTCTTCACTGGATTATTTGTTTTTCAGGTGTGGAGTTTGGTGAGTTCCTTGTAGATTTTGGATACTAGCCCTTTATCCAATAAACTATCTTTTCCCATTCCGTCGGTTGCCTATTAGTTTTCTTGATTGTATCCTTTGCCATGCAGAAGCTTTTTATCTTGATGAGGTCCCAATAGTTCATTTTTGCTCTTGATTCCCTTGCCTTTGGGGATGTGTCAAGTAAGAAATTGCTGTGGCTGAGGTCAAGGTAGTCTTTTGTGGTCTATTCAGGGTCTTTTGAGGTTCCGTACAAATTTTAGGATAGTTTGTTCTAGCTTTGAGAAGAATGCTGATGCAATTTTGATTGGGATTGCATTGAATGTGTAGATTGCTTTGGGTAATAATGACATTTTAACAATATTTATTCTTGTGGTCCATGAGCATGGAATATTTTCTGTTTCTTTGTCTTCTTCAGTTTCCTTTGTAAGTTTTCTATAGTTTTCATCATACAGATCTTTTACATCTTTGGTTAGATTTATTCCTAAGTATTTTATGTTTTTTTGTGCAGTTGTGAATGGGATCAGTTTCTTGATTTCTCTTTCTGTTGTTTCATTATTGGTGTATAAAAATGCAACTGATTTCTGTATGTTGATTTTGTACCCTGCGACTTTGCTGAATTCATGGATCAGTTTTAGTAGGCTTCTGGTGGAGTCTGTAGGGTTTTCCATGTAGAGTATCATGTCTTCTGTGAAAAGTGAAAGTTTGATTTCATCTTTGCCAATTCTGCCTTTTATTTCCTTTTGTTGTCTGATTGCTGATGATAGGACTTCCAACACTATGTTAAACCACTGTGGGGAGAGTGGATATCCCTGTCATGTTCCTGAATGCAGGGGGAAAGCTCTCAGTTTTTCCCCGTTGAGGGTATTAGCTGTGGGCTTTTCATAAATGGCTTTTATGATATTTAAGTAAGTTCCTTGTATTCCGACTTTCTCTAGGGTTTTTATTAAGAAAGATGCTGTATTTTGTCAAATCCTTTTTCTGCATTTATTGACAGGATCATATGGTTCTTTTCTTTTGTCAATGTGATATATCATGTTGATTGATTTGAGAATATTGAACCAGCCCTGTAACCCAGGAATGAATCCCACTTGATCATGGTGGATAATTCTTTTTATATGCTGTTGAGTTTGATTTGCTACTATCTTGTTGAGGATTCTTGCATCCATATTCATCAGGGATATTGTTGTGTATGGCTTTTATGATCTTGAGGTATGATCCTTCTATCCCTACTTTCTTGAAGCTTTTTTTAAATCAAGAAACGATGCTGTATTTTGTCAAATGCTTTCTCTGCATCTATTGAGAGGATCATGTGGTTCTTATCCTTTCTTTTATTAATGTGATGTATCACGTTGATTTGTGGATATTGAATCAACCCTGCATCCCAGGTATAAATCCCACTTGATCATGGTGAATAATTCTTTTAATTGCATTTCACTAATTATTAATGAGGCTGAGCATATATTTATTGGCCATACATATTTTGTCTTCTGTGACAACTATGTCCTTGCTTATATCGTTCACCCATGTTTCTATAATATTAATATTCTTTCATGGATTCCTGTAAATTTTTTAAACATACATTCTGGTATGTAAGCCAATTTGACAATAAATTATATTTTAAAATAATAAAAAGTAAATAAACATACATTGTCAATTATGACCTTTTTCTAACAGATAAGTTATTCAGTATGTTTTAGTTTTCTATTGATATATTTCTAAACTACAAAGCTTAGTAGCTTGAAACACACATTTGTTATCTCAAGGTTTCCAGGGGTTTGGAATATAGGCACAGCTTAGATAAATCATCTGCTCACAGGGCCTCAAGGTGTCGGCTGTAGTGAGGTTTCTCATTTGGAGCTCTGGGTCCTCAGGTTGTTGGCAGAATTCATTTCCTTGCTGGGAAATCCTCTTGGCTCCCAGAGGCTGCCTGCAGTTCTTTGCTTCCTAGCTCCATGGAGATTTTACAACATGGATGTTTTCTTTCTTCCAGATCAGCAGTAGTGTGTCTCCTTGCTTTGAATCTCTGACCCCTAGACCTAGATTTAAAGATCTGATGTTGGAGTGCCTGGGTGGGTCAGTTGATTAAGTGTCTGACTTTGGCTCAGGTCAGGATCTTATGGTTCATGGGTTCGAGCCCTGCGTTGGGCTCTGTGCTTACAGCTCAGAGCCTGGAGCCTGCTTCAGATTCTGTGTCTCCCTCTGTCTCTGCTCCTCCCCTGCTTGTGCTCTATCTCTCAAAAATAAACATTAAAAATAATAAAGGTCTGATGTCAGGCTGACCCTGATACTCTCCCTGATTAACACCAAATCCATTGATTAGTAACCTCTTCATGGAGGTGACATCCCATTATATGCATAGGTACTGCTGTCATTCAAGCAGAGGGAATTGAACAAGGTATGTGTACCAGGAGACCGAATACTGCCTTCCACACAGGATATTTATCCTCCCAAACATGACACAGGTCTAAAATATACTTTACTTGTTTAGTACCTTCACGAGTCTTACTGTTATTGTCTCTAGTTTGTTTTGCCTTTTGTTATAAAGAAAAAAATATTTTTATTTCTATTTAATTATTCAGTATTCAATGTTAGTATCAAAACTCACTCATTATTCAATTCAATCAAAATTATCAGATTTGCCATTATATTTTTTCTATAGCTGTTGTTTTACTATCCTCTGTTTCTATTCAGACTTGCTTTTCTTTTTTTTTGAAATTTTAATTTATTTTTTTAATTTACATCCAAGTTAGTTAGCATATAGTGCAACAGTGATTTCAGGAGTAGATTCCTTAATGCCCCTTATGCATTTAGCTCATTCTCCCTTCCACACCCCTCCAGTAATCCTCTGTTTGTTCTCTATATTTAAAGTCTCTTATGTTTTTGTCCCCCTCCCTGCTTTTATATTATTTTTGCTTCCCTTCCCTTATGTTCATCTGTTCTGTGCCTTAAAGTCCTCATATAAGGGAGGTCATATGGCATTTGTCTTTCTCTGACTGACTAATTTCACTTAGCATAATACCTTCAAGTTTCATCCACGTAGTTGCAAATGGCAAGATTGCATTCTTTCTGATTGCTGAGTAATACTCCATCGTATATATACACCACATCTTCTTTATCCATTCATCCCTCAATGGACATTTGGGATCTTTCCATACTTTGGCTATTGTTGATAGTGCTGCTGTAAACATTGGGGTGCATATGTCCCTTCAAAACAGCACACCTGTATCCCTTGGATGAATACCTAATAGTACAATTGCTGGGTCATAGGGTAGTTCTATTTTTAATTTTTTAAGGAACCTCCACAGTATTTCCCAGAGTGGCTGTACCAGTTTGCATTCCCACCAGCAGTGCAAAAGAGATCCCTCTTTCTCCACATCCTTGCCAACATCTGTTGTTGCCTGAGTTGTTAATGTTAGCCATTCTGACAGGCGTGAGGTGGTATGTCGTTGTGGCTTTGGTTTATATTTCCCTGATGGGTGACGTTGAACATTTGTTCATGTGTCTGTTGGCCATCTTGATCAGACTTGTTTTTCCCGATGAAATACATCTTATTAGTTCTCTTTGTGAAGATCTATGGTTGGTAAACTCCATTAGCCTTTATATGTCTGAATTTTTTAAATTTTGCCATCACTTTTAAATAATTCGTCACAAAATTCTAGGTTAATGGGTTTTCCCCCTCCCTTTCCTCTTTCTTTCTCTCATTCCCTCATTTCTTTCTTTCTTTTTTTTTTTTTTTACTTTCCCTTAGCAAAAGTACTTTGAAGATACTACTCCATTATCTTTTGGCATCTCCTTTTAGTCTTGTTTTTTTTCTTTTTTAATACATAGTTATTTGTCTTTGCTCTTTTTTTAAAAAAATGTTTGTTTTTGAAAGAGGCATCGGGGGAGGGGCAGAGAGAGAGGGAGATAGAGAATCTGAAGCAGGCTCCATTCTCTGAGCTGTCAGCACAGACCCCGACATGGGGCTTGAACTCACGAACCACAAGATCATGACCTGAGCCAAAGTTGGACATTCAATCGATTGAGCCACCCAGGCGTGTCTTGTTTTTTGCTCTTTGGCTTTTAGTATTTTCTTTTTATTCTTAATTTTGTGCAAGTCCATTATTAAAGTTCTCTGTGAGTTTTCTGTTCAGGTTTTTGAGGTATAATTTATATACAGTAATATTTACCTTTTCAGACATACGGTTTGGTGAGTGTAGATGATCAGATACAGCCAGGTAACCACCACCAAAATCAAGATACATAATACTTCCATCATCTCTAAACCTTGCCTTAGGTCCCTTTGTATTTAATCCCCTTCCTGTACCTTCTGCCTCCGGGAACTATCGATTTTTATTTCTTTCCCTGTAGTTTTGCATTTTCTAGAAGGTTTTATAAATGGAATCACACACTTGTATTTGGCTTATTCATTTATCATAATGCTTTTGAGATTCATCCATATGGTATTTATGTGCTGCAGTTTGTTTATACATTTATCTGTAATGTATACAAAGTTCCAATTGTTCTGGATCCTTGCCAGCACTTGATACTGCCTTTTTAAAAAAATTTTAACTTTTCCTAAGAGTATATTGTGGCATCTCGTTGTTTTAATTTGCATTTTCCTAATGACTAATGATATTTAGCATTTTTTCAAATGTTTACTTATGATCTGTAGCTTTTCTTTTGCCCATTTAAAAATTAAGTTTTCTTAATGAGTTTTTAGTACTTTATAAATTTTGGATACAAGTCCTTTAGCAGATAGTGCATTTTACAAATACTGTATTCCAGTGCATGGCTTGTCTTTTCATTTTCATAACTGTCTTCCAAAGAGTAGAAATTTTAAATTTTAATGAAGTCCAACTTAACAGTTTTTCTTTTACAGTTTATACTTTACTTTCCTAAGAAATCTTTACCTTAACTCAGAGTCACAGAAATTTTCTTCTGTAATTTTTTCTGGAAGTTTTTTAGTTGTAGCCTTATATATAGATCTATAATTCATTTTGATTTAAATTCTGCACAGGGAATGAGATGTTGGGGAGCTAGAATTTTCTGTTCCCTTCAAGGTCCTTCTAGCTGGACTAAAAATCAACTTGGGGGCGCCTGGGTGGTTCAGTCGTTTAAGCCTCAGACTTCAGCTCAGGTCATGATCTCACGTTCGTGGGTTCAAGCCCCGCGTCGGTCTCTATGCTGACAGCTCAGAGCCTGGAGCCTGCTTCCAATTCTGTGTCTCTCTCTCTCTCTGATCCTCCTCTCTCATGATCTGTCTCTGTCTCAAAAATAAATAAAACATAAAAAAATTAAAAAAAATTAAAAAATAAAAATCAACTTGACATGAGACAGATTAACAGAAAATAAAACTTAATTTCATACATATGAAAATCTAATTTCCACCCAGTTTTGGAAATTCCAAAGATAGGCAAGATGAGGTATAGATGTTATTCTGAACTAAGGAGAAAGGGGTAGTAAGGGGCTAGGACTTCTAAGGGAAGGAATGCAATTACAGAAAGATGAAAAAGAGTCAATGTTTCAAAAGTTTGCTGGGCCACTCAGAAACAATGGGACGTAGAGGACTTTGATCATACAGGCCTTGATAGTTTCCTCCCTATCGTCGATACCTAGTTCATAGTATAAAGTTATTTATGGTGATAGTTCTCTTCCCAGACCAGGTCCTTTACTTAATTTTTTTAAAGTTCATTTTTATTTATGTTGAGAGATCTAGGGAATAAGCAGAGGAGAGACAGAGAGAGAGGGAGACAGAATTTCAAGCAGGCTCTGTACCATCAGCACCAGAGTGAATGCTTTTGAGATCAACTGAAGAGTGTTTCTGAGGCCTGAGGTCTCTGGTCCTTGAGAAAGAAACACCATGTATCACTTAATCAGATTACTTGGGACATTTCTATAATTTCATATCTTTGAAAACAAATATTTTTTTAAGTATTTCTCTTTGTCACCTACTTTATTTCTAAAATCTTCCTTACTGGGGCGCCTGGGTGGTTCAGTTGGTTAAGCATCTGACTTCAGCTCAGGTCATGATCTCACAGTTCCTGAGTTCAAGCCCCATATCAGGCTCTGAGCTATCAGCACAGCTTTGGAGCCTGCTTTGGATTCTATGGCTCCCTCTCTCACTGTTCCTCCCCACTCTCTCCGTCTCTTTCTCTCTCAAAAATAAATAAATATTTAAAATAAAATAAAATCTTCCTTACTTTGTATCTTTAAATTGTGGTCAGCTGGGTTAATCCAGATAAGCTGTTGGTTAATTTAAATTTTTTATATAGATTTATCAAAAGGTAAAGTAAACATTAAAGTACTATATTACTAATTTGAATGTTATTAATAAATTTATTCATCTATGAATTTTGTTTTTAATAATTTTGTAATGTTACTAATAAAATTATAGGCCTCAAATACAATGGGGTTTGACCTTTTATTTTTTAGTGTGAAAATTTATCTCAGTCTAAGAATAGACATGCATACTCACTATTAACTTAGAAAATATGTATTTAGAGATTTTTAAACCACCATCTCTTGCCAATTTTCTATCCCCACAAGTATGTAGAAGAAAAAGTATAGGTTAGAGGAGAAAAAAGAGAGTTGTTTAAATAGTAGTCTGTCAAAGAATATAAATAATTGATAAAACATTTACAAAAACATGATTGGTATCCTATAAATGTTTGTGGAATGACTGAAAGTCTCCCAGGTTTTGTGCATATTAGAAAATATTTTATTTTGTGTATCTCTTTTCTGGACCAGTTCTAGCAGGAAATGCTTGATTGATCAATCAGTGTCCAGTAATTGTTTCAGATTTTGGTGGCTTGCTGTTATTTCTTGTGGCCATAAAAATTACACTACTTATAATCTTTAGTATTTCTGAAGCGAGTCACTTTTTATCTGTAATATGAGGAGAAAAAAAAAGTATCTTAACCAGTGTGTTTCCAGAGAAGGAAGAACTTCATTGGTGTTTTTGTCACCAGTAATTTTCTTGTGTTGTTTTTCCAGTTAAAGAATATTATATCCTGGTTCAGATTTTAAGCCTCTTTTTGCAGTTAATTGAGAATCTTTTTGGTTAATTAATTTTGTATCTTTCTATGAGCAGAGGAGCCATGGTATTGCTGCTTTGAAAGTAATTTTTCAACCAATGAGAAAGTAATATGGAATTATTTATGAAAAGGTGATTTAAGACTAATATCTTGTATTTATTGAGCACTTACTATATGCTAGGCTGTATATCTTTGCTTTCTGTGCTCTATTTGTTTCTTCTCAACTAGAACTCTGTGAGATTCTTGTTCTTGTCCCCATTTTACATACAAGGAAACTGAGAGGCACTGAGGACATAAGTAGCTTGCCAAAGGTCAAACACATAGTTGGTAAGTGGCTGAACTCAGGTTTGAATTCAGCTGTGTCTTCTCTAAGTCCCATGTTTTAAAAAAAGCAATAAACTGCCTCTTGAACTTCTTCAAGTTACATGGTAAATCTCAAAGATGCTCTAAACTGAGGAAATGACCTTTAATGAAGTACTCATGCTTAACTTTATTGTATTATAAAGAACACCAAAGGACAATTTAAATTCTTTTGATGTTTAGTTATATTAACATTCATGAATATTAATATTTCTTAAAATAAGTGAACCATTTGCTTGGAATTCTTTTCTCTGATTTTGTGTTTTTATCAAAAGTTTTTTTTAATGTTTGTTTATTTTTGAGAGAGAGAGACAGTGTGAGCAGGGGAGGGTCAGAGAGAGAGGGAGACACAGAATTGGAAGACAGCCTCTAGGCTCTGAGCTAGCTATCAGCACAGAGCCTGACGCGGGGCTTGAACCCACGAACTGTGAGATCATAACCTGAGCCGGAGTCGGACACTTAGCTGACTGAGATACCCAGGTGCCCCGTGTGTGTGTGTGTGTGTGTGTGTGTGTGTGTGTGTGTGTATGTTTATATTTAAAGACAGATATGATATATGGAAGACTAGGATATTAAAAGGTCTGCTTTCTAGATCTCATTTTTCCACTTATTTACCTTGTTTCTTTTGAGAGTAACTTCACCTTCACTCCTATGCTTCAGTTTCTTCATCTGTAAAATAAAAATCCCAAAGTGCAGTTTCTTCATCTGTAAAATAAAAATCCCAAAGTTCAGGGAAATGATACCTAGTAGCACTGGTCTGATGATTATCTGGTTAAAGTATGATATAAAACCTTTGACGTCCTTGCCAGATCATTTAAACACAGAAGCAAGATTGATATCTATTTTATTTATGTGGATTCTTCAGTGGTCTTGAGGTATATAGAATAATTCAGAGGATTCATTGTATTGAATTTTCCCATAGAGAAGTACCTATATAAACAAATATATAACACACTTTATGAATTCAAGAGTCCCAGATTAAGTTTTCACTGAAAGCTTATCTTTGTCGAATTCTCATACCCAGTGTTTTATTTTTGCCAGTATCAACACCTGTGGAATGCTACTTGTTTGTAGATGAGGTGGTGAATGAGAGTCTAAACTAAATCATTCATTAGGATTGATAGACATTTACCTTAAAAAAATTTTTTAAAGAAAGTAAATGCCTCAAAGGATAACAAATATTTTATAATATTAAAGGGCGTAGTGATAAATCTGAATGTGATTGGAATATGGGATGAGGAGGAGTAGGTTGTTAAGTGGTAGAAGCTAAAAGGTAATTAGTATCTGTGGAAAAATAACCAGTGATAGATTCCAGTCTCTAATAGAGAAATGCCAAAGGAATAAGGCCAACAAAGTTCCCACCTTTTAGTTGTATGCACTAGGGCAGTCTTATGAAACATAATATATGCTCTCATAAACATTATGCTCTCACTAGAACTTCAGTTATAGAATTATAGAACAATAGTTATAATTTTTTGAGAACACAGTGCCATGTGAGGTTAAGTATTTTGCAGATATTCTATCATTTATTCTTCGCAACAGGTGTGAAATTTATAATGTCCCCCATTTTACACAGATTTTGAAGCTCACAGAAGTCAAATAACTTGCCACCAAATTATTTAATAGTGATTGAAATAGTATTCAAACCCATATTTCTATGACTCCATAATCTGTGATTTTTTTTCAAAGTACATATTGCTTCCTTGATATGGGGATATTTGTTTGTTTGTTTGTTTTTATTAATCTGGCCCAGCAGCTCAAATGTGCAGCCAGATTTGGTTAATCCACGGGCAGGAGTACTGCCCCTAAATGTATTTGGCAGATGACAATGTGCAGGTGAACATGGCTTTCAGCCACAAGGCTTCTGTGAGTTTTGTGGGGAGATGTCCCTTCACCTGTGGACCCTGCTGTCAACACAGCTTCCTACTTCACTCAAGGAATCTGTGACCCATCACCGAACTGTAGCGTGAATAGACTGTAGTTTTCGAGGAAAGGAAGCATTAAGTTTTCTGGTGAGGATCTCTGTATTTGCTGTTATTTCTTTCAGAGATATCAGAGGGAGCTTGTATGTATCCTGGGAACCTGTCTACTATTCTATTATGGAACAGCCCCTGTTGAGAAGCATTTTTATTATTCTAAACTGAGGGAAATGCCTTCTTAATGAAAACTGACTTGTTTCATTAAAAAAATATTTGAATTAGAAGGTGCTTAGTAAAGAACATTTGTAGCTAAAAGATAAAAAAACTAATATGAGTATAAATAAGCCCTAAGCTATGTGTCATATTTGTCTCACCCAGAAGTATAAAGCATAAATTCTACCTTCTCCATAAATTTTCTTGCTTCAACACCTCATATAAAACTGTACTTATTATCTTAATTCATTGTGTTCATGAATGGACTTTATTCACCCAATGAGATTGTAAGTTCTGTGAGAGCAGGTACCTAGTCTTAACATTTTTTTCATGACCTTTGAGGCAATAATTCTTATTCTGAGATTTTTAAAGGTCTCATACATACAATTCATACAGTAAAGCTCTACAGTCTAAGGAAGACATCAATATATTTGGCTTTTAGTGAGACAGACTTCTACAGTGTGATAATATAAACTATTTTATGTTCACCAGAGACTCTTATAAAATTGAAAAACAAATTTCATTTTTTAAAGCTTTTTTTTTAAATGTTTTTATTTTATTTTGAGAGAGCAGAGAGTGAGCAGGGGAGGGTCAGAGAGAGAGGGAGACACAGAATCTGAGCAGGCTCCAGGCTCTAAGCTAGCTGTCAGCACAGAGCCTGATGCGGGGCTCGAACCCACAGACTGTGAGATCATGACCTGAGCCAAAGTCATATGCTTAACCAACTGAGCCACCCAGGCGCCCCAACAAATTTCATTTAATAAATACCAGTTATTAAAAAAAAACTTTATAAACGTGTCTTTCATGTTTAGTGAAAGGTTGGGATTAGTGTTTGGTAGTGTGTGGCCCAGTGTTACGTAATACTGATCATTAAAAATAAAATCAGTTTATTGATGGAGAGTAATTAATGAGTTTTTTTGTTTTAGGAAATGTTGTGGGCAACTTGGGACATTCCTTCTTCAGTCAGAGTTTCCTTGGCAGTAAAGAACATGGTGGATTCTTATATGTGACATCTACCTACCAGTCACTGCAAGACCTGGTACTCCCAACCCCACCTTACTTGTTTGGGATTCTCATCCAGAAATGGGAAACTCCTTGGGCTAAAGTGTTTCCTATCCGACTAATGTTGAGACTTGGAGCTGAATATCGGCGTAAGTAGTAAAGTAGTTTCTCTTACACCACATGGTCAAGACATGATGACTAAATAAAGGCCTGAAATATTCAGATTCTTCCTTTCCCCCCCACACCAGTGATATAGTTCAGCAGAAATCTTTTGAAATAGCTGAGCTAAATATGGCCATTGTCTTTACGTATTTTGAGTCTAATGTGAAGGATTAAAAATCTTTAATTAGGAAATTAATGATTATTACCTTTTAGACTTACTGGTTTTATATTGTTCATTGATAAATATATGTTCATCTTCAGAAAAAATGAATTGGAATTTAACAAGTAACTTTTTACAGTATCTATAGTGAGCATTTTTGGGTAATTTTGTTGGAAAATAATTATGGCAAATTATATTTTACATAACATAACGCATACTGGAAGCTAGTGGTATTGAGATCACTCTTGGTAAAGTGAGCAGTGGAAGAGCTTCTTTGCTCATGGTGCTAGCAGTACAAGTATAAGTTGTGAGGTTTTTTGTTTTGTTTTTTTTTAAAGACATAAGGCCTAAATGTAAGCTTTCTTTTAAACTTTATACCTTCACCGGATCAAACTTGCTGTGGTCTAGGAATCAGACCATTTGAATAAGATTCTTAATTCTGAATTAATTAATAGCTCTGTAACTTTGGGCAAGTGACTCGAGCTGTTTGTTTCTTCTGCACCTGGAAAGAATAATATTTGCCTTTTATATTATGTAAGGTTGTTAAGAGGACCAAATACGATAATGAAAACTTATTTTATAAACCATAAAACAGTATATTTTATGTTTTTAGTAAGTCAACTTCGTTCTTTTCCTTACTCATTGAATAAGAATTTAATAAAGGCCTACCATTTATAATAAATCCTGGGAATTCAGAAAGAGCTAAGATATGTTACAGGCTCTTAGAAACCTTTGTAAGGAAGACATACAGAAGTCATGACTATAGTAGTGTATGGTGTTAAAACACATGCTCAAAGTTAACAAAGTTCTTTTGGAGCTTCAAGATGGACTCTAACTTCACCAAGAATGAGTAAATTGGATAAGAAACATTTCTTAGAACAAAGTGCTTCTGCATTGAATTGTGAAAGAGGCATTTGAATCAGCTGAATGAAGTAGGGAAGGGAGAGGATTATATGCAGAGGAAAGAATTTGTGTGTCTTCCCATCTTACGTAGGCCGTTCATTCTGTTAAGTTCGAGGAGTAAGCCAGTTAATAAGTCACCTCATGTTTTGGCTTTTCTAAGGAGGATCATGGTTGGGAGATGCATAAGAATGAATACAGAAGAATTAGGAGAGGTTTGTTTCCTGGATCATATTAATCCAGTCTGAAGAAAAGTGCTTCCTAAGATGTTATAGTTCATTTTTGAGAAAACTGCATCAAAAGGCTTATTCTGGTCATCAGAATACTTTCTTTGGTGTGGTTTGTAGAAGATTCAGAATTTCTCTGTGTTGCTAACATGCTAAATACTTTAGAGCCCTAAAGTTGATATGCTCTATAGAGTTTGTTAGTTACATTTTGAAAACTATGAACTATGATATCTCTTTCACCAAAATTTTAAGCTGTCAAGTTTAGTCTGATTATTTCTCATTTTCATAGTTTATCCATGCCCACTATTCAGTGTCAGATTTCGGAAGCCATTGTTTGGAGAGACGGGACATACCATCATGAACCTTCTTGCAGTGAGTTGGGAATTTTTATTTCCTTTTTTCTTACTGGTGTTTGTACAGGAGAAGGAAGAGAAGGATTTCATTTTTTGTTAACAGCCATACTCCTGCTGCTTCAAGCAGGTGACAATTTATACTATAGGAAAAGAAAAATATATATATTCTTTGTAAAGTCTGTGGAGGTTTTGAGTGAAAGAGTACAGGATTTGAGCCCTTCATTATACATAAATAATATCTAAGTGACCTTACAGGATTATTGTGAGGACCAGAGGTAATGTACAATTAAAGCGCCTAGCATTGTTTTGTTTTTATTTTAAGCTTGCCATCATAGAGGTTTCCTCTTTGTCTGTAAAGCTTATTGTTTAGCCCAAGATTGGTCAGAGATTGTGTTCAAATGTCTCAAGCCAGTAAATCATTCATTGTTTTATGATAGACCTGTGTATGGACTGGGATTCAAACTTCATTCTTTTCCTTTCTGCTGGGCTCTCCCATGTTCTTTTGCACATGCACAGGCTCTGTTACCCAAAGATGTTGGTTGGCTTCAACCCACTAAGGTCTCTGCTGTATGTGTGCACAGACTAAGGTCAGTTCTGGGTATTTGGAGAATTTATGAAGCTCTTTATGGTTATCTCACCTCCCAGAACTCCTTGTTAAATCTTAGGCTAATGTACTTGCTCATTACTTACCCCAAACCTCAGGCTAGCTGAGCTGCTGGCCCTCCCTTTTCATTAACCACTGAGACTGCCACTATAGCTGACACCACTCCAAATCAAATAAGATCCTATAAGTAACGTAGCTTATTATTTTCACAGACTACCTTGAACTACCTAAGAAGGCTAGGGCACAGCCCCAAGCAAGAAGATCACAGACTCACCTCAACTGTTCTTACTTGAAGTTCAGTAGTTTTTATGAATAAACACATCTCAGTGCCTTGTATGCTTTTGGTCTAATTCCAGAGCATTGTAATGATTGTTTTTTAAACACCATTTACCCAGGGGCACCTTGGTGGCTCAGTTCAACATCCAACTCTTGGTTTCAGCTCAGGTCCTGATCTCCACACTGACAGTGCAGAACCTGCTTGGGATTCTCTCTCTCTCCTCTCTCTGTCCCGTCTCTACTCTCTCAAAATAAATAAGTAAACTTAAAAAAAAAACATTTACCCAGCTTTTAGTTGCTTTTTGGGGACTGGATTTATTTTCTCACTCTGTCTTGCTGTTGTAGTGATAGTTTCAGTTATCTTTTAAAGAGATTTAAATAATAAGTAAAACTCTTGCAGCTTTACTTATGTAGTGGCCATTTCCAGTAACATCCATTCCTTTGTATAGATCTATATTTCCATCTGGTGTCATTTTTCTTCTGCCCGAAAGATTTCCTACATTTCTTGTAGTGTGGGACTGCTGGTGTGGAATTCAGCATTTGTAACATCTTTATTTTACCTTCATATTTGAAAGATATTTTTGCTGGATATAGAATTCTAGGTTTACAGTTTTATTCTTTGAGTGTCTTAAAGATGACTAATAATTGCTCTACTGTTTCTTCTGGTTTGCATTGTTTCAGACAAGGACTTTATTTCCCCTCTTTATTCCTCTCTATATAATGTTTTTTCCTTCTCTGGTTGCTCTAGGGTGTTTCTTTTTATCACTGGTTTTGAGCACTTTGATTATGTGCCTTGATAGAGATTTTTTTTCATGTTTTTTACACTTGGAGTTTGTTGAGCTTATTTTTCTGAGTTTGTAATTTTTATCAAAGAACTCTCCCTCTTCTCCTTCAAGGACTCTGTGTTATAGACATATTGGGCTCTTGAAATTGTTTCACAGCTCACTAATGTTCCTTTTTTTCCCCCCTCTGTTTCATTTTGGACAGTTATTGTTGTGTCTTTAATTTCAACAATCTTATTTTGCATTGTTAAAATGGTCAAATCCATCTTTTTTGTGGTGTTGTATCAAACGTAATTTTCATCTCTAGAATTTTGATTTAGTTTGATTTATTTCTATATCCTCTTTATTTGTACTTAATTTTTTGAATATAATATATAGTAACTACTATAATGTCCTTATTGGTAATTCTAACATCTCTATCAGTTCTGGCTCAGTTTCCATTGATTAATTCTGCCTTTTTAAAATTATTTGTTTATTTATTTTAGAGAGAGATTGAGAGAGAGAGCACATGTGCAAGTGGAGGAGGGGTGGAGAGAGAGGGAGAAAGAGAATCCCAAGCAGACTCTATGCTGTCAGCCCAGAGCCTATCAGAGGGCTACCTCTCACAAACTGTGAGATCATGATCTGGGCTGAGATTAAGAATTGGATGCTTAACCAACTGAGCCACCCAGGCACCCCTTCCCCTCTTATTTTGAGTTTTATTTTCCTGCTTCTTTTGCATGCTTGGTATTTTTAAAAAATGTTAAATTTTTTTTTTATGTTTTATTTTTAAAGGGGAGCAAAAGAGAGAGAGAGAGAGAGAGAGAGAGAGAGAAAATGAGCAAATGTAAGTAGGAGAGGGACAGAGAGAGAGGGAGACACACAGAATCTGAAGCAGGCTCTGGGCTCTGAGCTGACTCAGAGCCTGATGTGGGGCTCAAACTCACAAACCATGAGATCATGACCTGAGCCAAAGTTGGACATTTAACTGACTGAGCCACCCAGGCATCCCTTAAGATTTTTTAAAATGTTTATTTATTTATTTTTGAGAGAATGAGCAGGGGAGGGGCAGAGAGACAGGGAGTCAGAGAATCCCACGCAGGGCCCATGCTATCTGCACAGAGCCCAGTGTGGGGCTGGAACTCAGGACCATTGAGAGCATGACCCGAGGTACAATCAACAGTTCGACATTTAACTGCCTGAGCCACCCAGGTACCCTGATATTTTTAAATTTTTTATTGGATGCCAAACATTATGATTTTACCTTGTTGCGTGCTGGGTATTTTTGTATTCCTATAAACCTGAGTTCTCTTACAAGTAAGGCAGTTAATTTATCTAGAAATTATTTGATCCTTTTAAGTTTGCTTTTTAATATTTGTAGGATAGAAGAACCAAAGTCTTGTTTACTGTAGTGCTGATTATTCCCCAGCACTAAGGCAAGACCCTTCTGAGTACTTGTAATGACTTTAGGACCTAATTGGAATTAGGCCAAACTTCACAGATTAAAGGCACATTTCTTTACCAGACTGTTGTTATTTCAGACACCAGGTTCAAGTTTAGGGGTTCCCAGGCTACCCATACTTTTGATTAACTGGATACAAATGTTCGCATTCTCATCACCCTCTCTCTCACTACCCTCAGTTTTGATAATTCACTAGAATTATTCACAGAACTCAGCAAAGCATACTGTACTTATGGTTACAGTCTTTTTCTAGTAAAGGAAATACAAATCAGGGCCAGTGGAGAGAAGAGGCACAGAGTACAAAATCCAAGAGGGCCCACCCAAGAAGCTTCTGTGTCCTCTGGGGCATGCCACCCTGCTGGTACATTGATATATTACAACATGCACAGAGTAAACACCTTAGCTTTTGTGTCCTGAGTTTTTATTGGCGTTTCCTTATTAGGTATGATGATTGAGTCATTGGCCATATGATTGAACTCAGTCTCCAGCCCCCCTGATATCATGTGCCTCAAAGCCCCATCCTCTAATCACATGGCTGACCCTGGTTCATCTTGTTAGGATGAACCACTGTGAGCCAATAAATTAACATAGACTATCAGGTATCCACCACCGAATAACAGACACTCCTATCACACAGGAAATTCCAACGGTTTGGAGACTACCCCTTGGGAACCAAGAGCAAAGTCCAGTGAAATTATTTATTGTACAATAATACTCTATCTAATGCTCATAGAATATGAAGCTTTCCTCTGTAGTTTTTAGGAGTAGGCACTATTCCCAGACCCATGTTCCAGACAGATAATCATTTCAGGTAGTTCTTTCACTGGCCTCAAGAAGTTTCCTCACACACATTTGCCAGTCAAAACTCTGCTGAATTCTAGAGTGAGACCCTCTGCAAATGTGTGGAGTTCTTCTTTGCAGTTTTTTTCTCTCTGATGCTCTATGCTGTGAACTCTAGCTACCATGGTTTTCTTGGAATCTTGGTTTTGTCTCCTCAACTCAGGAAATCTGTCAGCCTTTGCCTGAGATCCCCCTTCATGCATCTGAGCTTGGAAATTCTCTGAAGGCATAACCTGTACAATCATAGGGCTCATCTTGTTTGCGTCCTGCCTTTTAGGGATCACTGTCCTTTGTTGCCTAAGATTCAGTGTCTTGAAAATCATTGTTTCATATGTTCTGTGCAGTTTTGGGTTGTTTCAGGCAGGAGGGTAAATCCAGTTCCCTTTTCTCCATTTTGATCTGAAGTGGAAATTTTATTTTTTAATTTATTTTTTATTTTTGTAAGGAATCTCTATCCCCTGGGTTGGGCTTGAACTCATGATCCTGAGATCAAGAGTCACATGGTCTACCAACTAAGTCAGTTAGACACTCCCAGAAGTGGAAGTTGTAAAATTCTATTTTAATCTATAAGATCATTCCCTCCCTTTCTCTTTTCCTTTCTCTGTCTCTCTGTCTCTCTGTCTCTCTGTCTCTCTCTCTCTCTCTCTCTCTCTCTCTTTCTCCCTCTCCGTTCCCTCCTTTTACTTCAGTCTCCATCACTTTGTTGCTCCTGGTAAGTTTAATTTTTAGTCACCTTTTTGACAAGATAATTTTTTTTAAGTTTAATTATTTTGAGAGAGAGAGAGAGAAAGAGAATGAGAAGGGGAGGGGCAAAGAAAGAGAGAATCCCAGCAGGCTCCTCAGTGTCAGTGCAAAGCCTGATGGTGTGCTTGATCCCATGAACTGTAGGATCGTGACCCAAGCCTAAATCAAGAGTCAGACACTTAACTGACTGAGCCACCTAGGCACCTTGACAAGATAATTTTTACTGATTGTAACCTGCTTTGGAAAGAAAAGGGGATATTTATCCTGTAATATAGCAACAGAAGCCTATGGTTTTTATTGCCTGTATCAGTTTATTTATACGAACTTTTAGTGGAATATCTCCTGAAGTAGCTTGTTCTCCATCTCCACTGTTGGGGAGGAAGAATTTTTCTCTACCTTTTAAAGATTCTTCTAGCTGGTCGAAGAATTAAACTGACACAAGACAGAGTAACAGGAGAAAATTAAGTTTAACTTTGTACATATGAAAGCCTAGCATACATGAGGGGTTTAAAGGCAGGTAAAATGAGTTATATATGCCATCCTGAGCTGAGGAATGGGTTAGGGGTCTGGGGCTGCCAAAGGGAGGAGAGTAATTCATAGGGCAATAAGAAGAGCAGCTGCTTAGCAATCATATGTATGCCCTACCATACAGATGGGTCACTCAGATAAAATTTATCTCTAATAATCACTCTAATTCTGGGGAAGACCTCAAATTTAGAATCTTCTAGGTAGTTAAGACAGGGCAAAAGTCTCTTGACCCTGCAGGGTCTCAATTGCTTTCAGTTCAAGAGAGTCCTCATACCAAAGTGGCACAAATGGAAGAGACTTGATTTGAACCCCTTTACCGCCTTCTCTGTTTCTAGCTTAACAGAATTTACCAATCTATTGATTCTAACACTTTTCTACTGTCTCTCACTCCTCCAGTTTTTCTCCTTTCCTGTCTTAAGATTTCATGGTTCATCATTAAAATCACTTCTATTTTAAATGATCCCAGGTCCTTTCTGTTTCTTACCCTCTGTTCTGTTGGCCCAACAAAATGTAAAAACCCTGGTGAAATCTACCTCTTAATTAAAAAAAAAAATTCATTTATATACAGTAAAATTCACCTTTTGTGGAGTACACCTCTAAGAGTTTTGACAAATGTAAAGAGTTATGTTACTACCACTGTTGCAATTAGGATATAGAAGAGTTCTGTCATTCCAGAAAATTTGCTCATGCACCCCTAATGTCTGGTAACTATCGATCCTCTGTCCCTATAGTTTTAGCTTTTTTAGATTGTCATATGATTGGAATTATACAGTACATAGCCTTTTCATTCTGGCTTCTTTTACTCATCATCATGCATTTGAGGTTCATCTTTGTTGTTATATATATGTTAAGGAGGAAATAATAAAAATCTTTTTCCTCATCTTTGGTTCTTTGCCTGATGTCTGTAGATGGGTCGCAGGTTCCTGAGAGAGGGAGAGAGAATAGGGGGGCAGGAGACACAGAGAGTGGAGGCTAGACAAGCGTTTCTCTTCAAGCCCCAGTTTATTGAGAAAATATCCACACCTTAAATAAGGTACAGGGCTGGAAGCTGACCCAGGTTGGTTGCTAGGAAACAGGGTCAAATGATTATTAGAAAAAGGGGAAACCGAAACTGAAATTTCAAACACAGCATCTAAAGGAGAGCCCAGATTTGTAGTCTGCGAAGCTGGGCAGGGGTGCGATTGATGCTGCATAAGCCTGAATGCGGTTGATCTTCTGCTTTACTGGCTTCTCCCGTCTGCCTGTCTCTAATCCCTGAATCGGGAAATGCACTCCCCTGGTCAATCTTTGTAATTCTGGTAGCTCCCCCTCAGGGAGCGATACTTCCTTGCCTGAGGTGGCGAAATCGGCTGAATCTTTGCAGCTTCCCACAGCCTGAGGCCCTCAAAATTAGACTGGCCAGACAGTGAATAACAAAGGCTTATTTTGGGGTGGCATATTCTGGTGACCTTCAACATCAGTAGTTATTCATCTTTATTGCTGTATAGTATTCAGTTGTATTATGAATCACAGTTTGTCTGTTTACTTGTTGGTGGATCTGTGAGTTGTTTCTAGTTTTTGGTGACTATGAATAAAACTGCTGTAAACATTCAGTATGAACTTTTGTGTGAACCTTAGTTTTGCCATATTGTACATTTAATGTTATAAAGATCTGTGAAATTGTTTTCCAACATACCTGTAGTAGTTTACATTCACAAGTAATATACAAGAATTTTTTTCTCAAGTACTTCGTATTTCCATTCCAGTAGAAGTATAGTGGTTTTAATTTTTGTGATTTTAATTTGTATGCTTCTTAAAATGAATGATGCAGAGCATTTGTTATGTGCTAATATGTCCTCTATGTATCTTCTTCAGTGAATATTCAGATTTTGCCTATTTAAAAATATAGTTATTTTCTTGTTGAGTTTTGAGAGTTTTTCATGTATTCTAAATGTAAGTCCTTTAGTAGATTTGTATCATTTGTTATATTTTCTCTTAGTCTGTGGTCTTTCTTCTTATTCTCTTAACAGTGTCTTTCACAGAACAAAAAATTGTCATTTTGTTGAAGTATAATTTATTAATTTTTGTGGAGCATGTTTTTTGTTGATATCTAAGAACTTATTAACTAGAATGATATCACAAATATTTTCTCTCATGTTTCTTTGTAGAAGATTTATAGTTTTATTTTTACGTTTTATATTCATTTCTGTGGTTCATTTTTAGTTAAAATTGGTTTATGATTGTGAGAGATGGTTAGAAACCCTTCATTCATATGTCCAATTGTTTTAGTACCATTTATTAAAAACACTATCTTTCTTCATTTACTTGTCTTTATACCCTTATCAAAAGTCAGTTGACATACTTGTGTGGATCTACATCTTTCTTCATTCATGTTATCCAAGCTTCTGTGTGGATGAAGACAAAAAGAGTAGCCTATTTACTAATCTTACTTAAAAATTTTTTTAACATGTATTTATTTTTTGAAAGACAAAGTGTAAGCAGGGAAGGGGCAGGAAGAGAGGGAGACACAGAATTGGAAGCAGCTTCTAGGCTCTGAGCTCTTAGCGCAGAACCCAGTGTGGGGCTTGAACTCATGAACTGTGAGATCATGACCTGAGCTGAAGTCAGATGCTCAACCAACTGAGCCACCCAGGTGCCCCCAGTCTCACTTGAGATTCATGACCAATACCATTAGAAAGCTCTCAGACTTACCTGACAATCTTTCCTGGCCCATAACACATTCCTATTCTCATGTTTTCTCAAATTCCCCATGCCTCGTCTCCTTTTCTCACTTTTTGCTGATGTCTCAGCCCCAATTTCCCTGAGTAAATAGAAGCCGTCAGAAGACACTTTTCATACAGTTCCATCCAACAACTTAACCAGTATTTCTTTCTTTGTTCTTCTCCTGCAGCCTTCTGACTTGCCACCTTCCCCTTCCCATCGTGTTCTACATCTCAGTAAATGGCAGTCTTGTAGTTGCCAAGTCCATATAATTCATAATCATCTTTGATTTTGCTTTTTACCCCACGTTCTATATTCAGTGTAGTGACAAATATTGTCAGCTTACCCTTCAAAATATATCTAGAATCTGATAACTTTTCATCATTTTTTGAATTATTAACACTTTGGTCCAAATTATCACTGTTACTTGCCTGAATTATTTTTATTACATTTATCTGATCTCCTTCCTTCTATTCTTGTTCCTTTACCATCTATTTACAGAGAAGCCAGAGAGATCTGTTAAAAGAGGTAAAAAAATCTCACAGTAGAGGCACAGGTCTTTCTGGTGGCCTTCAAGACCCTGTGTAATCTAGCTCTATGCTGTCACTTTGACGTCAGCTCCTTGCACTCTTGATCACTTTGCTTCAGCCACCCTGGATGTCGTGTGTGTACGTGTCTATGTTATACCCTAAAAATATTCACTGAGTGCCTAGGCTGTTCCAGACATTTGGGATATAACAAGAAGAAAACAAGTGAGAGTCCATACCTTGTTGGAGCTTACTTTAGAGGGAGGAGACAGGTAACAAACACAGAAAATATTAAGTGGTGTTAGAGCAGAATAAGCATGTAAATATTTGTTTAACATAATATATAAGGGGTATTTGCAACCATTCTTCTTCCTTATGAGAGTTTACATTCTAATTGGAGAGCTAAAATATACACATGAGGGTTTTCGTTATACATTTCCTTATTATTTAAATAAATGAGTTCTTTTAGTTTTTACATTCTTTCCTTTTGTGCTCATTTTAATGCTATCAGTCAAATCCTACCGTCAATGAATTCTTTATTCCATTTCAATCTGCTTTTGCCCAGGACTTCAGAAATTACCAGTATACATTGCCAGTAGTTCAAGGTTTGGTGGTTGATATGGAAGTTCGGAAAACCAGTATCAAAATTCCCAGCAACAGATACAATGAGGTAAGATTTTCCATGAAGAAATATTTTTTATTGTTAAGTACATAAATGAAGATGAAAAATATGTGATTATACATAATTTTTTAATTAATTGACAGTGAAATTGGGTCATAATACTGTATGACTTAGGTCAGCGATGAGGAATTTCATGACAGAAGATCAAGGTGTTATATTTGTGATTTATTTAGTTGTTAGATGTATCATTGATTGTGCTTTTGATATTGTGATAATCAGTGATAGATTTGCATTTTGATTAAGGTATAAAATTAACTTGATAGATTTGCATTTTGATTAAGGTATAAAATTAATTTTATATCTGTAATACTAGTGGTAGGATCTTTTTATTTTTCCCTCTTACTGTAAGTATACCTTGTTTTTGACTATCCTTAATGTCTAACTATTAACTCCCAAAATGAATTTTAATTAAGGTTTCAAAAGCAAACAAATTCTTTCATCTTGAATTAAGCTATGTTTTATAACTAAAATGAAATTTTGCATACTACACATACATTAACAGAATGCCTATTTGCCATGTGAAGTCTTTCTTATATTTAAAGATTTTCTTAAAATCAATTCTAAAATATTCAATAGTAATATTGTGATTTAAAAGAAAAGTCTTATTTTGAAACTTAGTATGTTATAATAATGGTTAAAATTTGTTGTTTTATTAGACAGGATGGAAACTCCCTAATTATTCCTTCGACTGTTTCCTGATACAAAGTTATTTCCTCCTTCCCTCTCTTTTCATCTTTTTTCCTTCTTTCTTTTTTCCCCTTCATTCAGCCATTTATTCACTTATTCATTTGTACGTTCGATAAACATTTTGTACTTTCTCTTAGACTCACATAAATGTCTTACTGGATTTATTAACTTAGGGCTCACCATTATAAGAACGACGTACGTGAGTACTTACGTATGGCTCTTAGTGCAATGACTTTTTTCAAGGCAGTAGAAAATAGTAGCTAGAATGTGTGCTTTATTTTTTTTCCTGCGATACAACTAGAAGTTTTTATCTGTTAGATAGACCTACCTATCTAATATGAAGCACTACTTGACTAGATTATGTAGAGTCAGATCTTTAAAATGAACTATTTTTATATAATTTGTGCCCTAAATAGTCTTAAAAGAGATGCTTTGAAAATGCATTTATTTCTCAAATTTGAAGTTTTATTATTTCACAAACATTTATTAAATATAATCTGTGATGTGAGATACAAAGATGAATAAGAACATTATGCTTGCTTTGTGGGAGCTTAGCGTCCAGAAGCAAGCTGATCAGATGTCATCCTCAAGCAGATAATATACATTGTTAATTTTGGTATTTGCAAGATGGTGTTTTGTGTTTGAGAATTGGATCTGTTTATAAAGGTGCATCTGTAAAAAGCTGTGAGGCTCCATAGTTTTTTCAGTACCAACTAAGGTCATTTATGCAACAACTGCCATTTATATTATCTGTCTTTATCTGCCCACTACGTTTATGATTGTACATGTTCAGATATCTTTTTTCAAAAACAATAACTATTTATTTTTTATTACAGTTCATTTTCATTAATGTTTACCGACTATATATCACTTATTTTTCTTATCCGATCTAGCAGACTGACTTCCCTTCTAATTCAACTTTTATTTCACCTCATATTTTATGTTTATTTCAACTCAATCTTAATTTTTTCTCTCACAATTCTTCGACAGCTGAATTATGATGTGCCTAACAATTCTGCTTCACTTTGTAGTTGAAAAAGTAATTTCTTATATTTTATTTAATTTACTCATGACAGTATTACATTTTTCCTTTTATTTTTCTTTGTTGATACCCGTAGTCTTCCTTATTCTCTCAATTATGTTCTCTTTTACTCTAAAGCCTTAGTACATGCTGTTTCCTTATTGATGCATACTTTTCCTATTCATTACCTATCTAACCTTTATTCATTTTTCAGGAATCAGCTTAGATGACATTTCCTCAGATAAGCTTTCAGTTAACTCCCACCTGGAGTAATTCTCCCTGTTATAAACATCTTACATTCTACACAAACTGTGTGTGTAATACTCAGTATATTTGTAATTAAACCTTTTTCAGTGTCTGTTTTATCTACCAGACTTTTATTTCCATGAGGAACTGTCTTGTTCACCACTTTATCATTAGCAGACTGCCCGGTAAAGAGTAATTGTACAAAAAATATCTATTGAGTGAAGACATGAAACAGAACTAATATAGGTAAAGCAATACAAAAATAAGGACTGAAACTTACTACAATTTTATTAAAGGTTTAGAGAAAGGAGAGCTCTGGTAAATGCAGCAGTCGGGAATGTTCCTTTATTTCCAGTTGATCCTGAATCCTTAACAGCCAGAACAGATGTTCCATGTGGGACGTGTTTATAAATGTTCATATAAATGTCTTATAAGTATAAATGAATGAAAGATTTGAACTGGACTATGAATGCTATTTAGGCACTTGGAAGAGAAGGGTAGAAAATAACATGTGAAAAGGGTGATAGATGCCTGCAGAAAATAAGGCAGGAAAGTCCCAGGAATGGACATGTCTTGAAGGGAGGATAGAAGACAACAGTCTGCCCACTGAAGAAGAGGCTAAAGTAGACTAGGGGATGAAGTTGTGCAGAGACACTCCTGAGATTTCAAAGGTCTTCAGAAACCAGGCAGAGGAATCTAGATTTTATTTATTTATTTACTTACTTTTTTTTTTTTTTACATTTATTTATTTTTTTTTTGAGAGAGTGTGAACAGGGGAGGGGCATAGAAAGAGACACAGAATCTGAAGCAGGCTCCAGGTTCTGAGCTAGCGGTCTGCACGGAGCCCAACACAGGCCTCGAACCCATGAACCATGAGATCATGACCTGAGCTGAAGTCAGATGCTCAACTGACTAAGCCACCCACGTGCCCAGGAATCTAGATTTTAATATGGTAAATCTATAAATATATTTTATAGATT
>NC_043707.1:100846320-101076842 GCF_006229205.1 Suricata suricatta | reverse complement strand
TACTCATATTCTAATGATATTTTTCTGATTATTGTTAATAATAATGTTAATAAACTAACATTTATTGTTAGTTATATTAAGTTAGCATTATAATATTTAGTGAAAATATATTATGTGGCAGGCACTTTGTATTTTTAGATATTAGTATTAAATTAGTATGTTTAATTCCTTTTAATAGATGCAGATATTAAGCCATAGAACTAGGAAGTGGTAGCACCAGAATCAAACCCAGGCGGTCTAATTCCACTGTCCTCCCCTCTAGCCACTATACTAAACTGATTTTTATAGACATCAATTTAACAATTATCAATCCGATTTTAGGGCTGATTTTAAGGTCTTTACAATCAAATTTAAATGAGGCCATTAGAATGAGCCTGAATCCAGTATAACTGATGTTCTTATAAGAAGGGGAAGTTGGTCACAGACACCTATAAAGATGATGTAGAGAAACAAGGAGAAGCTGTCCACCTGCAAGTCAAGGAGAGAGTCCCAAAACAAATCCTCCCTTTCTTTACATAAGCCTTCAAATGGAACCAATTCTGCCAACACTTTGATTTTGGACTTCAAACATCCAGAACTGTGGGACAATAAATTTCTGTTGTTTAAGCCATCCAGTTCACAGTACATTGTTATAGCAGCTCTGCCACACTAACATATTGGTTTGCTTTAAATAGCTAAACATTAAAACAAAGTAAGTAAAACAGGAAAGAAAAAGGGCACTGGGGCAGAGAAGATGGGCTTGTGGTTGCCCTACTTTACTGTATGGTGTTTCTCGGCCATAATGCAGGCAAGGGAAACCCAGACTGAACCTAGAGGTTTCCCTCAGTTGAACAGACAGAGTTGAGAATGTGAGGAGGTCATGATGGCTAGAATTTGCAAAACAGATTACTGGAAATGAAAGAACTCTGGAAATAATGCAGGTGGTTCCCATTGTGTTTTCAGCTGACTAGTAAGTCAGTATATGTATGTGAGAAAAGCACTGGAAGGGTCCAGATAAAACAGTTCTCACAGGGCCAGACATAATTTGTAGTCTTACCAGCTAGAGTGAACTAGAGGCAAATTATCCCTACTGATCCAGGCTATTCATAACTTCAGGCTGCTTTGATGCTACCTGTCAAACTTAAAAGAAAGCCTTAACAGGATTAAGGCATGAGCATGTTAAGAACATATATGGAAAATATGAAAAAGAAAACAAAACAGAAATCAGACTTCAAGAAACGAAAATGACAGTGAAATGAAAAATACGTGATATGAAATCAATGGCAGACTAGACACTGATGAAGAAGAAATTAGAAAACTTAAAAACATAGCAATAGAAACTATCCAGAAAGAAACACAAAGAGAAAGGACTGAAAAATTAAATGAACAGCACATGATTAAGCCATGGGATGTTAGCCTACCTCTGTAATTGAAGTCACCAAAGGAGAGGAGTGGTGAATAAATAAAAAAATATTTGAAGACTCAGTGATAAAAAATTTTATAAACTTAATGAGAAGTATAAATTCATATATTCAAGAAGCTCAATGAGTTCCAGTTACAGAAAACATGATGAAAACGACATTAAGGAACACTATAATCATCTTAATCAAATTGCTCAACACTAAAGCTAAAGAGAAGAATCTTAAAAGCAACTAGGGGGGAAAATACACATTTTATGCTAAGGAACAAATATAAGACTAAGAGCAGACTTCTTATCAAAACAATACAAGGCACAAATCATGGATCTTTATATTACTGGAAAAAACCCATCAGTTTGTATTATAACTAGTAAAAATATGTTTCAAAAGCAAAATGCTTTTTCAGAAATAGAAGAGCTAAAAGAGGCTATTACCGATAGACCTATTGACAAGAACTGTTAAAGGAAGTCCTTCATGGAATACCGAGTAATGGAAATCTGAATCTTCACTAAGGAGTATAGAGCAACAGAAATGGTAAATATGCAGGTAAATATAAAATCTCTTTAAAAGATACGTGTTTAAAACAAAAATAGAAAAATGTGAAGTTTATAACATATATAAAAACAAAATGACAAAAATACCACAAAAGCCAGGGAAGGGGAATAAGGTTCTTATATGACACAAGATATGGTATAATATTCCTTGAAAGTAGATTGATCAGTTAAAGGTGTGTCATATAAACTCAAAAGCAACTACCAGAAAAACCGGAATAAAGAAGTATAGCTAATAAGCCAACAAAGAAGATGAGCTAGAATCATACAAAGACTGAGAAAGAAGAAACAAAGAATAGGAGATGGGACAAATACAAAATAAATAGCAGGGTGTTAGATTTAAATCTAACCATATTAGGAGTGCATGGGTGACTCAGTTTAAGTGTCTGACTCTTGATCTCAGCTCAGGTCATGGTCTTGTGGTTCATGAGATCAAACCCTATTAAGGGATCAGTTCATCAAAAAGACATATAACAATCCTAGACATGTATGCATTAATACCAGAGTTTCAACATGCATGAAGCAAGAATTGATCATATTGTGAGGGTAAATAGACAAATCCATGACTGTATTTGGAGATTTTAATAGCCTTGTTTTAATAACTGGTAGAAGTAGACAGAAAATCATCAGAAACGTGAACACTGTCAATCAGTCTGACTTGAGTGGTTTTAGAACACTCCACCCAAGAGCTGGAAAACAGTATGGAAGTTCCTCAAAAAATTAAAAATAGAACTTCCCTACGACCCAGCAATTACATTACTAGGTATTTACCCAAAGGATACAAAAATACTGATTCAAAGGGACACATGCACCCTGATGTTTATAGCAGCATTATCAACAGCAGTAGTAAAGTATGGAAAGAGTCTAAATTTCCATCAACTGATGAATGGATAAAAAAGAGTGGTATACATGTATATACAATGGAATATTACTCAGCCATCAAAAAGAATGAAATCTTGTCATTTGCGAATGATGTGGATGGAGCTAGACTATTATGCTAAGTGAAATACGTCAGAATGACCAATACCATATGATTTCACTTATGTGGAATTTAAGGAACAAAACAGATGAACATATGGGAAGGGAAAAAAAGAGAGGGAAGCAAACAATGAGACTCTTAACAATAGAGAACAAACTGAAGGTTGATGGAGGTGGGTGGAGGATGGGTTAAATGGGTGATGGGTATTAAGGAGGCACTTGTTATGAGGAGAACTGGGTGATGTATGTAAGTGACGAATCACTGAATTCTACTCCTGGAACCAGTATTACAGTATATGTTAACTAACTGAAATTTCAATAAAAATTTGAATAAAAAATGCAACACACTTTTAGTAAATCCAATCCAGCAGTACACAAACAAAAAGTCATGGTAAGGTACACCATGACTAAGTGGGATATATTCTAAGAATGCTATGTTTTTTTAACTTCAAAAATCAATCTGTAACTCACCATAATAGGATGAAAAATAGAAAATCACATGATAGACAAAAAGTATTTGACAAAATCCTACCATTCAAGATGTATCTATATGTATGTGTATCTTGGCAGTCTGAGATAAGTAGAGAACTTTAACTACCTATTAGGTACATCTACAAAAAACATACAATTAATATATCAAATGGTGACAGAATGAATGCTTCCCCTTTAAGATTAAGACACGGTGGGGCACCTGGTTAGCTCAGTCTGTTAAGCGTCCAACTACTTCGTTGGCTAAGGTCATGATCTTATGATTCATGAATTTGAGCCCCACATTGGGCTTTCTGGTGTCAGCACAGAGTCTGCTTCAGATCCTCTGTTTCCCTCTCTCTGCCCCTCCCCTGCTCTTTCTCTCGAAAATATACATTAAAAAGTATCTATATTTTTTAAAAAGGGCAAAGAGAGGATGTCTATTCTTATTTCTAGTCAGAATTTCAGTGGAGCTTCTAGCCAATGTAATAAGGCAAGAAAGCAAAATGAGATGAATACAGACTGGAAAAGTGAACATGATAACATGATTGCCTACTATGTAGGAAATCCTAATGAACTTAGAAAATGGCTCCTAGATCTAATAAATGAATTTAAGAAGACCCTTGTATAAAAATCAATCATATTTCTCTATACTAATAATAAACATTCAGAAATTAAAGATTATAAAAAATACAATAGCATAAAAATATAACACATTTAGGGATAAATTTGACAGATCTGCAGTATCTATACACTGAAAGCTATAAAACATTATTAGGAAAAATTAAAGAAGACCCAAATAAATGAAGAGAGATAATATGTTTATGGATTAGAAGATTCAGTGTTGTTAAGATGTCACTTCTCCCCAGATTAATCCATAGCTTCAACACATAGTCCCAATCAGAATGCTCGAAAAGCTTTTTTTGTAGAAACTGAGGTGCTGATTCTAAAATTTATATGGAGATAAAAGAAACCTAGAATATCCAAAACAACTTTGAAAATAGAACATAATTCACGGACATACACTACCTGATGTTAAGGCTTACTTTAAAGGTATAAATCAAGACAGGATTATTCTGCTGAAAATTTGTACTTTGTCAAATGGGGTTTTTTTTGGCATCTATTAAAGTAATCATATGATTTTTATCCTTTTATTGATGTTATGCATCAGATTTATTGGTTTGTGAATACTGAACACCCTTGCATCTCAGGAATAAATCCTACCTGATACAGATCAATACATACAGATCAATGGGACAGAATAGAGAGTGATTTCAAGTGTTATTTTTATGGGCCTATACACATGCAAGAATTCATCAAATTATACACTTTAAATATGTACATTTTGTCAATTTTAAATATAATTGTAAAAATTAAAGCTTTTTTACTTTTGGTAGTCATGTAGTCAACATTCAACTTATTATCAGGTCACTGGAGAAATAGAGCCAAAGAATTATCGTAATGCCAAAGTCTCAAGCAAAACAAAATAAAGTTTTGTTAATTCTTTCCTCAAAACCAAGGAATAGAAAAATTTATGTTGGTTGTGCTGTAATGCAAGAGTCCATGACATATGTCTGTACCATTCCCCATGTAGTATAATTTAGGCTGAATGGCCTCTTGAGAATCCTTTCCACTCTAAGATACTAAAATAGGAGTTTTGGTTTAAGTCAAGGCTACACATATTCTTCAGAGAAAAGTGAACTTACAAAAGCATAATTTCAAAGGTTCATTCTGGCACTAGCAAGAACAGATGGCCCTAAAATCTGTTTGAGGGATGCTTTATTTTCTAGTCTTCAAAGAATATATTTCTTTTCTCTTAAGGGAGGAGGAGCTGATAGTCCTCTTTTCAAAAGAATGGAGTTGCGAATCCAACAATACATTAAAAAATTCACCACGACCAGGTGGGATTTATTCCTGAGATGCAAGGGTGTTTAGTATTCACAAATCAATAAATCTGATGCATAACATCAGTAAAAGGATAAAAACCATATGATTACTTCAATAGATGCAAAAAAACCCCATTTGACAAAGTACAACATCCACTCATGATGAAAACCTTCAACAGAGTAGGTTTAGATGGAACGGACCTCAGCATAATAAAGGCCATATACAAAGCCTCACATTTAACATTATACTCAATGACAAAAAACTGAGAGCTTTCCCCTAAGATCAGGAACAAGACAAGGATGTCCACTGTCACCATTTTTTATTCAACATTACTGGAAGTCCTAGCCACAGCATTCAGACAAGAGAAGGAAATAAAAGGCATCCAAATTAGTAAGGAAGAAGTAAAACTTTCACTATTTGCATATGACATGATACTATATATAGAAAATCCTAAAGACTCCACCAGAAAATCTCCTAGACCTGATAAATTTAGGCCACCGGATACAAAATCAATATACAGATATCTGTTACATTTCTGTAGCAGAAAGATAAAGGGCAAAAAAGAATGAAAGGAGTTGGTGAAAGGTGCTCTAGAGAATAGTACAGAGAGGGGAGGTTGCATTCCATTGACTTTTGGCACAGCTATTTGGAGTGTTAAACCTAGAAGACCATATTTAACCAAAAATTAAAATAAATGGATTCCCAAGAAGGGAAGTGTACCTCCACTGACTGCAACAGGTCACAGGTCACTGCTGAACTCTCTGTGGTCAGATTAAGACCCTCCTCCATGTTTCTGCATGCCTGTTGATAGGAGTAAACAAAGAACTGCAGGACACTCTGCTTCTGGCCAAACCCTTAGCTTTCCCTGTCTCTCCACACTCACAGCTTTGCTGCCACTTTTGGCCCAGAGATGACTACCAGCTCTAATCTCATTATGTTCAAACATCATGAGAAGTCTTGGACTCCCAAGGCATCCCTCATCTCCAACAATTTAATTTCTATCTCTGTATACCCCTTGCTGACTGTATTTCTCACTTACCTTGGAAAACCCAAGGGCTCCGTCTTTGAAAGTTTTTATTTCTCTATCCATTTCCATGATAATCTATCCAGTCACCTGGCCTTAAATACTGTCTCTATGCTGATATCTTCCAAATGTTTTCTTCCAGCCTGAATCTCTCCTGTGTTTTGTAAACTTTAGTATCTTGCTGCCCACTTGACATCTGTACCTGCGTAGGTATCTCAAGCTTAGCAAGTTTAACTCTGATCTCCTGATCTTCCCTCAAAACCTGCTCTTCTTGCAGCTTCCCTGAATTGATGGCACTGCCATTCTTCCACCTACCAGGGCCAAAACTTTGGAGTTATCTTTGAGTCCTCTTTCTTTCATATCCCATGTCTAATCTACCTGGAAACTGCCAGCTCTGCCTTCCAAATGTATCGAGAGCCCAACCACTTCTCAATCTTTAGACCAGTCTTTGTCTAAGTCATCGTCTCTGCTCTGGTTTTGAGCAGTAGTCTCCCAAGTGGTCTTCCTGTTGGTACCCTTTCCCCCATCACTCTATTCTCAGTACAGCAGCCCTATTAATCCAGTAAAACTAAGTTAGATCACATCAGTCCTCTACTCAAAACCTTCCAAAGATCTTTTATCTTAGAATAAAACTGCAATCCTCTATACCATTTGTGCTTCTTAACCCATTGCCTCTCTAACCTCATTTCTTATAACTCTTTTTACTGTCATTCAGCTTCAGCCATACTGTCCTTAGTGTTCCTTGAAACTGCCAAGCCTGCTGTGATCCTACCACCTCAGGGCCATTGCACCAACTGTTGTAAATGCTTGTAAAGTTCTTCCTTAGATATTCCCATGGCTTTTCCCTCACTTTTCAATAAGACCTCCCCTGACCATGCTATTTGAAATGGCACCCACCTGTACTCCTGGTCCTGCATCCATGTTTTATTTTTTTGTACAGCACTTACAATGTTATAACATTTCATGTATTTTATTTACTTATTTTGTTGTTTTTGTTTCCTCCTCCTATATACACAAGAATGTAAGTTCTATGAAGGAAGGAATTTGTTTGCTCCCTACTGAACAAACCAATTATCTACCAAATAAACTTACATGGTGCCTGGTACAGATCAGATGCTCAATAAATATTTGCTGAATGAGTGAGTGAAGGTTCAAAGGTTCATATTTGATGATATGTAGACCCATAGGACTTCAACATGGGTGCTAGCTTCTAGACACCAGTGAACTCCAGCTGATGGGAAGGATAAACATTTATATTGTTCCAGAATATCTCCAGGCAGGGATATTCCTCTACCTGTTCCATCATTACTCAACTCAGTGTTCTTCTCAGTTCTATTTTCAACTCAGTTCTATTTCTGTAACTTTACTCACACTTTTCTCTTTATCCAAAGTGTTCTTCCTTTGCATCTGATTTCAGAGCCAATTCAAATATTATACCATTTAGGGAAATTTCCTAGAATTCTCTGTCCCCAGACAGTATCACTCTTTTTTTCTTGTTTTCCTGGTTTTCTGTATGCATGTAGCTTATATAGCTGATGAGTATGAAACCCTTTCTACTCTGAATTTTTAGCCCCTCTGAGGACAGAGAGTATGTCTTCCATTTTCCATTGTATCTCTGGTTCAGTGCTTTTCTGAATTTTTTATGTCTCTGCAGTGTCTTTCTACCTAAAGTTATTGTCAGTTGCTTGGTAAATGCTTATAGAATTAAATTGTTAAAACTTATTTTACTAGATGCCTCATCTATATAACACTGCAATTGTATGTAAACCAAAGAAACTTTTTTTAACCCTACCAACACCATTTACTCTCAATATAACTTCATGAATAAGACAAACTCTCCAAATGCATCCGTATTTAGTATGATTTACTAATTAGTATATTCAGCAAATATTTATTGATCACCTACCATAAGCAAGGACCTGTACCAAGGCAGACAAATTATGTAGAAATTGTAGCTGCTTATCAGGGCATGCACAAACTTCTTCTGTACATATAATTCCTCTCTACTTTAAATCAAAAGATGAAATAACTGTCATTTTTTAACATGTGATCTCAGAAAGGAATTGAAGGACATGGCATGTTAATTCAGAGATGAATTCAATGTTATAACTCCTTGCCTATTCCTCTAACACAGTCATTCCTAGAACTGTATTCTGTATTCTGTATTCTGATTTTTGTGGGTGGTTGGACTCTGGGGTGGGAAACACAGGAGGATAAAGATTCTGTACTGCTCTACTTGATATGTTAAAATGGTCTTTTGTGATAAGACCCAGATGGCATTTAGCTCATTTCCTGGCTCGTGGTTCATACTCCATTGATAGTTAGCTATTTTGCACATACTGTTATCACAGCAATTGTTTCCCTCCATCAGTATGTCATTTCACTAGTTGTGAGCTCTTAGGAAGGGTATGAATCCTGTTATCGCATAAGAGGTACTTAGCTGAATTACCTGCTACTGATTTTTAGGTTGCTTTACAATTTTGTAAGCAGAGTGGAGGAGACAAACATAAATTTTATTTACAAACATTTCATCAGTACTTACTGTGTTCTTGGTGCTGTTCTAAGCACTTTATAAATACTAACTCATTTATTTTTTTATTTTTATTTTTTTACATTTATTCATTTTTGAGAGACAGAGCATGAACTGGGGAGGGGCAGAGAGAGAGAGAGAGACACAGAATGTGAAGCCGGCTCCAGACTCCGAGCTGTTAGCACAGAGCCTGATGCGGGGCTCAAACCCACAAACTGTGAGATCGTGACCTGAGCCGAAGTCAGCCACTTAGCCGACTGAGTCACCCAGCCTCCCCAATAGTAACTTATTTAATCCTCATAACAATATGAACTAGTTGCTTTTATTATCCCCTTTACGGAGGAGAAAACAGACACAGAGAAATCAAGTAACTTGCCCAAGGGTACACGGGGAGTTGTAGCAAAGCCAAGAAATGCAGGCAGTCTGGTTAATAGAACTCTTTGCTATTAACCATAATACAAAGCTGAATGTTGATAATGCAATTTATAAGAAATACAAACAGTGTGCTCTGACAGTTCAAAGAAGGAAGTGGTCGTATTGGTGTCTAGAAAGAAAGAAGGCTGCATGCAGGACTTGGTATTTTTACTAGGCCTTGTTTTGGGAGATAGCTTTTTCAGGTGCTTGGATATGAGAGATAAAAAGGAAGGGTAAATAATATATGCAAGAATTTAGAGCTGGGAAATGGTAGCACATCAGGGAGTAGTCCTGCATATAATTTTACAGTAGGAAGGGAAGCAAGACAGGAGAGCTGGTTTGGAGTGAGAATGTGGCAAGCTAGTGATTTTGAACAGAGGACATGGTAGAAAAAATTGGTATCATCAGAACTGTGTTTTGGTAAATTTGGAAACATTGTATTATTCATAGTGGATCTACAGATCCAATGCAAGCCTTATCAAAATACCCATGGCCTTTTTCCCCCCAGAAAAGAAAAAGCCAGTACTCAAATTCTTTTGGAATTACAAGGGACTCCAAAGCCGAAATAATCTTTTATAAGAACAAAATTGGGGTAGTTACCCTTCCAGTTTCAAAATCTACCACAGGGCTGCAGTAATCAAAATAGTGTAGACTTAAGAATCCAGAAATAAATCTGTGCATCTGTGGGGTGCCTGAGCAGCTCAGTCAGTTAAGCGTCCAACTTCGACTCAGGTTATGATCTCACAGTTTGTGGGTTTGAACCCCATATCAAGTTCCGTGCTAACAGCTCAGAGCCTGGAGCCTGTCTGTCTCCATCCATCCCCTGCTTGTGCTCTACCTCTCTCTGTCTCAAAATTAATAGACATTAAAAAAAATTGAAACCACACTATATTTGTCTTTCTCTTATTTCACTTAGCATTATATTCTCTAGCTCCATCCATGTCCTTGCAAATGACCAAGATTTCATTCCTTTTTTATGGATGAGTAATATTCCAGTGCGCACACACACACACACACACACACACACACACACACACCCACCCACCACTCTTCTTTATCTATCAATCAATAGATATTTGGGCTCTTTCCATAATTTGGCTGCTGTAAATAATGCTGCTATAAACATGGAGTGCATGTATCCCTTTGAATTCATGTTTTTGTATTTGGGTAAATACCTAGTAATGCAATTGCTAGACCATAGGGTAGTTCTATTTTTAACTTTTTGAGGAACCTCCACACTATTTTCCACAGTGGCTGCATAGTTTGCATTCCTACCAAATGGTGCACAAGTACTCCTTTTTCACCACATCCTCATCAACACCTGTTGGTTTTTGTGCTGTTGATTTTAGTTATTCTAACAGGTATGAGGTGATATCTCATTGTAGTTTTGATTTGCATTTCCCTGATGGTAAGTGATG
The DNA here is from genome assembly GCF_006229205.1 of Suricata suricatta. Classification (NCBI taxonomy): domain Eukaryota; kingdom Metazoa; phylum Chordata; class Mammalia; order Carnivora; family Herpestidae; genus Suricata; species Suricata suricatta. Next base: position 101,066,175 of record NC_043707.1, on the reverse strand, counting down.
AAGATCTTTAAATGTGTCTGTTGGCCATCTACCTGTCTTATTTGGAGAAATGTCTGTTCATTTCTTCAGCCCATTTTTAATTAGGTTATTTGTTTCTTGGGTGTTGAGTTTTAGAAGTTCTCTGTATTTTGGATTCTAACTCTTTATCAGATGTGTCATTTGCAAATATCTTCTCTAATTTTGTTGTTTCCTTTGCTGTAGAGAAGCTTTTTATTTTGATGTAGTCCCAATAGTTTATTTTTGCTTTTTGTTTCCCTTGCTTCAGGAGACATATCTAGAAAAAAGTTGCCCTTTGCCAGTTTTTTTTAATGGGATTGTTTTTTGTTGCTGAATTGAAAGATTTCTCTATATATTTTCTAGTTATCAGACTCTTGTCAGATATATGACTTGCAAATCTTTTCTCCCACATGTAGGTTGTCTTTTCACTTTCTTGTTAATGTCTTCAAATGCACAAATGATTTTAATTTTTATTAAGTCCAATCTATTTTTTCTTTTGTTACGTGTACTGTTAGCATACTATCTAAGAATCCACTGGTAAATCCAATGAGATGAAAAATTAGCCTCCTGTTTCTATCAAAGAGCTCCATGGATTCAGCTCTTATATTTAGGTCACTGATCCACTTTGAGTTAAATTTTGTACATAGTGTGAAATAGAGGTACATGTTCATTTTTTAATATGTAGAAATCCAGGGGCGCCTGGGTGGCTCAGTCGGCTAAGCCTCCGACTTCGGCTCAGGTCAGATCTCACATTCGTGGGTTCGAGCCCCGCATCAGGCTCTGTGCTGACAGCTAGCTCAGAGCCTGGAGCCTGCTTCCAGTTCTGTGTCTCCTTCTCGCTCTCTGCCCCTACCCCTCTCATGCTCTGTCTCTCCCTGTATCAAAAATAAAATAAAAAACATTAAAAATTAAAAAAAAATGTAGAAATCCAGTTGTCCTAGCACCATTTGCTAAAAGCTATTCTTTTACCATTAAATGGTCTTAGCCATATCAAAATCAACTGGCCATAAATGTACAGATTTTTTACTTGGAAGTGATTGAAATGTTTTGGAACTAGATCACGATTACTGTTGCACACCATTGTGAATGTATTAAATGGCCCCAGATTGTTCAACTTTGAAATGGTTAATTTTATGAATGTGAATTTCACCTTACATTATTTTGTTTTGAGTGTATTGATACAAGAATATAAAAGGTATTGGAACCCTCATCTAGTATTTTTCACACTTAGTACTACAGTTTGAAATATGAGAGGAAGAGAGGGATAAAACAAAAGTTTTGGACTAGATTTTTGAAAGATTAAAGCCATTTAAAGGATTGGATCACAAAGGTGGACAAATGGCATGGCATGAAGAAAAAAAGGACACTAAAAAACAAATTATCAGTATCCTATTTCAACCAGAAGCCAGAGTTTAGCACCAAGGTAATGTTAAGTTCATATTTGTTTACTAGATACAAAATGGTGGCCTGTGACTTTTTCAGATTAGCTTCAGATTTATTATCTTAAATCTTTTGATCAGAACAAAACATTTGTTGAAGAGACTGTCTTTTTTCCAATGGATTTTCTTTCCTGCTTTGTTGAAGATTAGTTGACCATAGAGTTGTGGGTCCACTTCTGGGTGTTCTATTCTGTCCCATGGATCTGTGTGCCTTTTTGTGCCAGTGCCATACTGTCTCGATTATTACAGCTTTGTAATACAGCTAGAAGTCTGGAATCACGATGCCTCCAGCTTTGCTTTTTGTTTTCAGGATTGCTCTATTTTGGATCTTTTCTGGTTCTATAGAAATTTTAGGATTGTTTGTTCTAGCTATGTGAGAAATGCTGATGTTATTTTGATAGGGATTGCATTAAATATGTAGATTGTTTTGGGTAGTATAGACATTTAAACAATATTTGTTCTTCCAACCCATAAGCATAGATGTGTTTTCATTTCTTTGTGTCCTCTTCAGTTTCTTTCATAAGTGTTCTATAGTTTTCAGAGTACAGATCTTTTGCCTCTTTGGTTAGGTTTATTCCCAGGTATCTTATGGTTTTTGGTGCAATTGTAAATGGGATCAATTCCTTGATTTTCTGCTGCTTCATTATTGGTATATAGAAATGCAACAGATTTCTGTATGTTGATTTTGTATCCTGTGACTTTACTGAATTCATGTATCAGCTATTTTTTGGTGGAGTCTTTGGGTTTTCTTCATAGAAAATCATGTCATCTGCAAATAATGAAAATTTGACTTCTTTGCCGATGTAGATGCTTTTATTTCTTTTTGTTGTCTGATTGCCAAGGCTAGGACTTCCAGTACTACATTAAATAACAATGGTGAGAGTGGACATCCCACTCTTGGTCCTGACTGTGGAGGGAAAGCTCTCAGTTTTCCCCCATTGAGCTGTGGGAAAAAGACAGTTTCTTCTACAAATGGTGTTGGAAAAACTCGACAGCAGTATGCAGAATGAAACTGACTGCTTACTTACACCATACACAAAAATAAATTCAAAATGGATGAAAGACCTAGAGGTGAGACAGGAAACCATCAAAATGCTAGAGGAGAGAACACAGGCAACAATCTCTTTGACCTTGGCTAGAGCAGTTTCTTACTAGACATGTTACTAGAGGCAAGGGAAACAAAAGCAAAAATGAACTATTGGGACCTCATCAAGACAAAAAGTGAAGGAAAACAGTCAGTAAAACTAAAAGGCAACCTTTGGAATGGGAGAAGATATTTGCAAATGACATAGTTGATAACAGGGTTAGAATCAAAAATCTGTAAAGAACTTAAACTCAACACCCACAAAACAAATAATCCAGGTAAGAAATGGGCAAAGGATATGAATAGACATTTTTTCCAAAGACATCCAGATGACTAAGAGACACATGAAAAGATGTTCAACATCACTCATCATCAGGGAAATCCAAATCAAAACCATGATGAGATTCTACCTCACACCTTTCAGAATGGCTAGAATCAATAACACAGGAGACAACAGGTGTTGGTGAAGATGAGGGTAAAGGGGAACACTCTTGCACTGTTCAATACAAACTAATCAGGGGCGCCTGGGTGGCTCAGTCGGTTAAGCCTCCGACTTCGGCTCAGGTCAGATCTCACATTCATGGGTTCGAGCCCTGCGTCGGGCTCTGTGCTGACGGCTAGCTCAGAGCCTGGAGCCTGCTTCCAGTTCTGTGTTTCCTTCTCTCTCTGACCCTACCCCTCTCATGCTCTGTCTCTCCTGTATCAAAAATTAATAAAACATTTTAAAAAATTAAAAAAAAATACAAACTAATCAAACAACTCTGGAAAAACAGTATGGAAGTTTATCAAAAAATTAAAAATAGAACTATCCTACAACCCAGTAATTACACTATTAGGTATTTACCCAAAGGATACAAAAATACTGATTTGAAGGGACACACAGTCACATTATGGAAAGAATGGATAAAGAAGATGTGTGTGTGTGTGTGTGTGTGTGTGTGTGTGAGTGAGTGAGAGAGAGAGAGAGAGAGAAAGGGGGGGTGGAATATTACTCAGCCATCAAGGAAAGAAAGAGATGTGCCTTTTGCAATGACATGGATAGAGCTGGAGAGTCTTAAAGCAAAATATGTCAGTCAGAGAAAGACAAATACCATATGATTTCACAGATATGTGGAATTTAAGAAACAAAATAGGTGAACAGAGGAGGGAAAAAGAGGCAAACCAAAAACAGACTCTTAATGAGAGAACAAATGGAGAATTGATGGAGGGAGGTGGGAAGAGGATGGGCATTAAGGAGGGCAGTTGTTGTGATGAGCACTGGGTGTTATTTATAGTGATGAATTACTAATTCTCCTGAAACTAATATTATACTATATATTGGCTGGAATTTAAACGAAAAAAAAGAACAAAGCAACATATTAGTGATTTCTTTGAAGATTTCAAGCAGAAGTTAGTAAAACTAAGAAACAGTGGAATTTATATGCTTCTAGAGGAGTACCCTCACTCCTTTGTGTGAATACGGAAAAAGAAGGCAGATGCACTTACATATGGAACATTCTTTTGACTTAGAATTTCAGTGTATATGTCCTCAGAGAATCTAGTGGGTAGGAGGAATTACTGTAATTAACTAAACTAATGTTACTTGAGTTCAGTGCAGCAACAAAGGATTAAAAAAATGAATGCAAATGTGTCGTGCTTATTTAGGTTATAATATAAATCATCTATAAAGTGTAAAGAGTATTTTTGTATCTGTTGATTTCTTTTCTTTTTTAATGTTTATTTATTTTTGAGAGAGCATTGGTGGGGGGACAGAGACAGAGGGAGATACAGAATCCGAAACAAGCTCCATGCCCTGAGCTATCAGCACAGAGCCTGATGTGGGGCTCGAACCCACAACCCGTCAGATCATGACCTAAGCCGAAGATGGACGCTTAACTGACTGAGCCACCCAGGCGCCCCTATATGTTGATTTTTCTGTATTAATGGTGACTGATATTCACTTTGTTTTCATTATTTAGTAGCCTCCTTGTCACTTTAATAAATAATAATATTGTTTTTTTGACTTTGAGAAGGTAAAGGAATTGTGCTGTGTGAGACCCCCCAAAATGCCCTTTTTTGGCAGAACAAGAAAGTTAACCTTCTTCTTTGATTGCAGATGATGAAAGCCATGAACAAGTCCAATGAACATGTCCTGGCAGGAGGAGCCTGCTTCAATGAGAAGGCAGACTCTCATCTCGTGTGTGTACAGAATGATGATGGAAACTATCAGACCCAGGCTATCAGTATTCACAATCAGCCCAGAAAGGGTGAGTCTTTGAGGTTATTGATGTGGTAAGAATATAAGGTTATATTGGATATGGAAAGTTGGATATCTCAGCCCCATAACTCTTACTTTCTAAATTCACTGTGATGAACTTAGCCTCTCCATCCTTATTCTCCAAGATTATGTTGACTTCCCAAATAGCCAGACTCAAAGTTGCACATGGGATCTCTGTTATTGAGGGGAATGTGTTGAAAATTCTACCTCGGAATATTAGCCAGAACTGGTATTTGAAAGTAGGAGATTAGGCCCCTTAGTGAGAATATACTTAAGAGATTTGAAACTTGTTGGATGACCATATCCAAAGAATGTTAATTAATAGGTTGACTGAATTCTGAAAGAAGGCTTCTTGGGCTCATCGCTTAGGAGATTGTTAGGAATGAGGAATCTGTACCCCAGATCTGCTAATTAGAATTTGCACTTTAACAAGGTCTCTGTGTTAAATGCACATTGAAATTTAAGAAGCACTGCTTACGGAAGCATTTCTTTTGTTTGTTTTTTTGTTTGTTTTGCTTTTTTTATAGTTTATTGTCAAGTTGGTTTCCATATAACACCCAATGTTCATCCCAACAAGTGCCCTCCTTCATGCCCATCACCCATTTTCCCCTCTCTTCCATTCCCATCAATCCTCAGTTTGTTCTCAATATTTAAGAGTCTCTTATGGTTTGCCTCCCTCACTCTCCTTAACTATTTTTTCCCCTTCCCCGCCCCCATGATCCTCTGTTAAGTTTCTCCTGTTCCACATATGAGTGAAAACAAATGGTATCTATCCTTCTCTGCCTGACTTACTTCATTTAGCATAACATCCTCGAGGTCCATCCACATTGCTACAAATGGCCAGGTGTCATTCTTTCTCATTGCCATGTAGTATTCCATTGTTTATATAAACCACATCTTCTTGATCCATTCATCAGTTGATGGACATTTAGGCTGTTTCCATGGTTTGGCTACTGTTGAAAGTGCTGCTATGAACGTTGGGGTATGTGTGCCCCTGTGCATCAGCACATCTGTATTCCTTGGGTAAATTCCTAGCAGTACTATTGCTAGGTCATAGGGGAGTTCTACTGTTAATTTTTTGAGGAACTTTCACACTGTTTTCCAGAGTGGCTGCATCAGTTTACATTCAAGGTGGCATTTCTTAAGAAGTCTTATCAGGTTCTTTGGTGTTAAAAATACAAAAATGAAAGTCTTGCTTGTTAGTACATTATACTCAGAATCCTGGCTTAAACAAATTTAAACAGATTTCTTCACTATAGGACTTTTCAGAGCCTTTAACAGGGTGATAAGATTTATGATTTTCCAAAAGGAAGATAGTGCCTGGCCCTTTCCAAACTTAGTTGATCATGAATTTTATTATTCCTCAAAATATCTCCCATAACTAGCTTTCTTTAGTATGCTTTATGAAGCACTTCTCTGGTTGACAGTGACATAGGTCACTGTCCAATATGTTTTATAAATCAACTGTTTAGTAAAGGTTTTTTTCACATGTATCTTCAACATGATATCCAAAATAAGGTAGGTGATAAGTCCACAATGCTCTCTATTAGTCAGATCACACCTGGAATATTTGAAATAAATTCTGGATATCACTAATGTAATTGATCCTATCCATTGATAAAACTGGAGGTTCTTCAGAGGATGATTCAAGGCTTGTGAAAAATCTGGAAACTAGGTCAAAAGAAGACCTTTTGAGTATGAATGTATAATCTGGAAAAGTGTAGATTGGCAGAGGGTGAAAAATAGCTATCTCTATTTTTAAGGTTTTCTGGTGTGTGGAAATAACATTTAGCTTATTCTCTATAGCTGCAAAAGGCCAGAACCAGCACCATTGGGTGAAAATTGCAAGGGTCTAGGTCTGGAGTTCGTTTGAGAGCACATTCTATAAGGCTGAGAGTTATCCAGAAGTAGAATGGGCTGCCTAGTGCCATTGTGGACTCCTTGTCACTGGGACTCTGACAAACTGGATATCCACCTGTTAGAGATACTGCAGGGCCAATGGGCAGAAAGTTGGATTAGCTTAGTCTAATTTAAAAAAAAAAATTAATGTTTATTTATTTTTGAGAGACAGAGAGATAGCATGAGCAGGGGAGGGGCAGAGAGAAAGGGAGACACAGAATCTGTAGCAGGCTCCAGTCTCTGAGCTGATAGCACAGAGCGTGATGCAGGGCTCGAACCCACAAAGTGCAAGATCATGACCTGAGCGTAAGTCGGACACTTAATCGACTGAGCCACCCAGGCACCCCTAGCTTAGTCCAGTTTAAGATATGGAAGAGCACAGGGGCTCCTGGTTGGCTTAGTTGGTGGAGCCATGTGACTCTTCATCTTGGGTTCTAAGTTTGAGCCCCACATTGGGTCTGGAGATTACTGTAAAACAGTAAAATCTTGGGGCCCTAGGTAGTACAGTCAGTTAAGCCTCCAGCTCTTGATTTCAGCTCAGGCCATGATCCCAGGATCATGGGATCCGGTCCCACATTGTGCTCTGCCTGCTTAGGATCCTCTCTCTTTTTCTCTCTCTCTGACCATCTTCGCTGCTTGTGTGTGAGTGCTTGCTCTCTCTGTCAAATAAATAAAAAATACATACATAAATAATCTTTTTCAGATCTTAAAAGCTGATGTGCAGGAACATAGTGAAATTTTCTTAAAGCTAGATGTAATTAAATATCTTTCTTCCATGAAGAGGTAATAGTAACATGTGTTGGTCTTTTCAGTAGGTATTTATTTATTTATTGTATTTTTTAAAAGAACCACACTCGTAAGTAAAATGGTTGCCAACCATAACTCCATCTTCAAAATATATTTTATCAAAAGAAAAAAAAGGTATTAGATCAGCCATCACTTTTCTCTGAATGGCTAGGTGATATATTAGGTATTGCAAGCCTGTGGTCTTTGTCCCCAATTACTCAACTCTGGCATACTTCAAAAACTGCCATAGGTAATATGTAAATGAGTGGACATGACTGTGTTCCAATAACATTTTACTTATCAAAACATGCTGCAGGCCAATCAGGCTGTAGTTTGCCAAGCCCTAAATTGGACCCCTAAGATTTCTTTGCTTGTAAGATTCTTTAATTCTTGACTGGAGGGAGAGGAAAACAAAATGGGGAGTGTATCTTAAACTTCATTCCCAAAGCATCAGAATTACTGGGTTACTTGTATATTGTGGTGTATAGAGTCATTGTTTTTTGTTTTCTGTATGATGATGGTTGGGGTTACCAACTACCAAATATTTCAGTATTATTCTGAGTCTTTTGATCTCAGGGCCTATCTTCATTAAACTATTTATATTGCTATTTTAGTGACTGGTGCCAGTTTCTTTGTGTTCAGTGGCGCTCTGAAATCTTCTTCCGGATATCTTGCCAAGTCCAGTATTGTGGAAGGTAAAGAATAAGTTATTTATTGCCTGCATTTAGTTCAGGCCTAATTATACAACTTAAAAAGCAAGGGATGTTGGGGTACCTGGCTTCCTCAGTTGGTAGAGGATGCGACTCTTGATCTCCCGGTCATAAGTTCAAGCCTCATGTGGGCATAGAGCTTACATAAAAAATAACAATAATAATAAAAGTTTAAAAGAACAAATAAAAAGCAAGCAATGTTAAGTAAAACCATAACACTTTTACAGTAGACTTCTTACTCCTATTATGTATCAATAGCATTTTACTCTTCAGCTAATTAATACTGTCTCCAAAGAAGGGAGTAAGCAGTAGACAGAAAAATTAAGAGATGGCCTTTCAGAGCTCTGGGATAGGGTACCCAAGAGGGCATAGTCTGAGTTCAGATATATCATTGGGCCCATTGTTTACAGAAACATGTAGATGAAGTTCAGTCTGCTTTAACTCACAGGAATGTGCAGTCATCATTTGGGGTGCAGAATGGGATGTGCTTGCTGCTGTTTTTGTATAATTAGATTAGATATGACATATCCTGAAAAATGCTAATTAAGGTTAATGAAAGGCTGATAAGCATACTGTTTATTTTCTTTATCAGTTGATTCTTCCTATAGTTTGATCTGGTTACTTTGATCTGGTTATTCTTGTTGCATAACAAATTAACCCAGCTGTTAATGGCTTAAAACAACTATTGTATCATGCTCATCGATTCCTCTGCGTCAGGAATCTTGACAAAATAGTGAGGGACGGCTTGATTCTATATCCAGGGCCTCAGTAGAGATGACTTGATGGCTGGGAGCTAGGACTATTTGAAGGTTTGTTTACTCACATGTCTGGGGTCTGGGATAATTTAAAGACTAGGAGTGGTGGCTAGAGTACTCACACTTTGACTCTTAGCATGCCATAGCAGCCTTGGGGTAGCTGGACTCCAAACCCCAGCCACATGTCTAGCAAAGGGCAGAAGCCATGTTGTTTCTTATGATCCAGTCTTAGAGATCACGCCATATCCCTTCCACCATACTCTACTGTTGGAAATAATCATAAACCTTCCCAGAGTCAAGGGGAAAAGAATTAGACTCCATCTCTTAATGGGGAATCAGGAAGCTAGCATTGTGAGAAAGCACATGAGGTCAGAGATACCGTGGTCACCTTTGGAAAGGACAGTCTGCCACACATGATGATAGGTGTTCATTTCCACAGTAGCTAACCTCAGCCCCTGTCTAAGAGCAGCTCTTCCTGGGGTGAAGTCCAGTGTGTTAACTGAAGTATATAGGCCATCTTACATATGTTCATAGATACTGGCTTTGACCTCCTTTATTGGAAAGCTTAATAAAACAGCAAGTGAAGAGCAAAGTACATTGTATTTTACAACTAAATTTCACAATTTTGGCTAGAAAGTAGAAGCATGCTGTTAAGAGGTTAAGAAATCTAGGAGTTAAACAGTCATTTGGTCTTAAGTGATCAAGTATTGTCTAAATTTAAAATTGTGTCTTAACAAGAGGATTAAAAAACATGCTTTAAATGTTGGGGAAATGATCATTTGAACAGACACAGATCCTTACAAATGCAATATATTTAATAGTTAGGTCTGTATCTTTGGATTGGGAAATTTTTAGTTCTTGTATTTCACTCTGTGTCAATTGAGCAATTAATCTGTTTATGAAATTTTTATGAAGCTTTTTAGAAATTAGTTGACAAAATTTTGTGTCAGTGAAGCAGGGTAATTGCTCAACATGAATTTCAGTGTCCACCTTTGACTTGGGTCGGTAGCAGCTCCCAGATAGTTGCCATGTGTTGGCTACGTGGTGACCTATGTAAAACACATGTGGTAGGTTTGCTTCTTGCTAGCCAATACATGGATGTATTGCTGATCCCACTACTGTTGTTCATTCAGTGATTTATTTAACAAACATTTACTGGGCATTCACTGTATGCCAGACAATCATAGTAAGGTGAGAGAGACAGAGGTGCAAACACAGAAATATGGTTAGAGCATGATAAATGCAAGAGTGAGAAGAGGAACAAAGTATTCTACCGATCCATAAAAGGGGTGTGGCCATGTGTGAATCTCCCCTTGAGCAGTCTCAGGAGAACTCAGCTGTGTCGGAAGTGAAGTCGGCAGGCAAGTGTTTGAAGCAGAAGCCATCTTGGCGTTTACTCCTCATAGCACTTTAAAAAGTAAGAGATTCAGCTCAAAAAACAAAACTTCTATCTGTCAGCTTTAGAGAGCAAAGCAAAGTTTTATGTTTAATCCTAGAGGGATTTGCTAGCTGCCAGGCACTGTGATTCATCTGCCCCTCTCCTGGCTTTGCGTTGTTTACATCTGTATTATCTTGGTGCTGATTCTCAGACGGCGTTATGGTCCAGATCACGGCAGAGAACATGGATGCTTTGAGGCAGGCACTGCGAGAGATGAAGGACTTCACCATCACCTGTGGCAAGGCAGATGCCGAGGACCCCCAGGAGCACATCTACATCCAGTGGGTGGATGATGACAAGAATGTCAACAAAGGGTAAATGTTTCCTCCCTTTCCCCTTTGGGGGCATTGGTTATGGCCTGGGCTGTGGGCTTTGTCTACACTGGTCTTTATAACTTTACTGAAAGCCCAAAGAGAAAGGACTGTTGTGTGTATATATATATAACATAAAATTTTAAATTTCTAGTTTCTTGGCTTAATTTTTGAAGGAGTTTCTCTGCATATTTTTGAAGAGAGGAGGAGGGAAGGAGTTGATGAAACAAAACAGACCTCTAAAGTTACTGAGATAATAGAAATAACCAAAGTCCTTTCTCGTTTTATACAGAAAGCCCTTTTGCCAACATTGTTTTATTTGCTTTAATAACTAGCCTTGCCTTTTCATATTATAGATGAGTAAACAATCACCAACAGGCTAAATAACTCCACAGAGCAAGGAAGTGGCAGGACTGGGACCTAAAACCAACTCCTGGGCTTCCGGTCTTGCATTCTTTCCCATTACAGGCCTGCTCTACTCTTGAGGGCTCAAGCCAACACTTTGGAGTCACCTTTGACACTTCTTTTTCTCTCACACCCTATTCCTAACCCAACAGTAAATGCTGGTGCTGTTATATCTTATATAGTTTATATATCCTGTTATATTTTAGTTCAGCATACACCCAGAATCATATAATCTCTCATTGCCTCTACTGCCACCATCCTGGTTCAGGCCACCATCATTTGGTCTGGATTATTGTAGGAGCCTTTGAATTGACTTGCTTGTTTCTAGTCTTGACCTCCTCCTGCCCCCTAACCTAATCTGTTTTCAGCACAGCGGCCAGAGTAATGTCACTTCTCTGCTTAGAAGCCACCATTGGCTTCTAGTATCATGCAGCATAAAAGCCAAAATGGTTTTCAACGTCTAAGGCCTCACACAATCCGTCTACTGTTTTACTTCACAGAAGAAACACCTGCCTTCTTGTCTGACTGCATCAACTCTACTTCTGCCCTCTGGCATATTCTTAACTGCTCTTTCACCTTGTACTGTGGCCCTCAATACAAGATAGCCAAACGAGTCACCCACTCATCACCTTCAAGTTTTTTCTAAATGTGTTTTCTCAGTAAGGCCTTCTTGGCCAACCTATCTAAATTATTAACCCTCCCATACATATTTCTTCTCTCCCCCCGCAGTACCTCCTATCCCCCTTCCTTGCATTATATTTTGCAAGAGAAGTTATAATTCTCTAACATAAAACATACTTTTACTTATTATATTGTTCCTGGGCAATAGACTTCATAATGGCAAGGATTTTTATCTGGTTTATTTATAGCTATATCACCAGAACCTAAAACACTGTGTGGCACCTAGTAGATGCTTTAAAAATTTGGTTGATTGAATCAATATATTATACATCATTGTATGAAGCTTTCTTTCATCCATTCATCCAGCCCTTTTTCATTCCTTCCTTCAGGCAATAATTCTATGTATAGGTCTCTGAAAATACAAAAATGAATTCCACACACTCCCTGCTGATAAGTGGTTCAGTCTTGTTTTGAAGATAGTTACAAATAGGTGCATCAAAGTGTGGAAGATGCTCATAGAAAACTCTCTAGCACACAGTGAAGATAAGAAAGAAAAGGGGAAGCTTGGTGGAGGTGGGAGGGCATTCAGGAAGGCCTGTATGGAGAAATGGCCGCTGACTGATGAGTGAGTGGTATGTGCCACGCAGCTGTGGCAGAGCGGGCATTCCAGTCTGAGGGAATCGCAGGAGCAAAGGCAGATTGAGGGCATAGACAACATGGCACCCCGGATTTTTAAAAACTCTTTTAAAACTTTTGTTATTAAACAAAAATCAGTGAGTATATTTGCCCATTTTACAAATAGTCCTTTATCTTACCATGCTTCATTGGAAATTTTAATTTCAAAATCAATTTGTGTTTAATAAGTTGGAAATGAACATGGTTATCAGGACGAAAAAATAGATAATCTGAAAATCTGATGCCATGGGAATCAGTAACTGGAAACACGCAGGTTGCCCCTTCCTACAAGTGCCAGTGGCAGAACTAGTTAGGGAGGACTGTCAAATTCAGGGGGTTCGTCAGTGGTGTATAAATTGAATGTTTTCCAGCTTGTCCCTCAGTGTCTGGGTATCCTCTCTAAAATAGTACTAATCAACTAAGAGTGGCCCTTTTTGACATTGTATCATAAGTTAGAAATTAAATTGAGTTATTTGAATAAATAATTTTAATCCAAGTGAATGAAGTGAATCCCTGATATTGAAGTTTAAGTTCGACTTGATCTTTTTACATGCAGATTAAAAAACAAACATTTGAAACTTGTTAGGAAGCGTTTGGAAACATGGTGACAATTATTTTGAATCCTCATCATAATGAGTGTGAATCTCCATACTTGCTATATTTGGGAGAGGAAATGACTATGAAAAAATGACCTTTCTGTTGAGGAATCTGTGAGTGATAATTTAGTACTTAGGGAATTTGTTGTGATAATAATATAAATACTTGTTCATGTGCTCACACCAGCACTGTCATAGTTAACATACTGGTCAAGTAATTCTTTTAATCAGTAAACATGTATTAAACTCCTACATTCCAAGCAGTATGTCAGAACTGGGAATACAGCACACAGAGGTGAGTGTATCATGTTCCCTCCCCTTAAGTTCATCTGTGAGGCAGATCTGCAAACGGGTGAGTGTGATTGTCAGGAGCAGCGTGTGTGACAGAGCAGAGGGGAGAGCGAGATTGTGTGGCTGCGCACTCACGGCAGAAAGGAATGCTAGGAGAAGAGAGCAGGTTTGAATAAACAATTTTTTTTACATTGAAAGAACCAGCTCCTGGAATCCTGGATCCTTTTTTATATGTGTTCTTGGAATTATTTCATTGCACAGGACCTTCCCACGTGAGCTCTATTCATGTACATTTTTGTGCAGTTTCTTCTTGCTGTGTGATGAGTTGCTCAGATGTGTTCAGCAAAGCGCCCAGTGTAATTACTAGCAAGAGTTGATAAGAGAAGTGATTCTACTAACTACAGGAGCTGCTTCCATCTCTTCCCTTTGCCTCTATTGTAGTGTTATAAGTCCTATAGATGGGAAGTCCATGGAGTCTATAACAAGTGTGAAGATATTCCATGGATCGGAGTATAAAGCAAATGGAAAAGTCATCAGATGGACAGAGGTAAGGAAATGAAATTGGCATTCTTTTTTTTTAAAAAAAAAAAAGGCCTTCCTGAAAAACTTTTAAATTTTCTATTTTTTATTTTTAATAGAGAGAATGAATCCCAAGCAGGCTCCACACTCAGTGCAGAGCCCGGTGTTGGTCACAGCTGTGAGATTGTGACCTGAGCTCAAATCAAGAGTCAGACGCTCAACCCACTGAGCCACCCAGATGCCCTGGAACTTGGGATTCTTGATTCCCTTTGAGCACAGCTTTTTGCTAGGTTCAGACATACATTGTGGACTGATTCTGTAGTATAAGAAAAGGAAATCTTTCTGTTTACCTTCTATACTCCAACTCCCTCTGGTCTGTCTCTGTTCAGCAGGAAGAAATGCCACCATGTACAGCCTATAGCTATCTGATGTCTCTTTTTTCTTGTGAATGAGCTTTTAGAAATTTGTTTGCATTAGAATTCAAGAAGGATGCATCTCTAAATGGTCTGTATTTGCTCTATTTAAAATACTGGGCTAGTTATGCTGTACTCACAGTTAAAAGTATCTTAGATAATACAGCTTTTAAAAAATAGGCTTATTTCACCAATAAGAAAAATAAAGCTCAGAGATTCAGCAACTTGTCCAAGAAAACAAGGCAGATTAGTAATAGCAAAGTCCTGATTCAAACCCAGATCCAGCCAGCTCCTAAGCTCTTTTGCACTATATGTTGCCTTACTTGAAATCTATGAGAGGCTTAGCTGGATGAAAGGAGCAGGGCAGGGACCCTGTATGTGTGCACAGCTCAGACAAATCAGGAAGTTTATTCTCTGAGAATAAATAGGGAGGTCATAGATCTGAGTTTCTTTTGAATCCCAGTTGTCCTCTATAAAATAATATTCAATTATAAGACTTCTAGAATTCTTTGCACCTTTAAAAGTCTCAATTTTTTTTAAATGTTTATTTTTGAGATAGCACAAGTTGGGAGAGAGGCAGAGAGAGAAGGGGACAGAGGATCCATATTGGGCTCTGTGCTGACAGCAGAGTGCCTCGTACAGGGCTCATAGTCACAGACCACAAGATCATGACCTGAGCTGAAGTCAGATGCTTAATCAACTGAGCCACCCAGGCACCCCCAAAGTCTTAATTTTTTTAAAAAAAATTCTGTGACTTCTAGCTTTTCCATTTTACACACAAGCTAACTCAGTCCAAGAGAGGTTGGTAAGGCATTGAACTTATTGGGTCATGAGAGCAGGAGACTAGAAATTGCTCTCCATTTCTTGAGCAGTTGTTCAAGTAACTTACCCTTCACACCAAGAGGATCAGTGTCTTCATATGCAGCTCAGTGGTTTTAGCAGCCTACTTTGTAATGATTATGTAATTCAAGTAGTGCACAGGAAGCTCCTTATCACTCACACAAGTAATTTGACCTCTTTTCCCTCCCTTTTGCTTGCCTATAACCCAGTGAGGCAGCAAGTGTGACCCATCTCATTTGCATAATGTAAGAAAACAGGCTCAAGAGGCCTGGCAGAGCAGGGCCCAGAGGTCTTCTGATGCCTGGTGCAGAGCTCTGCTGGTCATTTCACAGTGCTGCTTTCACTAGCATGTGGGCTTCAGGGATGTCCCCTTTGTAGTATTCTTAGTATAAGCCACTTAACAGTAAGCTAGGGGGTGGTATATATAAGCATGGTGTTTTTGCATACCTGTATCTTCTCTATTATGCTTTTATATAATTTACAATAACAAGAGAAGATAGGGCTTTCATTTTTAAAAAAAACTTTTAATGTTTATTTCTGAGGGAGAGAATGAGTGGGTGAAGGGCACAGAGAGGGAGACAGAGGATCTGAAGTGAGTTTTGTGCTGAGAGCCCAATGCAGGTCTCAAACTCATGAACCATGGGATCATGACCTGAGCTAAAGTCAGATGCTCAACCTACTGAGCCAACCAGGTGCCCCAAGACCCGTTTCACAAAGGCATAATTGGGCATTAAGAAGTCAAAGGACTTGCTCACAACTCTCCTCTATGTGACTAGGACTTGGGCCTCTCAGTTCCAATTTTGTTGTGCTTCTGATTCTGCCTAGTGCACCACTCAGCTTGGTGCAAGGACACTTCTGGCCTCAGAAGTGGCATGGCCACGTGTCAGATTTCTGTAATGAGAGGCAGCAGACTCACATTCTTGGCTTGGCCTTGCCTCTGTTTCTCAGGACTTTTGTGCACTTGAGCAAGTCACTTCTCTGAGTGATCCAGCACAAGATCCATGGGTCCCTGTGATCCATGGGTCACATAATCTGTAAGAGCTGTTCTCTTAGATTCCAAGATCATTTCTCAAGAAGACTGTGCACATACAAGGATTACCTTTCAGAAGTGCACAGTGCTAAATGTAAGCCTTTTCTGGTTCTGAGTAGAACATACCATTATGACCATGACTGAAACCAGGGAGACAGATAGGTCTTCCTTCACAGCAGGGGATCAGGGTGCTCATACACAGTGAACTCATGCACATTTCCTGGGCACAAAGCTAAAAGTCTCTTTTGTTTGGGGAACAGGTGTTTTTCCTAGAAAACGATGACCAGCACAGTTGCCTGAGTGATCCTGCAGATCATAGCCGATTGACTGAGCATGTTGCCAAGGCCTTTTGCCTTGCTCTCTGTCCCCACTTGAAGCTTCTGAAGGAAGATGGAATGACTAAACTAGGCCTACGTGTGACACTTGACTCAGATCAGGTAAGAAGAGTCTTAGGTAGCTTTGGAAGCTGGGCTCGAGCACTGTCTAGATTTTCTGACATGTGATTTTTCCTGCATCAACCCAGAGAACTGAATTCTCTGGGCCTTCTGGTCTTGTCTCTGTTAGTGATATACCTGGATGTGCTGCTTGGTGAGAGTCTCTCTGAACCATTTGAATCTTGGTTTCCTCAACTGAATGTTTTCCAAGGACTTAGTTGTGAGTGTGGGTTAAGGAGGGAAAGTGTGTGTAAGGACTTGCCACACTTGTGTGAGTGGCACCGTTGCACCTCTTTGAGACTCCCCAGTTCCTCTCTTCAGGAGTTGCCCTGCCACCTTTAGACAGCAGGTTCCAAGCTGGTCCCATAGAGAGAGGGGGAGAGTGTGCACATGCACAGGTGGGAAGAAGCAGAGAGAGAGTATTCCAAGCAGGCTCTGCACTGCCAGCACAGAGCCTGATAACAGGGCTTGAACTCATAGGACCTTGAGATCATGACCTAGTTGACATTGCTTAACCAACTGATCTACCCACGTGCCCCTAGCCTGTTGTTCTTAATCCAGCTGTAGCAGGCCTCTGCACCTTAAGGTTTGTTTTTCTTACGGTCAACATTTCTGTGCTAGTTAGTGGATGAGGACTTGATCGGTGTCCCCACTTGTTTTCCTTCAGCTCAGGTCTCCTGTGGCCAGGTTTCCCTTCCTATGTTGTTTCATGATTTTGTATGCTGTCTTCATATCCATCCCCCCACCTCCAGTTCCTTGTCCCAGTGTCTCTCTCCTGTGGCCTTGAACTCTAATCTCTACTTATTTCGGATTTTAGATTATTGTGACATGTCCCACTGCTTATACTTTAAGGCAGAGTTGTGTCACTATCAGGGAAAATATGAAAGGTTATGTGTCTGGCTCTACTTCCTGATTAGTCCTCAATCAACGTATATATTTTCTACTTAAGGTCTTGCTCAGTGTGGTACTAATAAGCATATCAGGATAATATAAATGAGGTGTCATGGTCCTTTCTTGAATGATACTGATAACCTGGATGGAGAATTATCTTACATGAAACAATTAACAGGCATTTTTTCTGCCTCTGGAGGGCAGGGGTCCTGTTACTCATCTTTGAATCCCTGTGTGTGTAGGTGCTCAGAAAATGGCCTATGGGTGAACAGGTGGATGGGAGAACAAATGTTCAGTTCCTGCTGTTAGGGAGCTAGCTGTACCTTATATATTTTTAATTTTAATTTCCACAACCAAAGGTTTAGGTATTGTTTCTGATATTCCATACCTTTTTATGCTGCCCCCCCCCCTTTATTTACCCTTTCCTGGGAAACTAAGGCCTTAACAGGTTAAGTGTCTTATCCAAGTCTCACAATTACTAAATGGCAAGGTCGAGGTCAGGATGAATAAATGACAGTATAATAAATGACAATTCAGGGAAGAGAAGGAGAACCTTGTGTTGACTGCTGTATATCTAGCCCATGGCCAAAAAAGACATCTCTTTTCCAG
Organism: Suricata suricatta; assembly: GCF_006229205.1. Lineage (NCBI taxonomy): Eukaryota > Metazoa > Chordata > Mammalia > Carnivora > Herpestidae > Suricata > Suricata suricatta. The sequence goes on along the minus strand of NC_043707.1, from coordinate 101,048,175 downwards.
CTCAGCCTCCTTGGCCCTCAGCCCTCTCAACAGGCCTTCTGTCCAGTAACCTGTCATCCCCTTCTCTCTGCGCTCTAGGTTGGCTATCAAGCAGGGAGCAATGGCCAGCCCCTTCCCTCGCAGTACATGAACGATCTGGACAGCGCTCTGGTGCCAGTGATCCATGGAGGGGCCTGCCAGCTCAGTGAGGGCCCCGTCGTCATGGAACTCATCTTTTATATTCTGGAAAACATCGCATAGACAGAGGACTTCATGGTTTTTCTGTTCAGGCCTGTTGCAACAGCAGTCATACCCAAATCATTTGCACTTTAGAACTGGAAGATTTAAGCTTTTGTTAACACTATTAAATGGGGGGGGGTGGGGGGGGCCAGGGTGGGGAGGGGTGGTCCATAATTCCGAGTCTTCTATGCATTGTCCACCAAGAAGATCTGGGCAGCTTCTGTTACTGCACAAGTTACGCTATCCTTGCCGCTAATCCCCTTCCGTTACTGTTTAGACAAAAATTCTGCTCCTGTTTTAAGATATACTTATGGTCTTGTGCTCAGAAATGCGCAAATGGATACAACCATCACCAAGGATGGGGTTGGGAGGGTAGAGGGGAAATAAAAAATGAAGCATTGGTCTTGTGCTCTTTGTACAGAATTGATATAAAAAGGAGAATTCCACTGATTTTGTCCCACTTACATCACAGGGACTTCAAGCAGAATTCACACTTAGATTTATATATATATATATATTTTTTTTTTTTTTTTTTTTACCAGATCATCTACTGAAGTGAATCAAAGACCCAGCAGATTATCTCTTCTATCCAAGGGAAGGTGACTCTGTAAATGGGGTCACTTGGATAGCAAAGCCAAGTTCAGGATTACTCAAGATCTGCCCAAGTGAATGGCAGGTACTGAATTGAGTCTTTCTGTGGAAAGAGAATACACTCAAGACATTTTTGGTTATACACTAGAGATTTAAACTTCCAGGAAAACTGCAAGTATAAAAAAGAAGAAAAACCTATGTATGTTTTCACCTATTGTTCACATATTAACATTTTGTCATATTTGCTTTCTCTCCATAAAAAAATTACAAAATCTGAGAGTAAGTTGCATATACTATAGTCCTTCACCCCTAAATAATGTTCATTTCCTAAAAATAAGGACATCTTCCTGCATAACTGCAATTTCAGCCGATTTCACATTCATAGGACACTTGAATCTAGCACCTCTCCAGTCACATTCTTCACAGCCTTTTTCCCTGTGGTAAAGCTTCCAGCCTAGGATCAGACTCAGCAAGTAGCTTTCCTGACTCACCTTTGTGTCATTGATATTTATGGTGAGTATAGGATCCCCCACCCCATTTTTTAATAGAAAATGCCTCATTTGTGTTTGGTGCTTTCTCATAATTAGAATCAGTTTATGCATTCTTGGCCAGAATCCTAAGTTGCTGTGTGTTTTAGGGCATCACATCTAGGGTGATGTGGGATCTGTTCTGCTCATCGATGATGGGAAATTTTGATAACCTGGTCTGGGTGCTGTCTAGTTTCTCTACTGTGTTTTTCCTCTTGGAATGAATAACCAATATGTGTAGAGACAGTTTCAGATCATTAAAAAAATTTTTTTTTTAATTTATTTTTGAGAGACAGCATGAGCAGGGGAAGGTCAGAGAGGGAGACAGAATCTGAAGCAGGCTCCAGGCTCATGAGCTAGCTGTCAGCACAGAGCCTGACTTGGGGCTCAAACCCACAGACCATGAGATCATGACCTGAGCCGAAGTCGGACGCTCAACCGACTGAGCCACCCACGTACCCCGTGGATCATTTAAATATTTTATCAAAAATCTCCCCTTAGATTTAGCATCCATTGATGGCTACAGAATGGTTTGTTCAGTTCTAGCACTCTACCTTTAATAGTTATACTTGGTCATCTATAAGCAAAAGCTCTTCTTTCCTATTTATTCATTTAATTAATTTTCATTATGGACTCATGGATCACTTTTTGAGTGGTTCTCATTCATTATTTTGGTGCTCCAATGGTCTCAGCTTTGGCCAGAGAGCCCCTGCAGGCTAGCTCCTATATCCTTGTTAGACGCTCCCACCATTTTGGACATTTCCTTTTCTAGCCTAAGAAGATGTTAGCTCCCAGCTCGTCTCCAGCTTACCCTGCCTCAGCTTTGGAATCAGCCATGGTTTCTTTTAGTGGGAGTGGTATTAGAATACAAGATTTGATTTGCCCTTGATATATGTGATACACTCTGATTACCCTTAAAAATTGCTTTTAGCCACAGATCAAATGGATTTTGCAACTCAGTTTGAGAAATAATGGTCTAGGGCAACTCCTTTGTTACTGCCATCTTCTTGAAGCCCTAGCCAATCTGGAGGCAGGAGTCAGTCCTTCTGCACTAAAAACATAGCTCTAAGAATCCACTAGAAGTTCATGCAGCCTCTGGGACAGGGAGAGGCTTCTCCTCAGTGGCTAAAGTTGGGTTTACACTTAGCAATTAGAGCAGTTTTCCAAAGAGACCCCCAGGAGCCTGGGTTTTTGAGTGTGTTTAGCTAGGTTTATTCCTCTTCTCTGGTGGTGGGGATCCACATTCTACATGTCTCTCCATAAGTTTTATTGATGGTAGCTGCAGAGATCTCTCATTGTGACCTTCCCCATAGACTCAAAGGGACTCAAAGCTTCTAAGGGGAATAAAAGTTGATGCCCACAGCAAAGCAGTTTTCAAAGATTGAGCCCTAGAACCACCACCCAAACCTGATAGGAACAGGAAACACTTAGTAGGGGCAGCTATTTTGGGCATAACATCTAGCATGGTTTACATAGAAGTTAGAGTTTCCAAAGGAGCTGGTTCAGTTTTCCTATAGAAGTTGATCTTTCATCCTGCTCAGTACATTTTGCAATTGTCTCTATTTCTTCTGGATCAGTACAAGCTTTTGAATTCTTCCACAAAAAGACAAGCTCTGGCCCTGGAGAGTCAAGTCTGTTCTCAACTATATAAAATATCCTTTATGTTTAGTAAAATAATCTTGTGGAGCTGAGCATAACCAAAGTTAGTTTATTTTCTCCCCCGTTTTATTTTTTTATATTGTATAAGAATTCTATCAAGTGGAGGGCTGAAACCTTAACATTTCTAAAGAAGTAAAATTTTTCTAGAATATAAACTTAGAGACTGAGATAGAGAGATCCTTAGAAGAAAAAAAAAAGAACTGGCATTCTGGTAACTTACATTTTTAAAAACTATTGAATTCTTAACGAAATGTCAGGCAATGTCGTTTCCCCATGTATTTTTACTAACACTTTCTGAGCACCTGCTGGCATCCGGGGTTATGGAAACTTTGCCCTAAGTTCCCATCTAGTGTCTTCCATCATCCACATCATCCTGAATGCTGGTGGGCCCCAAATTTCCAAATGGATTTTCTTCTATCATAACTAATCACTGGGGAATAATTTTTGCATCTAATGTGTTTCAATCTTTAAGCAATCTGAACATTGTTTGTTTCTATGTTTGTGGTAGTGGTTTCTATTTTAATAATGGTAATGAGATTTTTAGCAACTGATAAAGAGTAGAGCAGGAATGATAATGCCCATTTTAGAGCTTGGGAAGCTGAGGTCCTCAGAGGGAAGAATCGGTTTGTGATGGAGCTGGACCAGGTGCAAGCTCCCTGGCTCTACCAGTCTCAGCCCCAGTTTCATCTTGAAAGGAGCTATCTTTACTTAAGGGACAAGATCTTTTAGGAGCTGCACAGAAACATTTAGAAAATATGTTCAGAATTTAGAAGTAATAATGCAGGTTTCACAGTGGTGCTACCTGAAAGGGAAGTAAAGTTACAAAAGAAAGGGAAATTAAAGTCACAAAATATTTGGTTCTCTAGATAAATTTCTAAAAAAAAATTTATTCCATATTTTGTTCAGTTCAGTAATTCTGAAGAAAGCATGTCTTGCACTAGATAGAATTAAAAATGTAAAGCTATTTGGGCTCGGTCCCAACTGCCCAAGAATTACTGATCTCTGATGTTTGGTTGTTACATTAGGACAAATCTTGGGACAAGGAGGCCGAGTAGGCTCCTCCCACTACCAGTGACCCCTGCATGCCTTGGCTACAACAAAGGCCTTTTAAGAATGTCAGTTTCCAAGTCCAGTGGGCGGCTTTGTCTTGCCTTCCTTGGCCTGGAGATTCTGTTTTCCAAAAGCAAACGGTAATGAAACAGACTGAAGTTGAACAGGTTGTGAAGGGAAATCTTTGAGGCACAGAAAATGTCCTATCACATTGGAATAGGGCATTTCCAGCAGAGGCCTGAGTTTAAAAATTCCTAGGGCTGGTTGTTGAAACCTTTGAGGATAAACACCCACAGCTGTCCATCTGCCCTCTTAGGAAGGACCATGTTGGGTGCAGTCCCTTAGGGGAAGACTGGGTTTGGTCAGGAACCCTCCTGACCCACCCCTCTTTGCTCTGAGTCACTTTATGAAGGTCAACAACCCTCCCTTTCATTCTAGATTACTGCTTGTTTGACACACAGATACATGATTGCAATGGTTAAATCTCACATCTGTGGAAATGCTGGTAGTTCACACAGAAGTAAGACTGGCCAGAAAGCTTTTAGGAAAAAAGTCATCTGTCATTCTTGTTCTGTTATCCACTAACAGCTCCACTCTTAAGAGCAAGAAGCATGGTCCAGCCCTATCCTGGAAAAAGACACATAAAAGCTCAAGCCCTGAGCTGTGCTTACGCAGTACTATAGTGACCAGTAAGCTGAATGTATCTGCTTCACTCATAGCCTTTAAAAAATCTTGAGGAATGCTTTGTTGAACCTATTTCTAAGAAATGCAGAATACTGCAGTTTTGGGTATTAATTCTATTGTAATCTACAAATCCCTCCGTCGTCTCCATTCATTCAGAAAAACAAAAGCCAAAGGAGGATGTCTTGGGAAGGAACGAAGGGAGTCCTCTCTCTGATCCATGGAAGACAAGGCTTGCCCTTGCTTTCTCTCAAAAGAGGAAGCGATAGCAGCAGTTTGTCAGTTAACAAATGTTACGGCCACTCTGGCTTTAAAAGTAACAGGGAACAGGGCTCTTATTTAAGACTCTGAGGACTACTCTGCATATAAAGTGTAAAACCCCTATCAGACCTAGTTTCTTAAATAAAAACGGCTACATAAAATTACATATATATGTATATATATGTATTTTTTTTTCTTCCAGTTAACAATCATTTAGTTGTAGGTACATGGACCAAACCCGAGATCCATCCTCACCCTTACTTCCCACCACACAGTCCCGAACATAACTTCCCTCCTCCATGGAGAGCTCTGGGAAGCAGGGAGGCTAGTGCAGCAGCAGTCAGGAACCAAGGCACAGGCACAGCTGGGGTAAACAGAGTCATGGGAGATAGACTGCACTGACCAAGCAGGAGTCACGGAATCCTGCCTGCATCCTAGGCAGGGGGTTTCCCGATCACCCTCAAGTTCTCCCATCCCTTAGTTAAATTTTTTAAAGGCACATCCAGAAATGCTGCAACTGGGGGCTGTGGTAAGCTACACACAGTTGCTAAACAAGGTTTAGTTAAAGGGCAATGAGGCTATCCTTGCCTTCTCCCAGGCAGAGGGGAAGGCAGGGGAAGGGGGAGGGGACTCCTGGAATCCAGCCTGCGTTCACGGAGGCTCAGGGAGGGGCCAGCAACAGCAAAGACCACACTGTATGGTCAGTAATGTACATACTTAACAGATCTTTGGTGCTCAAGTAGCAGCATCTTCCTTACTATGTACAAAGGCTTCTGTAGCCAGCAAAGCTGGGAAAAGTGTGCTCCTGCACACAGTTGCTGACCTCAGTCCTCTCCCAATACTGACAGTCTCCTGCACAAAGGCACAAAGCATACGTAGTAAGTCTAAACTGCAGTGAATATGCAAACAGAGTTTAGAAAAGATTTCCTGTGACAGACTTGGGAAGGTTAACTTCCCTTCCCAGTTCTCTTGAGGATCTTAAGCAACTCAGCCCCAGCCCTACCCAACAGTTTTGCCTCCTAGTTGTCCCCACAGATGAGAAATTCCTACATCATCTCTGCAGATAGGAGGGGAGTATTGGAAGGGTCTCTGAGGGCAGAAGTTTGAGGACTTAGATTGCTGCCCACCTTATAGGCCTCTGGGCTCCAGGACCAGCCAGTTCTCAGTGACCATCTGCACATCCTGGCCACTCAGAGGCTCCCGCAGCCTCACTTTCACCTCCAGCTTGCCCCCAGTGGGCTTCCTTCCATCCAGGACCTGTGAGGACCACGGAGGGAGATGGTAAGTGAGATGGGCCATGGGCTAGGAGCAGACCACTGCCTGTGCTCGTAGGTCATAAAGGAAAGGAGCTCAAGTGTCCTGCAATGTCAACACAAGAGTCTCCACTTCATGACAATCCTGCCCTCCTGCTTTTTGGTGGTTTTAAGTAAGTCTTAGAAAAAGTGACATGTAAATCCAAAGAAGTATCAATGCTCTAAAGTAGAGATGAGAAACCCAGAGTTCTGCCCACTCAGTTTCTTCATGGCAATTCATAGAAAACATGATCTGGTGTCATGCTACAGCCTGAAATACACTAAGCCCAAACCCATACCTCACAGATGGCTCAGAAAGAAGTGAATGGTAAGGCTATACAACCACCCAGGCCAAGAGTTCCTTTCTACCCACTACACTGCTTCCTTCCTTCTAGGCAGGAGCCTGGGCTACTGGAGTACAAAGGGCTACAGGCTCAAGAAGTCTGCCTGCAGTGCGGCCAACAGAGCAGGCGCTGCTTAAGAACATTCTCTCCTGGTCCCCCCAAAACAGGCAGTGGGAAAAGTGGCAAGTGGGACTTGAATCCCAGTTTGGGTAGTGGGAAAAGCCTCGGCCTACAAAGGCATCAGCAAGGATCTGGACTGAGGTCTGCCAAGGACACAAATATATGTGTTTACGGAACACCCTTGTCACTGGATCTTAGTTTCCTCGCCTCTCAGAGACAAGCTCTCAGAGTCCCTGCCTTTGAAATTCACGTAAGTTCACATAGGTTAAGGAGGTGTCTGGAGCCAATTCCTCAACACAGACTAGCTGCATTCTGGTGGGTCCCCAATCTGGAAGTATCTTATCAGTTTTATGTCCAGGGCCTGTTCATGCTGGCTAGACTACACCCACCACACCCACAACTCTGCCCCGCAAAACCTAGGAATTTTTGTATGCCACGCTGACAGCAATGATCAGACCCCTCAAGAGCCCTCTAATCCACCATCCCTGAGAGCTTAGGTGACTCCGAATATTGTGGAAAGAGTATCACTGCTTCCTGTGATGCAATGAAATTTTCTCAGACCCTCTGAATCTCTTCATTTGTGAAATGTGAATAGCACCTCGTCTACAGCACATTTGTGAATACTTTTTCAATAATGGGCACAAAACACCTACAGGAAGGAGTGATTTTCAGTGAATATTGGTTTTTATTTGCCAAATCATCTGGTTTGCCCATCCTACCTCCACAATCTCTCTGATCTCACACTCATTCTCCAGCCGCTCCAGCTTCAGATGGGCTGTGCCAACCAACTTGTCACTTCTGAAGAACGATCTGGGGAACCAAGAACCAGCAGGGTATTGGACTGGCAAGAGCAGGGAAGGCAGGAATGAGCTGGCTGTGCCTGCTGCAGGAGAACTGAACAGCAGCAGGGGCAGCAACAGAAGCCCTTCCTTCCGCCCAGCCCATCCTGGCAAAGTACCTGACAGGAGCCTCACCCTTTGTGGAAGATTTCAAATTTGATTCCTTTGCTTTGGATCACCCTCCTGAAGCCCCGGTGGTTTCGGTTGATGTTTAGTTTGAAGAGCTGATCAAATTCTGCAAGAATGGGAGAAGATAAGAAGTGGCTTGGGCTCCCAGAAGTTTCCTGAGGAAGTGGAAACAGAGGTCCAGAGTTGGCCTCCCCTCCCTCTGCCTACAAGTGAAAGAGACTGCATTAAAGGGAGGTAGAGCATCTACATCCTGGCCTTGGGAGTCCACTTGGACAATTTTTGTAGTCTTACTAGACACAGATTCTACCAAACTGGGATTCAAGTCCCATTTCCACCACCTCCTTGCTCTGGGGCCCTAGGCAAGTTCCTCTACCTCTCTGAGCCTCAGTTTCCCCAACTACCTTTATCTCCCAAGTTGAATAAACCAATTAAAATAACAGATCTGAAAGCACTCTGAAACCAAAAGTGTTACACACCTATCAGAGAACAAGTGGGAAGAGAAAGCGGTCCTCACCTGGAGAGTTTGTGTTCTTCACCACAGCTGTTTTGCTTTTTTGAGCCTGGTCCTAAAGCAGTAAGACGGGAGAGCTCAGGACAGCTTGAAAAAACACTGTATAGGTCAAAGAACTGTAGGCCAAGTATTGAAGGAAGTGACTGCCCCTTGTGAAGAATGCACCCACGGTTCTTCAAACCCCTCCCTGTAGCCAGACCTCCCAGGGAATACAGAGAAATTGAGCACAGGGTCCTGAAATGGATGATTGGGGTCAGGGATCCTACCTCTACCTGAACCTCACCGAGTTAGGGTAGTGGAACTCAAACCGCACAAAAGCATCCAAGTCATCAGGAGTCACCCCTATGAAGGAGAAATGAGAGTCGGGGTCAGAAGGAATACCACGGAGACTAGTGCTTGATGTGGAGGGTGAGCCAGTGCCTCCCTATTGACTGGGGGTGAAGTGTCTGGGCAACAGCCTGGAGTAAGGGTGGCTCTTGGGCTACCTGAAGGGGCTGGGAGGTTCATTCCCCGAACAATGATCAGATGCATTTCTGTGCTGTTGAGTTCTGAGAAGATCCTACAGCCAAGAAGCAAAGAGAAAGCACAGTGAAGGGCGGTGGCAGGAAAAGGTCTCCTCTTCCAGTGCCTGCCCAGTGAGGGGGTAGTCAGGAGAACAGACCCAGGGAAGCAAAGTTTGTCTGGGCTAACAGTGGTCGAGCTGAATACAGACCTCAGACTTACATGACCTCCAGTCCAGAGTTTCCTCCACAGCCACCACCCAGCTCTGAGCTTCTCACAGGCAGGTAGCTAAACCCACTTCCCCCAGCCCCAGTGCCTATGGCCAGGCCAAGCCTGAAAGCCTCACTACAGGGGCCTAAATCTCTTAGAGCCACTGTCTCCCATAGACTTTGGCACCTCACAGTCTGGAATGTCTTCAACTCAAAGTGGTGGCCAGGAGGGTCAAGGCCCTGGGCCTGGGCCAACTGCAGGATCTCAAGCTGCTGCTTACGGTCCTGAGCGAGTTTCTCAAACCTGATAGGGATGGATGGGCATGTCAGCACTGTAGGACTCACTTTCTCCTTCCCACCCAATAAGCCCCAGCCCGAGGCCTTGCACTTACCGGGTAGTCTCAGCCACATTGCCCTGGTGCATGAACTGCTTGGAGAATAGCAGACACTTCTGAAAAGAAGGGCCCAGAGTGAGTGCAGAGCCCATAGTGGGACTGTCTTGGTTGGCATTTGAAGCCTAATTTCTCAATGTTCCAACCTTCTGTAGCCTCACCCCTCCTCCCAACACCTACTATATCCAAGGCCACTGTTTGCAAGTTCCACACACTTTTCTGCCTAAGTTTTTGCTGTTTCCTGAGAATAGCCATCCCCAAAATTCACTTAGCAAACTCCTATTTTTCCTTCAAAACCCAATAGAAACATCACTTCACAAGCAGACTTAAAGGCAACAGTTCAGGTATGGCCATACAAAAATACACATGTATATCCATCTCCCTTAAAACTTCCCTCCTCCCATCTATAAATACATTACCCATGGTCACACAACCAGTATGTGGAAGAACTAGAATTTGGATCCGGGCCTATTTGATCTGGGTCCCATACCTTTCCCCAAAGGAGGCTGCGGGCACTGAAACAGGAAGACAAACAGTCCACTGACCTCATGTTGCTCCAGAAGCATTTTTTGTAGCTGGGCATATACTTCCTCAGCCTTCTGGGAGAGTCGCAGGTCCTCATGGTGAATGAGGATAAAGTCACCCTCCTCATCGGTCAAGGGTGAAGGGACCTGTCCAGGTCATAAGGCCCCTCAGGGGCCGCAAGAGTCAGATTATTCCTCTACTGAGCCTAACAAATGCAGAATCCAAATTAAATGTTTCTCAAGTTTCTACTAACCTCCAGTGATGGAAACTTATTGCCTCTCATTCTATCCCACGCTGCTACAATGCTCTGCTTTCCACTAGCCTTGCCATGCCTCGTCATCTCTGACCTCAGGCAGCCCATCTAGCCTTCCCTGGTCTCTCTTATGTCCATCAGGTAGAGCAGCATAAGCAACAAGCTCTTTCCCAGGTGTCACCACATCCTATCTGCATCCAATCCCCTCTAAGTAGCTGCTTCATTCACGACCCTGCCGGTCAAGGCTGCCAACGTCTCCTCTGCCTGAGAAGTCCAGCTGTTTAACCAGGTGAGACTCACCTTAGAGAGGTCCACAGGTCGCCCAGCTCGCACCTGGGTGATCTGAGCTTCAAGGGATTTCGCTACCCGTAGATGGGCTTTGGCCTGCTCCAGGTCCTGGCCACGCTTGGCCTGCAGGGCTGCCCGCTGGTATTGCAGTTTCCGTGCTTCTAGCAATGCCAGCTGCTCGCGCACTGAAGGGCGAAGGATAATGGTTAGAACCATGCCTGTCCCTCACTACAGCCTTTGCTCCTCCATCCCTCTCCTCCCCAACTCACCAGAGGGACTCAGTGATTCCTTAGAACTTGAGGCCTTGGTCTCTGGCAGGGCACGGAATGAAGGGACCGCAGACTGTGCTGGCTTCTTGGCCACCGGGGCCTGGGCTGGGGGCTTATCCTGCAGGTTCCCAGGAAGCTGTCACAGGGAATCTGTTCCCCACCCAGGCTCTCTTCCTAAGGCTGCACTAGCTTGCTGTGTAACCTAAAAGGAATGGCTTCCTCTCATGGGAATCTCAGAGCTGGAAGCAGTCTCAAAATCTCCCCAGTAGGAAACAGCAGAGTAATGTGGACTGAACCAGGGTTCTGGAGTTAGAAAGACCCTGTTTTAAATCTAGCTCTGCTAACTCCTAGCTGGGTGCCCTTAGCTAAGTTTTTTCTCTGTAAAACAGAAGAAAGCATACCAACCTCCCCAGGTTTGTTAGTATGGACTACAACAGGGTCTGGGTTTACCCCTTATCTGTAGTTTCCCCCCACCAATCCCTGGACGTCCTAGGTCCTCAGCCAAACCTCCTCTTCATCCTCATTCTCTGCTGGGGCTGCATCCTCCAAGGAAGCCAGTTTCTGGGCAGCGGCTAAAGTAGCTGCCACTGCATCCTCCTCAGTGCCCACAATGGGCTCCAGACCAGGAATGGCGGGGAATCCTGTGGAAGAAAAAGACAGCTGGGAGAGGATAGGGGAGGCCCAGGCTGCTGTGGGCCTTGGCTGGGTCTTCCTGGCCATGGCTGGGATAGATGGCTCCCACAAAGTAGAGGCAGATACAGGAGAAATCATTTCCCTTTCCCCCTTTCTTGCTCAGAAAGCTCTTCAAACAGCCCCTCGGCCAAGCCCCACTTACCTGGAGGAACAGGCAACTCCGCAAAGTCAACTTTCCGTCCTGCCCGGTGTGCTCGAATGGCATCTTGATATTGCTGGAAGGGAAGGAAGGAAGGGACTTACCATGGGCAGCAGTCTGCAGGCCCCACACAGGTAGAGAAAGACTAAAAGCACTCCTAGAAGGAAAAAGACCCCAGAGGCAGCAGGAAGTCCAGAGAGAGAGATGGACAGATAGAGACTCAAAGACCAGGGCCAACTGCAACAACAGAAGGCTGACACAGGGCAGGGGCTGTGCAGCTGTGGGCCCACCTTGGCAATGCGCTCATGCATCCGGGCCTTGCGCTCATCCCCACTGCTCCGGGCCTGGATGCCTGCCTCGCGGTACTTGTTCAGTCTCTGCTGCAGAGCATCCAGCACTGTCTGTGGCTCAGCAGGGACCACTTGAAAGGATACAGGAAATGGCGTCAGTTCTGCTGCCTCTCTCCAGGTCCCCACTCCACAGCCCCACCAGCCCATCCTACCTGGGGCTGCTGGAGTGTCCGGTGCCATCACTGGCTGCACTCGCTCCACTGCTGGAGGTACAACTGAGGGTGCTGTGAGGGCCTTGGAAGCCTGTGGGAGGGGCTTCAGGTCTGGGGACCCAGAGTAGAAGTGTAGATGGGGGTCCCTGGGCAGCCCCAGTCCTGAAATTCCCCCCCAACCTCAGCTTAGGCAGGCCCCACCCCACTGGCCCCATACTGACCCTCAGGTGCTGGGGGTATGGCATTCAGGTCCACGGGCTGCCCCTTCTCCAGGGCCTCTAAGACTGCACCAAATCTCTATAGTAGGAAAAGCAGGTGTGGGCATAAAGCCAGGAAACCCTGGCTGAACCCTGACCCCCTGATCACTCCCCAGACCAGACTCTCTCCAGGTCACTGTGGCCCTATGTGAAACAAGGGCTTGAACACAGGGTCTCTGAGTTAGACATCATACTTTCCCAATCCTCATGAGCTCTCGGGCACGGTCTAGGTCTCCAGCCCGCTTGGCATTCAGGGCAGCCAATTTGTACTCTCTCTGTCGGGTCGACAACAGGGCCTGTGGGTCTGGGTCTGAATCAGGTGGAGCAGAAATGCCAGGACTGCCCAAGAAGCTTGTCTCAGGCTGGGAGGGGTTGTCTATTAAGAAACAAAAAGCCCGCAGAGAGCGGATAAGGGTCAAAGAAGGTGCATACCTTGGGTTCCCAGGGCCTACTGCCTACAGGTCTGGTTGGCCTAAGAACCTTTCAGAGAAGTTGCATCTGATGACAATGGACAGTGGCAGGATGGGGAAGCGGCCATGGGCTCTGACTGGAAACTAGGACAGGACTTGAAGGTTTCCAAATAACCTGGCTCCATGGTGAACAGAGCTGGGGCATCTGCCTCAGGGTTCTTGTCAGCTGCATCCTGGGCGGCCAGCTGTCTCTTGCCCAAAGCCACTGGAGGTGGAATCTCATCCTCACTGACCTTCCGGCCTTTCCTCACAGCAGCCAATTGGGACTCCAGAGTCTGAGAGAGAGAACCCAGAAATCTGGCCAGCCATCTCAGCCTGAACCCTGCTTGAAGCCAGGCCAGGAATCCTTCACCTCCACAAGGCTGGTGGGGAGGCCTCCCCTCTCGCTGCTTTACCCACTGTCCTCTGCCCCGCTCCACGCAGCCCAACCCACCTTCAGGCCGCGCTCACAGCGCCTGGCTTTGGCTGCTTCACCTGCCTCCTTGGCACTGGCTGCAGCCTCCCGGTAGTTGCGGATCCGATCCTCCAGCAGAGCCTGCAGCCCCCGAGGCCCTTCAGCCTGTAGATACTTCAGTTCAGGGCATGGCCACTCCAAGGCCAGCTAGGCCCTTGCTGCTCCCTCCCTGCAAGGAAGCTGCCCCAGAAAATGGAGCTCTTGGATTCAAGGAGAAGGAGAGCCTAAAAGCCTCAAGGTACGAGGCAAAGACTCACTGGAGAGGCCAGAGGCCATATCAGAGGCAAACACAGAGGCTTGGACAATCTGCGGGAGCCAGGGAATGGCTGTAGGGGGTGGTCTGGGAGAACAGAGAGGCCTTTGAGGCTGGCCAGCCACCAAGCAGTTTCTCAGGCTTTGTCTGTGCTTGGGGCAGCTGCTGGAGGGCCCTGGAAAGGGGCACTGCAGCCTTCCTATGCAAGCCATGTTACATGCACGTTATACACAGACACGTAGGGGCATCAAAGCCATACAAGATTCCTCCAGAACCTACCTGAGCTGCTGGGACTGAAGCTGTTAGTAGAGCTGTCTGCCCTGGACGTTCAATGTCTTCTGGTCCCTTCTCCTCCTCAGAACCACCTGGGCTGGCTGTCTTATCACCAACAAGTGGCCCCACCTCCTCATCTGCACCGAGGACCTCCTGTAGCTCAGTCTGGGGAGACACAAGTCTCAGGAGCTTGGGAATCTCATGGCCATACCCATGATAGGGTATAAGAATAAAGAGCCCTCTCCCCGCAGCTATATTTCCCAATATCAGTCACTGTGCCTAAAAGTTCTTTTTACCATTAATCTGACCAAGGAGAGCCTTAAAAACAGTGAACATTCCAAATCTGAAAATCCCCAAATGCATAGTTCAGACCACACACCAAAGGGGATTGGTCTTACAGTGTGGTTAGGAAAATGGGCCCAAGCAGGGCAAAGCACACACTCAACCTCAGAACACATGAGACAAACCCCAGGCCCATTCCACATGCTTGACCACAGCGCCCTCAGACACAGCCTGACAGACGAACCAGCAAGTCTGCATCATCCTCCAGCCCTTCCTCCTCCTCCTCCTCCTCCACATCCCGCATACAGTCCGCAGCCAACTTCTCGATGTGGGCCATAGGCAGGGGAGCTGAGGGAAGAGGGTCACAGAGGGTCAGGGCAACTCAGAAAAAGTCCATGAGGAGTGTCTTCAATCCACAGTGACAGCAAAACACACCCAGGTGGAAATCCTCCCTCCCTTCCACAGCCAAAGTCCCACCTGGAAAATTCCTGCTCTTCCTTTATGACCCAGCTCAAAAGACCCTCAGCTGGGAAAGCTTCCTGGGTCCTGCAACAAGCATACTCCCTTCTTGGCATTTTTGTGTTGTAGTTATTCATAACATGTCCATCCATTCCCCCAACCACACCTTTCACATATGTAAGATTTTTAATGTCCCTTGAAGCTTCACAACAATTATTCAGGATAAATAATACAATCTCCATTTTACAGAAGCGAATTGATAATAAAACCAATGTTAATCTTCCTAAAGTGCAATCCTAGTAAGTGGCAGAGTGATGATTCAAACCCAGGCTCGTCTAACTATCTACCTTCTTACTCATTTGCTACAATTTCTGTGCATTTATTATGTGCCCAGCGCAGTCCATGCTGAGCCCCTCTATACTGGGCCCTGGCTAGGGCTAAGATAGAGACCTGAGTCAGTCTACTGATTGTCTACAACGGGGAGGAGGGTGGTCAGAGAAAGGGTGAGCTTCCCGTCACACAGGACAAAACGACCTCTTGGTGGGAATGCTGCAGAAGAAGGGCTATCAGAGGGACCAGGATGTCTAACGGGCTCCTCCCAGGTATGAGGAGAGAACCTCTCTACCAGCCTGAATCCATCTGGTCCAAGCACCGACCCAGCCCAATGACACAAACTCACCCTGCCCCTTGGGTGCTGGCTTCCTGCCTGTGGCCCCCCCTTCCCCAGTGAGGGCCAGCAGTTCAGCCTCCAGGTCCCCATCATCTTCAGTCTCCTCCATCCCCAGCAGCATGTCCTCAGGGCTGAACTCCACAAAGAGCCCCAGCTGAAAGCAGAGAACGGTTCTGAGAAACCACACAATGAGGCCCAGCCCCAGAGCCAGTCTCAAGCAATCAGTGACTCCTTCACTATGTGTGAGGCCCAACGTGCAGATAGGGAAACAGGCCTGAAACATTAGCCTTTGGGACAATTATCTCCCTGGTGATTATACAGAACCCAGTACGACTACACTGCCATTATCATTACTCACAGCATAACAGTATTAGCTGCCAGGTGCTTAGCACTCGATATGATTATCTTATTAAGTCTCACAATCCTGAGAGGTAGGTCCTATTTTAGTTGTGGTAAAACATATGTAACATAAAAATTACCACCTTAACTGTTTTTTTTAAGTAAGCTTTACACCCAACATGAGGCTTCAACTCAGGAGCCCGGGATCAAGAACTACCTGCTGCACTGACTGAGCCAGCCAGGTGCCCCTCACTTTAACCATTTTCAAGTGCACAGCTGAGGGGCATTAAGCCCATTCACAGTGTTGTGCTACCATCACCACCATCTGTCCACAGAATCCTTTTCATCTTATTAAACAACTACCTCCCCTCTTCCCCCGTCCACCACCATTCTACCTTCTGTCTCTATGAATTTGACTACTCTAGGAAAAGGTAGTTCTATTTTTATCTCCATGTTCAGATGAAACTGAGACAGCCTTGTAAGTGGCAGACCTAGAATTTAAAAATAAAGGTCTTGTGACTTGAGTCTATGCTCTTTATTCCACAACCTCCCTTACTCGCCTCTTTTAAGACAATAAAATGGACTAAAATTTCAGGACTTGGACCCAGAAGAAATAAAGGCAGCAGAAAATAGACTTCTCAGTCTCCCACCTGGGCCACAGCTCTATGTCCCTAAGCAGCAAAACTCTCCCAGTGGCACAGTCCTCAAGCCCTGGTATCCTTGGCTGGCAAGCAGTCATGGCGCTAAACGAGAAACCCATAACAGTGCTGACACCCCCATCAGGACACCCTAAATTTGGTGGTTCCTGAACCCTCTGGATCACACATATGGAGATGGCCATGGCAGGCTGCCTGGGTTGAAACAGTAGAGTTCAGGCCTCATCTCCCACGGGTGGATGGCAGGGGGCTAGTCACAGGGTCTCTGCCAACTCCAGGAGGAACTGCTCAAAGTCTCTGCACTAATGGGGAAGCCAAACAGGTGACCCAGTTTGCCCAAACTGTCTAGAGACCCTCAAGCTCAGGCCGAGGAATGAAGGAGGCTGTGTCCATACCTGCTTTGCAGCTGCCAAACCCTGGCCACTGGCCTGAGGGCCTTTCCGAGCTCTTGGCCCCGGCATCTTGACAGCCTAGATACCTGTCTGGTGGGGAGAGGAAGAGACTCAGACTGAAGCAGCCCATAAGCCCCACCTCCAATAGTGCAACCTGTGGTGAGGTGTGGCTAATAAACTCCCAGAGAAAAAAAGGCAACGTTTAAACCAAAGGATGAAATATTAACACTGGAATCATAGCAATGAAGCAAGCAACATGGGAGACAGAAGGGATGAGACCCACCTGTTAATGGGTTTAAGTGGGGAGTGTGGACACACAATAAAACTTACTGAACCGATTGACCAATCTGGATTAAACCCGAGAGGCTCAGTGAGGGGGAGTGGCATAGGAAAGCAGATTCAGAGACAGGGCTGGTACAGGCTGGGTAGGATTCAGAAAGGCTCTAAAGCTGTGCCAAACATGGTACCGAATATGGCTTTTAACTTTAAATTAAATTTAAAGTGCAGTTCCTTAGCTAGTGGCTACCGCTGGCCAGCACAAACACTGAACATTTTCATCACCACGCAAAGTTCTACTAGACATTGTGCTCTAGAGAAATCTGACTCAGCATTCTGATTCAGAGATCTCACAACCTTTCACAGGAGTATGTGAAAGAATCTTGCTGGGCACCGGGAGAGCAGGAATTAATGACATGTCTCAACCCTCAAGAGAACATTTACATGGTGGGGACAGTCTCTTCAGTGGGCAAAAGCCACACAGGGCTTCTCCAGGGACCCTGGATCTCCGGGAGTGGCCACTTACCCAGCACAAACAGAAAAGGCATCTTGGCGAAAGTGATGTTTGCGCTGAGTCATGAAAAAGTTGGAGGCAGGGAAGGGGTATGGATTTCCAAACAGAGGGAACAACCTGACCGTGGTTCCAAGGTGAGAAACAGTTTGGCCTGCACAAGAAAGCTAAAGAGCTGGGATTACTGGGGTTAAGAAATGGTACAAGACAAGCTGAAAATCTGTACAAGGAGCAAAACAGAAAAACCTTTAAGTCTAAAGGACGTTCAGCATTATCCTGAGGGCAGCGGACGTGAAGGGACCAGGCCAGTGATTCAGAAACCTCCCTCCAGCTACAGAGGGGATGGGGTAGGAGGGCGAATGGAGCCTTCTTGGTACCACGCACCTCGCAACGGCACCAGCAAAAGTAGTGAGCAAAGGGAGCACGAGATCCAGAGAAGCGGGTGGATTCCACGGTCAGAGAGTAAAATCAACAGGGCTCCGAGGTTAACTGGATGTGGGTGCATGGGCCGGGGCGCTCAGGGTGACTCCAGAGTTCACTGATTTAGGTGAATGGCGGGCCATCACCTGAGCGGGAGGCACGGAGTGAGCGGACTCGGGGAAGAGACAAAGTCGGTCAGACAAGCCGAGTCTGCGGCTCCGGGGCCGTCGGTGCTGGGCCTGAGCTCAGGAGAGAAACGGATAGCGGAAGGCGCAGGGGAGACGAAGCCGAGGGACCCCACTCCAACGCGGCAGGACGCACAGCCCTGCCCTGCCCCAGCGCCTCCATCTCCCCCGGCGCCCGGTATCTCCCCTCGCCGAGGGGCAGGTACACTGCATACCTCGCGGTGGATCCAAAACCTGCCCAGGCCTTAGGCACCCGGTATCGCCCAGGGCTCCCGCAGGCCCCGGGCGGCCGCGGCGGCAGTAGCTGCTGCCGTGACAGGAAGCGACTCTGCGGGAGACGGCTCGCGCCCTCACACGTGACTTCACGGCCCTTAAGGCGCGTATTACGCATGCGCAACATGAGGTGGGCGTGGCAAACCAACAGGTGACTCCAAGGGCGAGGTTTTACAGCGCGCAGGCGCCTTCGGGCAGGTAGTGGGAGGATCGCGGAGAGGGTCGTTGGTAGGTTTGGGGGTTGTGCCGTTGCTGGCGCAAATGCAGTAGGGTCGTTCCCTGCTCTGCTTCCTCCCCTACTCCCAGTATGAAGCTCCTGGGCGCACGCTCGCCAGACCTATATCGCCTCACGCCCTCGCCCCCCCCACCTCTGAGTGGAGGCGGGGCTTGCTTGCTACTTTCGTCGGTGTAGTCTTTGTAATTGAGTCTTTAGAGAAATGGAAGTGGGGCTCACTATTTCTTAATCGTTGAGCAAATGAATGTACATTTTCCAGTCAGAAGGCGGGTTGAACATCTAAGACAGGCAGTGTTCATTGCATCTCTTCATTAGGTCACTTCAAACCGAGATAACTCCTAAAACCAGCAGGGCGATGAAATGGCGGGTGGATGGGGCGTTAAAGAGAATCTTTATTTTAAAAACTTGCAATGCCCTCCTGCCTAAATCCTGTACTTCTACACTATTCTTGTTTTGCGGTTTGTGTTTGTAGTTAGCTGTTTCAAAAATCTTCCAGTTTTCTCGGATAAAGGGCTTTTCCATCTCTATGCTGCTTTTGGGTGATTTTCCAGAGACCGTCTTTATACCACTTTAAAATTTAAGTTTCAAAAATAAAAAGTTGAAATTTTCCTCTTTCTCATTTCTTCTCATTAAAAGTTTTATAACGAAATACTTAATATATACACAGATCTACAATATTTGTTGGAATGCAACCTCCGTAAAAGCATAAAGTTCTGTGGTAGGGACCCCTCCCAAAGGAGAGAGAAAAAGAGGAGAGAAGACCTCAGGTCACCTGGATATGCGCCAGGTGCCTACATCCTCCATGACTTTGTAAACGGAGACAACTCAATTAGACTGCATGTTTATCTGTGTTACCATATATGGAAGACAAAGAAATAGAAAATGTATTTGAAAAAAACTATGCCATGTGATTTGGGCCGCTCAGTTCTTTGGGTACGAACCCAACTGAGCGATGCCGGCAGGAATAAAGTGCTTCCTGGGGGAAAAAAAGCCTCAGTTGTCAGGACTCTGTGCGAGAATCCTGCTACACTCTAAGTTCTCTCTGGTGTCTAGAGCAGTGCGTGCATGGACATAGTAGTAGGTACTCAATAAATAGTTCGTATTTTTTATGTGAATTGACAAATACGTGGGTGCCTACCACAGTTTAAGAAAAAACAGTACAATACAGTTGAAAGCACCTGTACACCTCTCATGTTGCAACCCTTTCCCAAAGAGATACCTCATCTCCTGAATTTGGTATTTTATTATTTCTACTATGTACATATCCTCAAGCAATCCATAGTATTATTTTTTTGCAAATTTTAATACTGTATCATTAGTATCACTACATATGTTCTTCAACCTCTTTTTCTACTCTATCAGCTTCAACCATATCAATACTTTTACTTTATCTAGTTTTTTCATTTTTCTATGGTACTTCACAGTATGAAAACAATTCACTTTACCAATGACTCTCCACTACAGTGCTATGAACATTTTTTTTTTTTAATGGTTACTTATTTTTGAGAGGCAGAGCGTGAGAGGGGCAGGGGCAGAGAGAAGGACACAGAATCTACAGCAGGTTCCAGGCTTTAAGCTGTCAGCACAGAGCCCTTGCAGGCCTGGAACCCACAAACTGCAAGATTATGACCTGAGTCAATCTGACGCGCTTGACCGACTGAGCCACCCGGCGCCCCTGCTAGAACATTCTTGTACACAACTCCTGGGGTACACATGTTTCTTTAGGGTACAGGCCTAGGAGCGGGATTGCTGGCTCACAGGGTTTCTGCATTTTCCAGAGTAAGTATTGCCAAGTTCTCTCCCAGGTAGTTTCAATGGGGCATTTGGGTTCCAGTTGATGCCTACTGTCATGGAAAACTTTTCTAACACAAGTGAAAGCGTTTTGGCTCTCAAGCCTCACTTACTATGTTGCCATTTTGTTGGTCATTCAGGTTTCTTACTTTGTAGATGATTCATTTTTCCTTTTTTATTATGTAATACATTCTGATACTGATCCTCCATTGTATGCAGTTAGAGATATATGTGCATATATATATTTTCTGAATTGAGATTTACAGATATTCTATTTTACTCAGATTTCATCATAATTCTCCCAAGGACAAGGGCATTCTCCTACATAACCACAATATCTGCCACTCAAAAAGTTTAACATTTACATAATACTTACATAACTTACAGCCCCAAATTATGTTTATAATTATATCTCTTAAATCCAGACCCAGTCGGGGTGCCTGGGTGGCTCAGTCGGTTAAGCCTCCGGCTTCAGCTCAGGTCAAATCTACATTCTTGGGTTCGAGCCCTGCATCGGGCTCTGTGCTGGCAGCTGGCTCAGAGCCTGGAGCCTGCTTCCGGTTCTGTGTCTCCTTCTCTCTCTGCCCCTCCCCCTCTCATGCTCTGTCTCTCTCTGTATCAAAAATAAATAAAACATTAAAAAAAATCCAGACCCAGTCAAGTTTTACACAGTGCATTTAGCTATTGTCTCATTTCCCTATTCTCCCATAGCTTTTTGGTCTTTTGGGATACTGCTGTTTTTGAATAGGAATAGTTGCTTTGCCTAATATTTTCACCTCAACTTTGATTTGTCTGGGAATTTCTTATCAGTAGATTTGGGTCAAACATTCCTGGAATGATCATTAACATCATAAGGAGGCTTTAGATGTCTGTTCCATTGTTGGGTGGAAATATAAATATGAGAATTGCAAAGTTACACAAAACACCCTGCCAAGATTTTGGCTAAAATAGATTTGTATTTAGAAATTAATTATATATCTTCATTACATATATTTCTTGATACCTTGTATTTTCTGTGCCTTCTACGTTTTTTATTGAAATATTTGTTTTTATGATAAGTAACTTTTAAAAATTCTGTTTTCTAGCTATTTGTTGGTAGGGATTATTTGTCACTGATATTATTTCCAAGTTCGTTTTTATAAACTAAGTGTGTTATATTCACATTGTCCAAAAGGTAAGATCCATTACTGTAAGTCTTCCTCTAACCCTGACTGCAGCCATCTAGTTCTTTCCCAGAGGGAACCAATGTAACCAATTTCTTGCATACTCTCCCACAACTCTTTTATACAGATCCATTTTATACATACATATTTATACATAGTTGTGTGTCTACCATGTCACCTTAGATTAATGGTAGGGCCACTAATGAAACTTGTAAGGACGACTTGTAGTAGGAAGGATGGCTCGGTTTTATAATCTGAGGTCTGTAATGACTGCAAACTTCTCAAACACTCTAGAAAAAGTAAATTTAATGGAAAATTCCAAAACACATGACAGCCATTTCCATTCAGTATATTTTGCTACAATCTGATGTGCTTGCAAAAAGGAAATCAAGCTCTTTTAGACAGCCGATCACAGTCCTTTCTGGCAAAGCCCTTCACTCCTTCAGCGCGTACAGCACGTCATCCTGGCTGACGTTGAGCCGCACACGGAGGAGGAGGTCGTTCCTGCTGGACTCCACAAGGAGGAGGCGACAGGAGCCCAGGTGAGAGCACACTGCCATGGTCTCCGACATGGTGGGGTACGGGAGTCCCTCCATTCTGCACAGTGCCACGTGTTGACTGTAGACCTAGAAACAAGAAGCAAATCTGAGGTCAGATGCCAGAAAGCTTAAGAGGAAAGGTAGTCCTGATTCTGTACCCATTCATTTATTTCTTCTTTTAGGAAAGTCAGATACTTCTTATCCAGGATACTCAATACCCTGAGGGCATCAACCGGTGCCTCACTGGGGCACAAATGCAGGGGCAAAATGCTATTCTGCCTTTGGAATCAGAGCAGGTCTAAATCCTGGTTCTACCAATCACCTAAATAATGCAACCCTGGGTAAGTGATTTCACTTTTTGAGCTTCAGTTTCATCTGTTAAATACACTGCCACATCCTTCATGTGTTAATGGATATAAAATATCTAGTAATTATCACTCATACAAACAATCCTAGTCCCCAGGGAGAATTGAGAGTTCCAATTGAGATTTTCATAATTCAGGTTAAATTTTACTACAAGGGCATTTTCCTTAGCAGATTAAAGCACATAGGTGCCAAAGCATGACCTCTGGAAAAGCAGAATGGCCCAGGAGGAACGCTGCACAATAAAGGGAGGCAGGGAGATAATGGGAAACATAGATTCCTAAAGCGCCCCTGTGGGCCCCGCAGGCCTGAAGCACCTCCTGGTCCCTCTCTGTTCCATTTATAAACCACCCCAACCCCCATTCCCACCCAGGGAGCTTCTCAGGAGCAGGGCTATTGACCAATTCAGCTCAGGGCTGCTGGATCACATCACAGTCCTGACACACTGCAGATGTTCAGGAAATGTTTACAAACTGGAATGAAAGCCGCTCTCTACAGAAGAGCTGTCTCAGGCTCTAGAAGAACAATAATGGGCAAATATAACCAACACCTAAATGTTTAAAACAGTTTAAAGTGCTCAATTTGGCAGCACATATACTAAAACAGAATTTAAAGAAGAAAATGTGAAAGGAAGTAAAGAAATAGCTGGAAGGAAAATGTTTTCCTGGCCTCTCCATTTATATGTCTAAAACATAGTGACGCGCACACACACAGACATACACGCTCCCAGGTACGCCCTCAAACACCTTCAACAATATTCTAAGGCAGCCCATTACCTATGGACCCTAGTTTTCAACAGACCTGTGAGGCACATGCCCTAGAGAGTCCTTTTACTTGATTTAATTAAGACTATGCTCAAAGAATGTTTGGATTGATCGAATTTGTTTTTAAAATAGGTCATTCTGGGGGCACCTGGGTGTCTCAATCGGTTAGGCATCCGACTTCGGCTCAGGTCATGATCTCCCGGTTCGTGGGTTAGAGCCCCGCATCAGGCTCTGTATGGACAGCTCAGAGCCTGGAGCCTGCTTCAGATTCTGTCTGTCTGTCTGTCTGCCTCCTTCTCTCTCTGTGTCTCTCTGCCTTCCCCCAATAATGCTCTGTCTGTCTCTCTCTCTCTCTCTGCCCCTCCCCTGTTTATGCTGTCTCTCTCTCTGTCTCTCAAAAACAAATTAATAAAAACACATTAAAAAGTTAAAAAAAATAAAGATAAAAAAATAAACATTTAGAAAAATTTTTTAAATAATAAAATAAAGAAAAAATGGGTCATTCTGGAGCACCTGGGTGGCTCAGTCAGGTAAGTGTCAGACTCTTGATTTTGGCTCAGGTCATGATCTCATGGTTCATGAGACTGGGCACCACACGGGACTCTGGAAAATGGAATTTTCCATTAAATTAAGATTCTCTCTCTGCCCCTCCTGCTCATGTTCACTGGCCCTCTTGCCCTCTCTCTCTCACACAAAATAAGTAAATAAAATAAATAAATAAATAAAACGGGGGGTGCCTGGGTGGCTCAGTCAGATAAGCCTCCAACTTTGGCTCAGGTCAGATCTCATGTTTGTGGGTTCGAGCCCCGTGTCAGGCTCTGTGCTGACAGCTCAGAGCCTGGAGCCTGCTTCAGATTCTGTGTCTCCTTCTCTCTCTTCCCCTCCCCCACTCATGCTCTGTCTCTCTCTGTATCAAAAATAAATAAAACATTTAAAAAATTATAAATAAAATAAAAGGGCCATCCTGAGAGCCTTGTCCCCACCACACCATGACTTTTATTGGGGACATAACTCTAGTTCCTACTCCTCTCTGAATCTCTTACTCCTGGAACAGTGTCTGGCACACGGCGCTCCTTCAATCTAATATGCAGAAGCCAGGTGCCAACTGTCTCTTCTAACTAAAATAAAGTATCACTTAACAATAGGTGTTGGTCTGATATTCTATAACACAATAAGTTGGCACAAATAAAGACTGTTACACAGTGATTGAAATTCCCACCTATTTAAGAAGCACCAAGACCAAAATCTAGAAGGATTTGAAAAAAAAAAAAAAAAAAAAAAAGAACAATTACCTGCTGAAATGTTGCTTCTTCCAGTCCTGATCTGCGGAACTCTGCAAGTATGGCTCTCAGGAAATTCTGTTCCAGAACAGAGGAATTTCTTAAAGAAAATGAGATGTGAATTCTCATAAGTGGCTATACCACCGGCCCAGAGAAAAGTCAGATATTATCTGGAAATCCACCAGCACGCTCATTTCATGAGCAGAGCGTACCATTCAGTTTCAGAGGAAGAGCTGCTTCCTTCTTCTTGTTCCAATAGCATGTTACTTCACTAAGCGGTCACGATTCTACTACTGCACTGCTGGCATTTCTCTCTCTCTCTTTTTTTTAACTTTTATTTACATAATCTCTATACCCCATGTGGGGCTTGAACTCACAACCTTGAGATCAAGAGTTGCACATTCTTCCGACTGCGTCAGCCAGGTGCCCCAGATTTGCATTTCTATCGCTCTGTAGACTCTGCCCCTTAAGAAAAGGACAGTGTCTGGGGCACCTGGGTGGCTCAGTTGGTTGACCGTCTGACTCTTAATCTAAGCTCAGATCTTGATCTCAGGGTCGTGAGTTGGGCCCTGCACTGGGTGCGAAGCCTACTTGAATAAAAGATAGAAAGAAGGGAGGGAGGGAAAAGGACAGTGTCTTCAGTAAATACAGTTCTGAATGAATGAAAGCTTAGAACGTCGATGGCCTTCCCAGAATGCGGACCTCTCCAGGGGTTTTCCAAGGAAGGTTTCAGGGTCAGGAAGCAAAAGAATCTTACTTTTTAAAAAACTGAATACATTCTGACATATAACATTATGTACTTTTAAGGTTTACGACGTGTTACTCTGAAACATTTATATATTGTAATATAATCGCCTTTGCAGCTATACTTACCAAATTACACAATCATAGTACAGTATTGTTACCCACATCCATTAGAAGCAACTTACTTGATGGCAGTGACATACGAGGACGAAAACATCTCATCGACCGCTTGCAGCAGGTGGGCCACGGTGACCAGGCCAGGGGGGCCGGGCTTCGGGCAGGAGGACTCACAGACCTCTGTGGCACGCCTACAGATGTCCAGGCAGCGCCGTGCATCTCCGGAAAGGGCAGCTACCTACGAGATGGAATATTTTATTCCTTGAGTTCCTTTTACCATCTTAGCCCAGGAGAAAAACCAACAGTGTTCAGCTAAAATGGAAAGGCAGAGCCGGGATGGGCTTAAGCCTGAAGTTATGTACTCAGACCCAGTGGCAACCTGGTGGAAGCCCGGGTACAAATTACTACACTGTCCCTGGGACTCTTCCTTGAGTCCAAACCTTTACCTTGGGTTTACAGATAAATCCATAACGGAATGGGCAGGGATTCTCAGCTTTATTTAAAATTCAGGATATGGGGGCATCTGGGTGGCTCAGTTGGTTGAGCGTCCGATTTCAGCTCAGGTCATGATCTCTTGGTTGGTGAGTTCCTGCCCTACGTTGGGATGCTCTTTCTTCTCTCTCTGCCCCTTCCCCCCTCATGTGGCACATGTGTACCCACTCTCTCTCTCTCTCAAAATAAATAAATAAATAAATAAACAAATAAATAAATAAATAAAACCTAAAAAAAAAAGAGTGAAGAGGCCAAAAGCTGGAGGACACAGAGGACTCTGTGGTTAGATGAATCAGGCCAACCCACAATGCCCACAACCCCCCTGGGGCTCCTTTCTTTCCATGTGCAGATTCCCTTCGCGGGGACTCCTGTACTCTCTCCCAAGCAGACTCAGAAAGACACTTGCACTTTAAATTTCACAGAGGCACGTCCTGCCTCACAACATCCTGAAATGTTTACTTTCTTCCAAAATTCTATGTTAAGTTTAAAAGACCAAATTGTATAGGCTATATACATACACACACACACAGACACACACATACAACACACCAAGATTAAAAGTAGTCACCTGAGAGAAGTGAGATTATACCGAGTCTTTAAATGTTTTGTATATATTTTTAGTTTCCAGAATACAAATTTAATTCTTTTTTTTAAGGTTTTTTATTTATTTTTGAGAGACAGAGAGACAGAGAGCACGAGCAGGGAAGGGTCAGAGAGAGAGGGAGACACAGAATCCGAAGCAGACTCCAGGCTCTGAGCTGTCAGCATAGAGCCTGACACGGGGCTTGAACCCACCAACCATGAGATCATGACCTCAGCCAAAGCCGGACGCTTAACCGACTGAGCCACCCAGGCACCCCTCCAGAATACAAATTTAAGACATTCTAGATAAAGGTCACTTTTTTAGTAACCCAAGACAAGAACATGAGTATCAGCTTATACTCTTCCCTTCTCAGATTTTCCATATCCGGTTGGTAAAGATGTCCCATGCATGTTTCCACCTATCCCTTCTTCCCTCCTGCCACCATCACCGCTGCCTTGTGAGGCAGTGCCGCTCAGTGGCTGGTAATACAGACTCAAGAGCTACTGCCAAGAACAAACAACAAAGTGAACAGGTGACCCTGGGAAGCAAGAAAATACCCAAAGCAATTCTTGCCCTGGGGGTATCCACAAACTTTGGTGACCATAAATCCCCCCCCCTTTTTTTTACTGCTGCTGGGGTACAGGAGACAAAAGAAAAGCGGGGACCCACCCAACATGGAATCTAACAGAAAGAAGACCTTGTATAAACTTGGACTCTGACCTCCATTACAAACTCAGTATGAGGGTGAATGAAAGACCCATCATGCAGAAGCGAAGGCAAGAAAAACAGCCTATTTAGATCTCGGTGCTAGGTAGATGAAAAAAGCAATCTGCAGCTATAAGCCTTCATATGGATTTGTAGCCCAAATTTCTGTTGTGTCTCCTAAAAATCCCAAGTGGAGAATTTTGTTTAAAAATGGTCCCAATTGACAGTGGCCCTTGGTAACTGACAGAAGCAAAACACAAATTTTAAATGAACTATTTTCAATCCAGTCCTCAATTAATTCTTAGAGAAAGCCCTAAGGAACATGAGCATACAATAAAAAAAAAAAAATTCAAGACACAGAAACAAGGAAACAAGGCCACATATGCATGAGAAACAGCAATCAATAGAACGAGATCCACAAAGACTCATATAAGATTTGGAACATAAGATACATAGGTTTCCTCATATGTAAAGAAATGGAAGAGAGGTTTGAAATGACAGGCAAGAGTTCTGAGTAAAAACAGCATGTAAATGTGATGCCTTCTGAAACCAAGAACCTTAAAAGAAAGGGAAGCAACAGGAGAGGAGTAGCAAATACAATTCTGTAAGTTTGCAGCGTAGTGCTTGACTCCACAGACTGGAGAACGCCACTTCCTAAGTCATTATTAAGGAATCCAGGAACAAATCTAAGTTACACGAAGTATCTTCAAAATGCTCAGACAATAGAACTGGAGGTAAAGGGATGTGTTTGGCTAAAATAAGGAGGACTGGCTGAAAGTTTAGAAACGGATACCCTAGATTAGGAGTCCGGAAACTGGAGACTGCCACGAGTTTTGGATATTCAAAAAGTTTTATTGGAACACAACTGTGAGCATTCATTTAATATACTGTGCATGGCTGCTTTCAAGATGCAAGGACAGAGTTGAATGGTGGTGACAGAGACCATTATAAGAAAAGCCTAGAACACTTCCTTCCTGGCCTTTCACAGAAAAAGTTTGCTGAGCCTTGCCCTAGATCCCTCCCCCATTTCATGCTGTTGGGTAAACATTAGGGCCACTGAGGAAGGTTTAGGGCTCTGTGAAAATATTTTGTGCCTTGGTAATTTATACTGTTCCCATAAAACTCTTTGTCTGGGAGATTATCCCTCTTCTGCCATGGCATGAATTCAGAGACTTATTCTCAAATAAAGATAAACAACAAGTCTCTGAACCAGGCGTCTCTGAACTAGGTATTACTGCAGGGGAGGGGCTGTCCCTCACTAGATATAAACAGCTACTATTTCCCTGCTAGATTTGAAGACCTCCACCCTCCTCCACTCCAGCCTACCTCCCCCACTCCCAGAATACTGCCCTCCAGCTAGGACATGACACCCACTCTGGGAAATCTGCCCATCCGAATGGGAAGGAACCAGAGATACTGAAATTGGCCCAATCAATTACCCCACAGTGAAGCTCCCAGTGAACAAGCCCCACTCCTGTGCTCAGCGCTCCCAAAAAGCTTTATAATCTTTACTCAGACACCAGAGTGGACAACCAAGACAATCTGAGGGAGATCTCCAACCGTGCAGGACAGAGACCCGATTCAACAGACAAAAGCGTCTTGGAGGAAAAGAGAGAAGACAACCTTAAATAAACAGAACAACATAAAAAAGGATCCTTCAGAGAGAGAGAAAAATAATAACGTCTAGAAACTGCATGATAGCAGAAGTGAAAAACTACACAACAGAAAGGTCAGATGGTAACTTTGTGGATCTTGCTCCTGAAAGCAAAGCTTAGAGACAAGCACCGTGTCTGGCTTGCCTCTACCTCAGCACCCAGCTCTGAGCTGGTGTCACATGTGCTGCTACTATAGGCATTTGGAATGCAGATCATTTCAACTAAGAAGAACCAGAAAAAGTTTATATTTCCTTTAAGTGCTGAAATACCGTGGATGTGTGATTTCTTGCACTCAGCATGAAGCAGACATTTAAAACCTACTTTATTCCTCGGCAGCCTTGGAGAAGTCTTGGTTGACATTCTCCCAGTGACTTGGAGGATGTAGGTGTCTAGTGCCTCACACCTGTCTTGGAGTGCGCACCTTGCTAGGCACATTACAGACATGATCTCATTTAATTCCCAAAAACAATCCCAGGAGGTAGTTATTATTATTCCCATTTTTTCAAAGAATATTAAGGCTGAGGAAGTTGTTAAGTAACTTTCATACAACCTTCCAATGCCTATTAAGTATTAGAACCAGAATTCAAACCAGGTTTGCTACGAGACCACCTATAGAGCCCTTTTCATTATACAAAGCTGCCTGTTACTGAATCAATTGGTCTTCATTTGTATATTAGCCACCACCCTCACAGCCTGCTAATTAACTATATGATAAGAAGGTTAAGGAATTTTTCCCAATTTTGTTTCTACTTTTTGGTATTTCTTTTTACAGGACTTTCTAAATTTCTCTTCATCTCCAGAGCACCCAACACTAGGCAGGTGCTCAGCAAAGACTTGCCACCTGGTTTGTAGGTGCAAGCGGGAGCTCCCTGAGGGTGACTTACCTTCCTAGCTACCAGCTGGATGGCATCGTCCTCAAAGGCCTTCACATGTTTGAGTCGGGATAGTAGGATTTGCTGCAGTTGGCTGTGAGTGTAGGGCTGGAAGGACACCCTGGTAAGACCCTGGAGAAGACAAGAAGAGAGAGGAACAAGTTCATTAGTGGCCCACTCTGACAGCCCCGCTGAACAGCCCCCAGCAAGTCCCAGACTGGCTTCGAAGTCCCATAGAAGAGGTCGCACGTCTCCTCCCGGGACTGCCACGGGTCCCAGCCCCTCTCACTGCTGACAACGGCCTGCAATGTCCTACAGGGCAGCGGTTGTTCTCAACTATTTTTTCATTTTGTTTAGAGCAACTTTTATTCTACCAGAATCATTTATTTATTTATTTTTAAGTTTATTTGAGACAGAGACACCACGTGTGGGTAGGTGCAGAGAGAGACGGAAAGAGACAGTCCCGAGCAGGCTCTGCGCTGCCGGCACAGAGCCCGATGTGGGGCTCAAACTCATGAAACTGTGAGATCATGACCTGAGCCGAAACCAAGAGTCAGACACTTAACCGACTGAGCCACCCAGGCGCCCCTTTACCAGAATCATTTAGAAGGAGATGAAGAGGTGCTCTAAGTCGAGCAGCTGGGAGCATCCTGGGCTCCCAATAAGCACACGCACAGCTGCTGGCTTCACTCACCACACTTGTGAATGAGGTCCATGGGGCAGAGCCTACGCTCCATGCTCGAACACCGCCTGGCAGGGGAGTGCTTCAGAATTTTTATCTATATCTAATTTTTATTTTAGAGAGAGAGCACACGGGTGGGAGAGGGGCAGAGAGAGAGACAGAGAGAAAAATCTCAAGCATGCTCCACACTCTGCGCAGAGCCTGACGTGGGGCTCGATCCCACATCCCTGGGATCGTGACCTGAGCCAAAATCAAGAGCCAGATGCTCAACCAGCTGAGCCACCCAGGAGCCCTGAGTGCTTCAATATTTTTAATAGATTATTAGACCTTTAGGGCTCTGTGCAGTGTAAGAGTGCCCAGGTAGCACAATACCAAGAAGATGGGATTTGTGGGAAATCATGCAATGGTGACAAATTTAATTTAAATGTATGCATTTCAGAAATCACATTTTGTACTTTTCCCATTTATTTTAGTTCCCGTGTATTCATTTTCTAGAACTCGGCTTACGGATCTGGAAGAACAGCTTGAGAACAGCCTCAGGACCTACCAGTCGGCTTGATACCCGGTTCATCATGATGCGCTCTGGCAGATCCATCGTGTTGGCAATGGTCAGGACCACAAGCCGGGCCTCGCCGTGAGTGGGCCAGTCAAAGAGATTGTACATCACGTCCTGTTTCTGAGTCCACAGAAGGTCGAGCTGCCAGGAAATGAGGGAGACGCAGGATCAAACACAGCTGCCGGGCCAGGGCCCAGAGTGAAGGTCTGCCACCCTTGCTCTTAGCTGCATGTGCTTCTAGGGTCACACCACGAAAGCAGCAAGGAAGTCTCTCTCCACCAAAGAACAGGCTCAGATGAATGAAGGATGAAAGAAGGGAGGCAGGACTCCCCCCGCAACCCAGCATTTGCTCCCGAACACCACAGTCCAGCGCCATGCCGCTTCTGTGGTGCTCCCGTGGGGACTCCGTACCTCATCCACGAGCAGCACGGTGGTCTCCTGAGAGGACCTCCTGGTGAGGAATCGCTTTGCCAGCAATTCTGCTGCATGGTTAGCTGTTGCCTTTTGGCCTGTCAGCTTCTGCAATGGGGGGGAAGGTAGGTGTGGTAAATGGTAAGGATTTTATTCCCCTGAGCTGGATGTGAAATCTGCAATAGAGTCTGGAAGCAATTTTGTCTGAGGACTTTAGAATCCTAAAGGCTTTCCAGTCTAGTCTCAACCTTTTTTATCTTTTTAAACCACTTATATTTATTTTTGAGAGAGACACAGAGTGTGAGTGGGGGGAGGGTGAGAGAGAGAGGGAGACACAGAATCTAAAGCAGGTTCTGGGCTCCGAACTGTCAGTACAGAGCCTGACATGGGGCTCAAACCCACGAACTGTGAGATCATGACCTGAGCTGAAGTCGGCCGCTTAACCGACTGAGCCACCCAGGCGCCCCAGTCTAGTCTCAACCTTAACCTGGAGGGACGAGAAGGTACCAAAAGAGATGACGATGTCTGTGTTTGAAATGCAATTGAGCCACAGGCTGGCCCCAGAAGCCTCTTTAAATCATTACTGTACGACAATTTATACCTAGACATTACTTCTTCCAAGAAAATAGCTAATGGATACGAGAGTGAGGTTCAAACTCCAGCTACCTCTAATCTGTTTTCCGGTTTGCCACAGTACCTCCTGTATGCAAACAGTTTTTGCCATATTGATAAATCCTGGCCTGAGGTAATGTCCAGCCTCTAGACTTTAAGGTCCCTGAGGTCCCTGCCTTCTTTGCCCGTGCAAAGGATGACGCCTGACACATCATAAACATAATAAATAAGCACAACATTAAGTAAACCTTTCCTCTTTCATGTGCCACTAAGAAACTATACTTTCCAAAAAGCCCAAACTGCTCTACTCACCTGCAAGATTTGCACATAGACCTGGTGGGGTTCTGTCAGCTTCATGCCATTGACCTCAATGTATTGAAAGGGAGGAACGTCATTTGCTTGGGCTGCCTGCTGCAGGCAGCGTATCACCTCATGCACAGTGGCAGTCTTCCCTGTCCCCGGGACTCCGGAGATGTACATGCACCTATGGCAGGAAAGGAAGACGTGTGGGCTAAGTCTGTGCCAGCTGCCTCCGCCTCACACTCTGCCAGTCAGAGGTGTGGGGCTACGTGCTGAAGGGAGGACCCAGACCCCTGAAATGTAGAGGTGGGGGCAGGAAGGGCCAACCCTGCAAACTAGTCAGAGCAGGACCAGGTTATACAGAATCATTCCTTCTACAAGCAATGCTGTACCCTTTTTTTCTAAGAGAATTTCCATTCCTATCAAATTACATGGACAACAGCTGCCTCAGAAGCCTTAGGTTTGAGCAACGATTTTGCCTGTTCTCTTGACACTGGGGAGAGACCATTTGGTTGACTGTGACATCTAAGGTGGTATATGCAGGCAGGGGCCTTCCCCCCCGACGGTCTCGTCTGCCTCAGCAGGACTCACCCT
Organism: Suricata suricatta; assembly: GCF_006229205.1. Lineage (NCBI taxonomy): Eukaryota > Metazoa > Chordata > Mammalia > Carnivora > Herpestidae > Suricata > Suricata suricatta. The sequence goes on along the minus strand of NC_043707.1, from coordinate 101,015,553 downwards.
CCTGTACGGTCAAGGAGTTTGCTTTCCACAAAGTTGTAGATGTTCTGGAATTCCTGTTCCCGACAGGGAAGAGACTCAGGTACGGCAGACACATGCAGCCTACAATTGGTGATAAATAAAAGGAAAGGAGGACTTCAGAAAAATGTCACCATTTGCTCAGTAACAAATGGGAAGGGATTATCTATAGTTTCCATATGAAACCCCAATCACAAATCCATGGGAATACCTTCATTCTCAAATCTCTTCATTTGGCCTCATAATCCCTTTCTCCACCCAAATTGCCTGACTCATAGGTTCTCATCAGAGATATGTATCACTTGGGAAGTTTCTCCAAAGCACAGGGATGGACCTCATCCCGCAAAAGATTCTGATTTAGTTGTTTTCTGATAATCTAGGCTTTCATATTTTGAAAAGGGCCCTGCATAGTTCTAAAGGGCACCAAAACTGAGAAGCAGTGTTCTGAGTCATTCGTCACCTTCTGTCCTTGAGCAAGTGGTGGCAGTAGGCTGGAAGGTTACTCTTTCAAGAACCTGTCCACATTAGCTCACCCAGACTTGAAGGCTTTCTTCTCTCTAAACACACATATTCATTTTACTCTCTATCTTTATCAGGTACCCAAATGACTACAAATTACTTGGGTTTTTTTTTTTAATGTTTTTTTTTTTAAGTTTTATTTATTCAGTTTGAGGAAGACAGATAGTGCGAGTGGGGGAGAGGGAGAGAGAGAATCCCAAGCAGGTTCTACCGTGCTAGCGCAGAGCTCGACACAGGGCTCGAACCCACGAAACCGTGAGACCATGACCTGAGCTGAAACCAGGAACTGGATGCTTACCTGACTGAGCCACCCAGGCTCCCCACAAACTACTTGTTTTGTGTGAATGAAAGCAGTCCCATTTCTGCCTATCTAAAAGGGGCCCCGAGCAGTGTCACCTCAGCCGGGCCTCCTCCAGCACGCTGGCTGGCTCCTGGGCGGCCAGGTTTCGGCTACGGATCTGGGGAGTGGCGTGACGTGGCGTACTAGGCTTGGGCTGCATTCAAAAAATGAGAACACATTTTAGAAGGAAAAAAAGCAAAACACCATCTAGGACACATCAGCAAATTGATCCGTGATGATCTGATAAAAAGAAAAGAGGTGGTGAATTCCTCTTGGTCCCCTCTGTATCAAGCACCATGGCTCTCCCTCCTTCCACACGTCACATGCACTGTTCACAGGCCAAACACAATTTCTTGTTTCTAATTTACACACAGTATTAAGGTTTGAAAATGGGAGTCTAAGTAAAGAATGAATGAAAGTATGGATTAAATACTATTAAAGTCTTACCCCGGACGACAAGAAGTTATTAAGAAACCCTAACTACTCTGCCCAATACAGGGTAGGGTAGGAGGTATAAACCAAGTTTGACTCATAGGTTTCTCCTCTAGATTTGTTTGAAAATGTGGTCAAACTTTAGCTTAGGACTTGGAGAGACCCCACCAACCAGGTTTCTCCACTCCAAACCCCAGAGTCACTGTTCGATCTGAGCTAAAAGACCTCGTCTCTTTTCTGTCCTGCTCCTGGCTGGCTAGGGCGGGCCTGCCACCCCATCCTTGTGGGCTTCCCACAAAGCACTCCCTTCTGTGGGGGCATTTCACCAGCTTCCCACTAGGTTATAGAGCAATTACAATCTGTCCGCCTCTCTCTCAGGGAGAAAGACCCTGTTTAACAGTTTTATATCTATTAACATGGGAGCAAAATAGGAAAGGAATACCAAAACCTGGCTGAGAAGGTATCAAAAATCTTGGTAGACTTCTGACCTTTTTATTATGCTAAAGACGCCATCACAACCTAATATCCCTCGTTCAGGGTGGGCCCGAGCAGATGCAGTCAGAACATTGCTGAGCTATTTGCATAATGAGGAACTCCAGGTATGATCACCCCTATTCCAAAGGGGATCTGACTTGATTTCTTTCCCTGGAGGTCTTATTTTGACTTCAACCCAAGCCCAATCACATTTTTCTTGATCCGGAAAAATAGAGATCAGCTTTAGAAAAAGTCTCCAAAAGCATTTCCTTAAAACAATATCCTCCATAAAAAAGTTTCCCCGATCAAAGACTCATACACTAATGCTCTCTTGAAAGGCCACAATAACAATAAACTAATGGCCTTGAGAAGTCCTGTGACAATGAACCAATTTAACTTGTATCCAAACATTTCTCAGACATATTTGAAAAAGGGAAGACCCTCTTCTAATAGTTTTTGACAATTCCACAGGAAGCTGAGAGATGTCCATTTCTCTCTTCCTTCTTACCTATACCTCAGCAGTGCCCCCTGCTTCTCAGGTGAGCCACGTGGCAGAGCAAAACCAACACAACAGTTCAGCAGCCCTGGAGTCAATACCCACTGAGCACCTGAAAGAGGACTTTACTGCCATTTTGATCTTAGTTAGTTGTTCTTTCCAGCTTCTCTCTTAATGTGGGCAAAGCACCCCATGATGGGAACTGAAACTACCCCTCAAGCAATCAGAACTGCTCTGACGCCAGCAAGACCCTGCATGACTGTCTCTAGGACAGTGATCAGCCTGACCTTTAACTGCCCACTTGCACCTACCTACCTCCCTTTTGTCCCACATTTTCCTTGTATGAACCTTGTAAGTATTTTTGGCACTTTGGAGACAGTTTTTCAGACACTGGTCCACTGTCTTCCCAGTGTTGGCCTCACCAAAATAAATCCCTTTCCTGTTTCACCAACACTCCTCTCTCTGCCTTTGGATTTTGTCGGTTGTGAGTGGTTAAACTTGGTCTGTTTGGAGTCCTTGGAGCAGGTGCTCTTGCACTCCTGCATCCTGGCTACACATACTATGAATAAAGCACTCTGCTAGCGTTTGCAGGAAATGCAGAGATGAGGAGCCAGGTCTTGTTCCTGCCTCAAGAAGTTTGGCTCTTGGCTGTTTGGTTCTGTATCTTTAAAAAAAACTTTAATGTTTATTTATTTTTGAGAGAGAGAGAGAGAGCAAGTGAGCGAGCAGGGGAGGGGTAGAGAGGGAGGGAGGACACAGAATCCAAAGCAGGCTCCAGGCTCTGAGCTGTCAGCACAGAGCCCAATGCAGAGCTCAAACCCACGAACTGCGAGATCATGACCCGAGCAGAAGATAGACACTTAACTGAGCCACTCACTCATCCCTGGTTTTGTATCTTAAAAGGGACATGGATCCAGGGGCGCCTGGGTGGCTCAATCAGTTGGTGTCTGACTTCAGCTCAGGGCATGATCTCACGGTTTGTGGGGTTAAGCCTTCATTGGGCTCTGTGCTGACAGCTCAGACCCTGGAGCCTGCTTCTGATTCTTTCTGTATCTCCTCCCTCTCTACTCCTCCCCTGCTCACACTGTCTCTTTCAAAAAATATTTTAAAAACATTTAAAAAGGAACATGGATTCATTTTTCAGTCCTAGGGTTCACTTAGGTTCTTTCCTCTACGAACATTCCAAGTGGAATAACTTTGAGTATAAGAGACCTGTGCTCTGAATCCAGCTGTTACTAATCCTATGACCTCAGCATTCACAATTTCAAAATTAAGAGAAGGATGCTTCCGTAGAAAACAAACCTAAAAAAACCTTACAGTTTTCTTTGGTGTCTTTGAAGGGGTCTGTAAGGATGACTTCACGGAAGAGCACAGGTTTGTGGACACCCTGCTGGGTGTTCTCCTCGGAAGGGGTGGTGTGGAAGTCTCTTCCTCTTCACTGTCAGAGTCAGAAATCTCTGCTGCAGGCAGAAACTCATCTTCTTCTTGGTTACTTTTACTATTACCTAAAAACCTGAAGGGTGGGACATGTTATTCTCTGATGTTCGGTGTCTAAATATAAAAAGCTCCCTAATAGTTCGGTGTGGATTAGAAGTATTATTACAGAGTCTTTCCTGCAACCAAGTAATATAGGCTGTGCTCTGCTTCCTGGGCCTTTGCTGCTGTGATGCTCAAAGGGCTCTATTTATATTATCTTATTAAATTCCTCAACAACCTCGTGACGTGTATGTTACCATTCCCATCTTATAGAAAAAGAAACTGAGGCTTATAGAAAGATTAAGTAAGCTTCCCAAGGTTACACAGGACAACAAAGCTCACGTTCACATCCGAGATGCCAGAATCAAAGTTCACGCTTTTAGGCACTCCACTAACAGTCTTGCTGCGTGTGACTGTGGGGTCCTGGGAGCCACCTGATCCCAGGGTAGTGCTTCTCGCCGCTTTCAAACTATGACATTTATGTGAAATTAACATAATCCCAGACATACTAAGTAAAAGGTAAATGTAATGGAATAGCAAATAACAAACGAAAAATCTGGTAGGCTTTAAGAAATAAGATTACAGATATCATAGTTGGCAGTGATAAACGTTTTCTGCCTTCTAAGGAAGTCTTACCGAAGCTGCTGCCTGATCCGATTCAAGGTCAAGAGAGAACTCTTTCTACGGACCCGATGGGGGGCAGACGTAGTTCCATCCTGAGCCTCTGGTTCTTCTGCCTCCCTGCAGGATATTACAGCAAGATTACAAGAATGGTTTTGAGCACTAGGAATCAGTGGCAGGCATCGGAGGCAGACCCGATGGGCTCCTATTCTTTTTACAACTACGTTGGAGGAACTAATAACACTCTGCTAAAATGTTTATAATTGAAGTCTGACTCAAAAACAAAGCTTGACTGAAGCTTATCATTTAAATCAGACTCATGCCCTCCCCAACTACAGTCCAGATATACTAATCCCACGGTTTCTTGTCCTTTGTTGTTCTGAGGCATGATGGATTTACTGTCCAGTCTCAAGGTTGGCAGAAATGTAGCTACATACTAAATAGAAAGCATTTACCAAGCAAACCTATTATTGACCAGGTGTTGGAGTCTCTGAGCAGGAAATATTGAAATGTATGATTTGTCTTGTCACATTATTTGTGCAGCCCGTTACTTACAAACACTGTCTAGTGTCAGACTGCAAAGTTTGTTTTAGATGCATTATCTTCTTGCACTATATGTATTTGAGACTGGTTTCCAGTTAAAAACAAACAGCAACAGGGGGCCTGGGTGGCTCAGTTGGTTGACTGTCTGAGTTTGGCTCATGTCACCATCCCAGTCATAGGATCAAGCCCCACGTCAGGCTGTGCTCTCAGTATGAAGCCTAAGATTCTCTCTCTCTCTTCCACCTCCCCCTCCCCTGCTTGCGCTCTCTCGCTCTCAAACAATAACAACAACAAACCCAACCCAACCCAACAGACTATGAAACTGACTGTTAATATGTGGCAAAGAGCCGTAACAGGGCTATGAAGCAATCCAGGTTTGGGAAGTTATCTTCTGGAGCAGTGACTCCCCAAATGATAGCTAGGTGTATCAGAATCATCCAAGGAGCATTTCCAAATGCAGATTCCTGGGCCTAACACTTGGCGATTGACTCAAAATGTCTGGGAAGAGGCTCTGAAATTTGTGTTTTGGAAAGGCTCCTGGGTTATTCTATAACAGTCATATATGAGATCTGCTGCTCTAACTTTGGCACACATTCCACATCATGTAAAGGATCTCAATCCGCTCTGTGGTAGGCAGGATAACACCCCTAATCACCTTTTTTTGATGCTTTCTGGTTTCAGAATCACAGAAGGCACCGAGGATTTCCAGCCCCCCCTGAGAGGGGTAAGTGTTCTTTCCTCATTAATGTCTGTAGTTTTCAAAGCGGGGACTCGGGTTCTCAGGACCCTGTGACAGTCAGGTGAAGCTTTCTTGTCATCCGTGGCACGTGAGCTTTGAATCTCTCCAGTTTTCTGTGGGGCTTTCAGAGCTGGAGATGAGGTGTGAAGTCTATCAGGCTGAGATCTCTTAGTAGGTGAGGTGATTTCAGACAGGGTCACTTTTCGTTTACTTCTTCCTGGAGAATCCAACGAGGCCCTTGAATTCTGCTGGGAAATCCTAGTGTTGGGTGTCCTAGGGGAACCTAAACCCAAGAGAAACCACCACAGACAATGTATGAATTTTGTAATGAGCACTATTAACACCCACAATCTCAATCTAGCTAAATTCATCCACTGAAGTTACACAAAGACATGAGTTGCCCATATTTTTAATTACTCCATGCTTTCTTTCCCCAGGCCAGGTAGCTTTTATTATTTTTTGTCTCTCCTAATTCCATAGGGGATTTTCCTGATTAGAACCATAAATCAACCGTTAAGTCAGCTTTCGTGGATAAATAAATGTTCAATAATTTCCCCGAAGTAATCTACCAAAAGAATGGTTCTTAACCAAGGGTGATACTCTAACCCCTAAGCCCCCATTCAACAGCATTTGAAAAAATTTCTATCAGTAGCTGTGTTCAATAACACTAAGGCCTTGATTTTTCTTAACTCAGATTCTATCTCCCCATAGAGATGAGATGACTCCCTGGGGGCAATCACCTGGGTTCTGTGAACACACAGACCCTCATTTGGATTTGCCCCTTTATCATGACCAAAGGCACCAGGAACCCAGCCATTCATTCAGATACCAACAGAGCTGTAAAAATGGCAGGTATGTGCCGGGTGAAAGGAGAAAACAAAAACTGAATGAGACTTAATCCTCGTCCCCATTCACAGGATGCTCTGGTCCAGCTGGGGAGACGATACACATCAATGTCTATAAATATGAAGTAAAGTCATTCTAAAGCACCTAAGTGCTAGTAAATACAGATTTGAGATACACCTTGAAAAAAAGGCAAGATTTCAACAGATGAAAACGGGAGCGAGGGAGGAATATAGGGAGAGAACAGATGAGCTCTCACAACTGCCATGAAGTGTCTTCAAAACATCAGAAGTGAAAAAAGTAAGACAAGGATATATCCAGTGTATCTACTCTACTGGATAAGAAAAAAAATATGCATGTTTCAGTGTATGTGTGTGTATATGTGTATCTGATTCTTGCAAAAAAAAAAAAGCACAGAAAAAATAAACCAGAAACTAATAAAACTGATTACCTACAAAAGATGGAATAGAAACAGGGTACAAGGGCAAAGAAAGGAATGGGTCTTCTCTGGGTATACTTGTTTTAAATAGCTTTGACTCTTATTTTACTGTTTTGCATGCTTAGAAAAATTAATCAAAGATGGGAAAGACACTAAAATTAAACAGAAATAAAAGAACCTGAGGCACCTGAGTGGCTCAGTCGGTTGAGCGTCCGGCTTCGGCTCAGGTCATGATCTCACAGTTCGTGAGTTGGAGCCCCACGTCGGGCTCTGTGCTGACAGCTCAGAGCCTGGAGCCTGCTTCAGATTCTGTGTCTTCCTCTCTCTCCTACCCTCCCCCAAGCACACTGTCTCTCTCCATCTCTCAACAACAAATAAAAAACATTAAAAAAAGAAAGAAAAGAAATAAAAGAACCTAACTGCATATAACCATCAGAAGGGGGAAAAATCCAAAAACAAAACAACTTTACTCCCTCAGTAGGATATATTCTAAAGGCATAAAGAACTGTAAATAAATTTTGAACTTTGGTTGGTAAGTTAACTACTGGTAGTAGTACTGGTATAGCAATTGTGAAACTCTTTGTACCAGGATTGCTCCTGAGAACCAGGGCTCTTCTTAAAGAAGGGAGATACAACTATGGAATATGGGAAGGTGAGGAAGAACCCTGTGGTATAGATTAAAAGTATCAGTATGAATTCAAGAATTTTAAAATACGTTTCTTACCTCTTCCACACGGATCTAAAAGCAATGTCATCTTAATAGCAAAGCTTTGGAAGATATAGGGCTCAACATTACTAATCAGTAGGGAACAGTTATGCAACAATGACATCCCTTACATCCATGAGGCTGGCTACTATAACAACACAGAAAACAGCAAGTGTTTGTGAGGATGTTGGGAAATTGGACCTTTGTGCACTGTTGATGAAAATGTAAACTGATGCAGCTATTATGGAACAGTATGGTAGTTCCTAGAAAAATTAAAAATACAATGTAACATATGACCCAGCAATTCCACTTCTGGGTATATATTCAAAATGAAAGCAGACACTTGAGCAGATATTTATACACCCATGTTCACAGCAATAATAGTTACAATAGCCAAAAGGTAAAAGCAACCCAAGTATCCACTGACAGATAAATGGATAATCAAAATGTGGTATATATGTACTATAGACTATTATTCAGCCTAAAAAAGAAAAGAAATTTTACCTCAAATAGCAAAGCAATCTTGAGAAAGAAGAACAAAGCTGGAAGCTTCAAACTATATTACAAACCTATAGTAATCAAAACAGTAGGGTACTGGCATAAAAACATACACATAGATCTATGGTACAGAATAGAGAACCCCAAAACAAACCCGCACACATGGTCAATTAATTTATAAAGAAGGACCCAAGAATATACAGCAGGGAAAAGATAGTCTATTCAATAAATGGTGCTGGGAAAACTGAACAGCCACATGCAAAAAAAAAAAAAAGTGAAATGGGACCCTATTTTCTACCATGCAGAAAAATCAACTCAAAATGGACTAAATATTTGAATGTAGACCTGAAACTGTAAAATTCCTAGAAGAAAAGATAGGCGGTAAGCTCCTTGACATTGGTCTTGGAGATGATTTTTTGGATCTGAAACCGATGGCAAAGACAACAAAGCAAAAATAAACAAATAAAACTGTATCAAACCAAAAAGTTTCTGCATCAACAAAACGAAAAGGCAATTCTATAAGTGGGAGAAAATATTTACAAATCATTTATCAGATAAGAGGTTAATAACCAAAAAATACAAAGAACTTCTAAAACTCAACAGCAAGAAACCAAACAATCTGATTAAAAAATAGGCAGAAGATCTGAATAGACATTTTCCCAAAGAAGACATACAGATGGGCAACAGGTACATGGGAAGATGCTCAGTATCACTCATCATCGGGGAAATGCAAATCAAAATCACCACAAGACAACACCTTATACCTGTCAGAATGGCTATTCAAAAAGACAGATGTTGGTGAGGATATGGAAGAAAAAGAACCCTCATGCGCTCTAGGCAGGAATGGAAATTGGTATAACCACTGTGGAAAACAGCATGGAGGTTCTTCACAAAATTAAATAGAAGTAGCATACAATCCAGTAATTCTACTTTTGTGTATTTATCTGAAGAAAAGGAAAATATTAACTTGAAAAGATATGTGCACCCCCATGCAGTATTAGATACAATAGTCAAGATATGGAAGCAACTTAAGTATCCATCAATGAATGAAAGGATAAAGGTAGATACACATAAATGCACACATACACACAGAGGAATATTTTTCACCCAAAAAGGGGATAAAATCCTGCCATTTGCAACAACATGGATAGACCTTCAGGGCTTTACACTAAGTGAAATAAGTCAGAGAGAGAAAGACAAATATTCTATGACCTCACTTATATGTGGACTCCAAATTTAAAGAAGTGAAAAAAAAAAAACAAACCAAGCTCATAGGTAGAGAGAACAGATTGGTGATCACCAAAGTCAGAGGATGGGTGAAAGGGATGAAGGAGGTCAAAATATACTAACTTCCAGTTACAAAATAGAGAAGTCATGAGTATATAATGTACATGGAAATATAATTGCAACTATTGAGAATACAGTTATTAAATATCTGAAGGTTAATAAGAAAGTAAATCTTAAAAAGTTCTCAAGAAAATTTATTTGAACCATGAATGGTGACAGATGTTAACAAATCAAAACTAATATAATGTAGGGGTGCCTGGGTGGCTCAGTCGGTTAAGATCTCACTTTGGCTCAGGTCATGATCTCACGGTTCATGGGTTCAAGCCCCGCATCGGGCTCTGTGTCTCCCTCTCTCTCTGACCCTCCCCTGCTCGCGCTATCTCTGTCTCTCAAAAATAAATTAAAAAACATTAAAAAAAATTTTAAACCCTAATATAATATAATGTTAGTCACACTTCAATATTTTTTTAATTTTTTAAAATGTTTTATTTTTGATACAGAGAGAGACAGATCATGAGAGGGGGAGGGGCAGTGAGAGAGGGAGAAACAGAATCAGAAGCAGGCTCCAGTCTCTGAGCCATCAGCACAGAGCCTGACACAGGGCTCTAACTCACAAACGTGAGATCTTGACCTGAGCCGAAGTCGTAGGCTTAACCAACTGAGCCATCTAGGCGCCCCTCAATTTTTTAAAGAAAGAAAAACTTGACACATGGTACAACACTGATGATCCTTGAGGACATTATGCTAATTTAACCAGTCAGAAAAGGGTAACTTCTGTAGGATTCCACTTACATGAAATATCTAGAGAAGTCAAATTCAGGAAAACAAAACAGAACAGTGATAGTTGCCCAGGGATGGTAGATAGGGAAATGGGAGTTACTCTCTAATGGCTGTAGAGTTTCAGTTTTAGAAGATGATGGCGATGGTTGCACAAACACATAAATGTATGTAATGCCATTAATTGTACACTTAAAATGGACTAAAATGGTAAATTTTATATTATGTATGTTTCCACATGTGTCCTATGGCCCACTGCTCAATGCTGTAGCACTAACTCAATACTATAGCATGAGTTAAATTTTAACACATTCCTTTGGTTTCAATATTGCCCACTGTGATGCATCTCACACTTACCATCGAGCTCCAGTCTCTTCTTTGCCCTTGGGGTGACAGGATGGGAAGGAGTTCGGCGAGATTTGGAGGTCGAGTGCCTTGATTCAATCCTTCGGATTGCATGCCCTGCTGTGGTCCTAGAAGGGCTTTCTGTGTTCTTAGTCTTGGCTCCCACCAGCTTCTGGCTCCTTGGACTGCCTTCTTGTAGCTTATCAAACTCTGCAAATAGTTCTGGGGATAGTGGGCTGAATGCCTTCTCATTCCAAGACAGTTTCACAAAGAGTGTCTCCTCATCTTTCAGATCCATAGGTATCACTTCATCTGGGCCTAAAGCTACCACCTAAATTTAGGAAGTACAGGTGAATAGGAAGAAATGTGAACCAAATGAGCCAAGGAATGTTTCGAGAGCGATGATTAAAAATCACTTAATCTGTATCCTTACCTGGAATGTTACTCTTCCAAACTAAAGAGGCACAGACATGGCATAGCAAATTTCCTAGCTGATACTCCTACCCCAAGCTATTTTTCCCCCAGTCCAATCTACTCACTCATGTCAAATTTCCCCACAACAACTTCTGTAAGCACACTTCCTTGCTCAAGTCCATATGGCTCCCAGCTCTAGCAAGACCTGACTATTAAACTGGTTTTTGGTACCTTCTAAAATCTGGCCCCCTCTGCCTCCTGGTGCTCAGACTTTTCCAAATAGCCTTCCTTCACTATTGGAGTTTGGCTTGTCACCGCCCTGCTTCTCCCCACCCTCCATCGTGTTCCTGCCTAAATACCTTCCTCCCATTCCGCCTTTCCAAATCGACCCATTTTGCTACTTCAACTTCTCTATCTGCCTTTCACTCCTTCACTCTTTTAACTCCAGAGACAAATTGTTTTGAGGCATATGTTATGCTGGGCTCCTAGACTGGAAAAAACTCGGACTATGGTCATGCCATACCTCAGTCTCTCTGCCCTACCATTAAACCAAATACCTAATCACCATGGGAGCATATTTCATATCAGGACCTAATCGCATTTTAGGGGCCTGGAATAGCTCAAAAACAACCTGTATCCAAACCAGTGTCTCAATTCATTCTACAGCTCACTGGAACCTCATTTATCACAAAATCCCACAAAACAAATTTGCCCTAAGCAACTAACACTCCCTGTACTGATCAGCTCAAGGTGAAGTCCTCATTTCAGCGAGTGTATTTCAGCCTCGCAATGCTTTATGTCTGCCACAATCACAGCTAAATATAATTTCCCACTGAGACACATTTGCTAATTCCTGCTCATCCCTCAGGTCTCAATCTAAATGTCACTTCCTCCAGGAGGCTCCTAACCCACGGTAAGTGCTCTCAATAAATATTTGTTGGGATGCAGTAGGCAGGCAAGCAGACAAGACAACAAACAGGAAAGAATGCATTTCTGTGGGGTACACTGAAGCCGGTAATATTTCAGAGGCCGTGCAGTTTAGGAGGCAGCCAGAAATAAGCTTCAAGATAGAACTGAGTGTCAAGGCATCGCTTACCTGCACACGCCCAATGATGGTCTCAGCATGAATGTTGCTGTTACAGGCAGGGTAATCATACCAGAATATTTCCTGTGCTGCAGGCTTCCGGCCCAGCAGATGCCGCTTACTGACAGGCACTTCACAGAATCTGATAAACCACTGGACTCGAGCACGTTTCTTGGAATGAAGTTCAGAGTCTAGAAGGGATAGGTGAAAAAGGGAGGGTTTGGAAATGCAAGAACACCTTGTTAAACCTTCCTATGTGCCAGACACTGCACTAAGCACTGATACTAGTTGAGTAACATATTATTTTTAATCCTCACATTAATCCTACAAGATAGGTGCTATGGCTATTTCCTTTTTATAGGTAAAGTAATCAAGTTACAGAGACTTTAAATAATTTGTCAAAGGTCACAGGACTAACCAGCAACAATCTGACTCCACCAGCCCCCATGTCTTTCTCACTTTGTTCCACTTCCTAATGAGGCTATCAGTCATCAAAGAAGTTACAAAAGGCATTTGAGAGGAGCAATTCTAAACACAGGCACTGAATAAATCTGGCAAACCAGGGATTATGAAGCCGCCAAAAACAGGAAAACAAAAACTGTGGCAAAAATGAGAGCATCAGCTGCTGAAGTGATTTCTGGTAAACGTATGCTTGCAATTTGTAGTTTTATCACTACAATATACATCAACATCATTCCATACCAGCATCAGGGTCCAAGTGAAAGGGCATCCACAATCACTAGTGCCACCACCACCATCACCTCTTCCCTTCCCTAGCTCCCTTCAGAGAAAGACCGAAGCCATCCAATGGAGCACCACACAAAGATTCCAAAATCTATACACAAAGGCCCGTAGCTCAAATACAAAAGCCCACAGTGCTCCCCCTGGTGGATGTGAGTTTGATGAGGTTTTCTTCATACTTGAACAATAAACTTCCTATCTCTATAATGCACATCTTTACCCACTCACACTGTCCGTTCCTTCTTTGAGGCACACAAACTGCCACAGGAATAACGACCCTGTCATTCCCCATCTAGTTTTTGGAAGACACAGTTTTATGTAGTTTCTAATTGCTATCTTTCTATTTCTTCTTTTTTTTTTTTTTTTAAGTTTATTTATTTTTGAGAGAGAGTGAGAGAACCAGCCAGCGAGGGGCAGAGAGAGAAGGACAGAGGATCTGAAGAGGGCCTTGTGCTGACAGGAGACAACTCAATGCGGGGCTCAAACTCACGAACTACGAGATCATGACCTGAGCCGAAGTCGGATGCTTAACTGACTGAGCCACCCAGGCGGCCCTGCTATCTTTCTTTCTCATTCCCCTTTTGGAACTCTGCCCCATTCTCACCTCTCTCCACTCTTCTCTGCTTTGCAGAAGGTAAAAAGCTCAGAAATCAGCTGAGGGCTGTGAGTATGGACATGCAGCCTCGGGCTAACGCTGCTTTCCCTGTTGTTCCTCTAGAATCAAGGGCAGTAATGGCTTTCTGCGCTTACTGATCTCTAGGAAATACTACCTTTTGTTCTTCCAGCCTTCTTAACACTTATACACATGTTCCTATGGGTCAAACTAAAGTTTTTGTTTTCCTGATTGAACATCAACTGATACACCTTCCCAATCCAACTTACCTCCTCCCTTGGAAAAAAAAAAAAGTTACATTTGCAAAATTCAGCACTATTTTTCTCATGCTAAAATTAAAGGACACTGGGGCACCTGGGTGGTTCAGTCAGTTAAGCATCTGCCTTTAGGTCAGGTCATGATCTCACAGTTTGTGAGTTTGAGCCCCACATTAGGGCCTGGAGCCTGCATTGGATTCTGTGTCTCCCTCTCTCTCTCTCTGCCCCTGCTCACTCTCTGTCTCAATCTCTCTCTCTCAAAAATAAACATTAAAAAAATTTTTTTTATTAAATTTAGAAGACACATCTGTATCACAGTGTAAATCACCTATTTCTTTCCTTCCCCCATCTTTCTGAATTCATCCTTTATCCAAAACTGCCTTAAGGATCATTTTTACTCACTCCTAAAAATAATGGAAAAACTAAATTCTTAAACCCTACGATTCCCATTACTGCTCCAGTGAGTAAGAAAGTTCACTAGATATAAGAGGGTACAGCTAGTACCTAAGTGACCCCACCTCAGGATCCAGGGCTCACACCATACAGCCTGCTGTGAACAGAGAAATCAGCGACCAGAAATCTTGCAGCTCCCGATCACTCATAAGGAATGGCTCTCATGCCAGCCCCAAACTCACCATCTTCAAACAACTCAAGCAATTTAGCAACGTATGGATTTTCATCATCATCCCCTTCAATCAACACGAACTGTCCAACTTGGATGTGCATCTCCGTCAAACCACCTTCTACTTTGACACTCATTTCTCTAGGAAGGAGAGAAACCAGTTAGGAAATCCCGTACGGTGGGCCAACCTCTTCCGACCCCCTGGGCACAGATGACAGTGTTCTCCAACCAGAAAATCCCCTACATAGTTTCTTTCTGATGACCAGTTCTCCTATTAGAAAACCAATTCACCAATAAACTCATGTGCAAGAAGAGATGAAATGGGTTGAATTGTTTCAGTGTAAATGATTAATCTAGAGGCCTTACTATGAACCCTAACCTCTCTGTTATTGACAAAGAACAAAGGCTTCCCAAGCATGAAAGCTGCCCAATAATAGTATCAAATTTTTCAGAAACCTCTAGGGCTGAGAGGACATCTAAACAACATCAAATCCTACCCTGTTATCATAAAGAAATACAGAGAACCCCCCCTTAAATAGATATAACATTATCATATATATTAAATTTGATTAGTGACACATCTTCCTATCACTGCTTTATTTATGCTATCATCTTACATCAAACAAAACCCTTCCTTATAATCCATTCATATTTATTGTCCCTCAATTCTCAATCTGTAGTAACTAGAACAGGCTGGATACAAGTTATTAACAGCTTAGTGTGCAGAAGCTATTATTTCCAGGACACCCAACAGAGTCCATCACTCACTTGTAGATGTGGTAGTGTAGTTTTTGATCCAACAACGGCTTGCCAACCCATGAATAAGTTTGTCTGGTCTTCAGTCTTGTAGGGTAGGATGCCATGGCTCCTATGTAAAAGTCACTAACTCTGAGTTAACATGACAATGCTCTGATGGATTCTAGCACACAGTTCCTCACTTCAGAGAGTTCAGCCTATTCTTCTGCCCGCCCCCCCCATACATTTCAGATTTAGAAAGATTTTAGATTTTCGGTTTAGAAAACATTTCCTTTCTGGAAAAAGTCAAGCTCTATACAGACTGAACACAGGCAATTTAGTATCATCTGCGTATGTACTGTACTATGCCTTATCTCTTCCTATGCACGGTCAATACATAATAAAAGAAACTACAAATATTGAGAAGTACCTACTAGCCACAATGCACAATGATAAGTATTAAACATTCAACAACTCGACACTAAAGATAGTGATACAATGGTTGTAAGCATCTTCATAATACTTATAACCTAGATAGGCATAAAATATAAATGCACTAAAGGACAACTAATAGTATGAAGAGCCAAGCCAAAGAGCCAGAGGGACTACTACAAGTTAGAGAACCAGGTCTTAAGGCTGTTGTAGCAAAGGCTTCCTACAGGGGTTTTCTGAACTGAATACTGAATAGTAAGTAACAATTGGTAAGATAAAATTAAAGGAGGATTTCTAAGGGATGGAAGGAAAAACATGCAAGAGACATTTAGGGAAATGGTAATGGGTTTTATCTAGTGTATCGTTACACTTACATTAAAGACAAAAACAAGGGGCGCCTGGGTGGCTCAGTTGGTTGAGCATCTGACTCCGGCTCAGGTTATGATGTCACAGTTCCTGAGTTTGAGCCCCGCATCGGGCTCTGTGCTGACAGCTCAGAGCCTAGAGCCTGCTTCTGATTCTGTGTCTCCATCTTTCTCTGCCCCTCCCTGACTCGTTCTCTCTCTCTCTCTCAAAAATAAACATAAAAAAAATAAAAAAGACAAAAACAAAACCTCTCTGACGGTTGAATGGAGTCCTTTCCTTTACATCTGACAGACACTAGCTGTAAGTCGTGTGAATAGCTGAAAAGAAATGCTTCTATTAAAGTACAGGGGGGAAAAAAAGAGACACGTTTACTGACAAAAACAGAAATGCGAATGAAAAATCCAAGGATATCTAACAATTCTCTTTACAATTTAAAAGCTGCAATCTAGGGGCGCTTGGGTGGTTCAGTCAGTTAAGTCTCCGACTTCGGCTCAGGTCAGATCTCATGTTCGTGGGTTCGAGCCCTGCGTCAGGCTCTGTGCTGACAGCTAGCTCAGAGCCTGGAGCCTGCTTCCAGTTCTGTGTCTCCTTCTCTCTCTGCCCCTCCCCCTCTCATGCTCTCTCTCTGTATCAAAAATAAATAAAACATTAAAAAAATAAAAAAAAAAAAGGGGCACCTGGGTGGCTCAGTGGGTTAAGCGCCCGGCTTTGGCTCAGGTCATGATCTCATGTTCATGGGTTCGAGCGCCACGTCGGGCTCTGTGCTGACAGCTCAGAGCCTGGAGCCTGCTTCAGATTCTGTTATCTCCCTCTCTCTCTGACTCTCCCCAGCTCACACTGTCTCTGTCGCTCAAAAATAAATACAAAACATTAAAAAATTAAAAAAAAAGCTGTAATCTATTAGTCCTAATAATAATGCCAATCTATTATTTTAAGTTTAAGTAATTAAGATAATAAATCTTTCCTCTAAATTCAATGCTTTTTTTATGAAACTAAAATATGACAGAACCAGGGCAAAAAAAAAAAAAAGTTTTTTTAATCCTCTGACATAATTACTTTGAATTACTGATGGACCAATAATTTCAGTCTGTGTTGAAAACAACAGAATGATAATAGCATAGTAACATTCTGATTAAACAAGCTGGTTTCCTAAAGTTCAGTAGCATGTCCTATATTCTACTTGGGAACATTCTGACCTATAAGATTTTCAGTTTTTAAAAAAGGTATTTTTTATGGGGCATCTGGGTGGCTCAGGCTCTCTGCTGTGGGCATGGCCACCTGGGATCCTCTGTCTCCCCCTCTCTCTGCCCCTCCCTTGCTCACACACACTCTGTCTCTCTCTCAAAAATACACATTAAAAAAAAAAAGAACATTTAAAAAATAAATTAGAAAAAATGAAAAAGAAAAGGTATGTTTTCATATATTTTGAGGAAACTAATTAGCAAAAAGAAGAAAAGATACTAAGTCATTAGTAAATACATAGCTTACAAATGATGCCTAAATGACTGCTCTTAAGAACATTAAGGGTACTATATAATTAACACATAGGACTATTAAAATCAATCTAATTTTAATTAAGTACATCACAGAAACAAACAAATAGCAAAGACTGATGAGTAAAAACAAGTAGACTTGTGCTCAAATAAAAAATGAATCTGGATTCATTATACCTAATAATCTTTTGGTAAAAATTAGTAAAATGATTTGAATCACAACAAGTGTTCAAGGAAAAACAGAACACTAACTTACCTTACGATATATATTCTTTTTAATGGATGATTTAACACAGAACTGTCAGCAGTAAACTTGGAACTTTTCTCCTTTCCAGAATGCAACCAGGCAAGATAGGCTACAGAGATAACAAAAGGTGCAAATAAATTACAGACCCACTAAAAAAAAGAAAACTGGAATATCACTGAGAGTGCTTTGCAAAAAACTGGTCAATCTCCCAGAGAACTTTCTGTAATTCCCTAATAATCTAAGTATAAATAAATCACCTGATTTGTCACTTTACTATGATATTTGACAACACTGAAACAACATTCTCATTTTTTCCACCCCCAAACTGGCAATCATCTATGAGGTACTCATGTATACCTAAGGAAATCAGACCCAAGTTCTCAGCTTTTTAAAATACAGATGATATTTTAACTTACTAAAGCAAACATCCTCCTTCAGAAACCAATCCAAGATAATATTTGACATTTCTTTTCTAGGAGATCATGAGATATAATCAATGAGACCAGTATGTGGGGTGCCTGGGTGTCTCAGTAAGTTAAGTGTCTTGACTCTTTATTTTTTAATGTATTTTATATGTAATGTATTTTAATGTTTTGCTGTCAGCAGAGTCCGACGTGAGGCTCAAACCCACGAACCGTGAGATCATGACCTGAGCTGAAGCCGGGTGCTCAATCGACTGCACCACGCAGGCATGCCATCTGACTCTTGATTTCAGCTCAGGTCACGATCTCATGGTTCATGGGACCCAGCTCTGTGCTGAGCTCTATGCTGACAGTGCAGAACCTGCTTGGGATTTTCTCTCTCTTATTCTTTCTGTCCCTCCCCACGTGGAAAAAAAAAAAAATAGGGGCGCCTGAGTGGCTCAGTCGGTTAAGCGTCTGGCTTCGGCTCAGGTCATGATCTCATGGTTCATGGGTTTGAGCCCCGCGTTGGGCTCTGTGCTGACAGCTAGCGCAGAGTCTGGAGCCTGCTTCAGATTCTGTATCTCCCCCTCTCTCTGACCCTCCCCTGCTCGCACTGTCTCTATGTGTCTCTCAAAAATAAATAATTAAATAAAAAAAATAAATGAGACCAATCTATGGACATATATGTACCAGGGTGGGTGATCTTCCCTAGACTAAACAAGCAGGGATATAGGAAGAAACACTGAGTGGGCTTGGACATATAACCTGCCTCACACTGGTCTATCACTGTGCTTCAGGCCTGCTTTTCCAAACCTTTAACAGATCAAGGTTGTTGGTGTCCTTGTACATTTGCTGTTCTCTCTTCTTGCATATCTGTGCAGGGATGGCTCAGGTCTCAGCCCCAATAAAACTTTCCCAGGCTTTCACTGATACGCAGTGGAAAGTTAACCTCTCACTCCCTTATACAGTCCTTCATTTTCCATTACACGACCCTATGATCAAAGCAATTAACCACTATATTACTTTCTTATTTATTGTACTTTCTACATTAGCATGTTAACTTCCAGGGGTGCCTGGGTGGCTCAGTTGATTAAGCACCTGGCTCTTGATTTTGGTTCAGTTCATCAATCTCATGGATTCATGAGTTTGAGCCCCACACCAGGCTGTGCTGATGGCACTGAGCCTCCTTAGGATTCTCCCTTGCTTTTGGCCTCTCCCCTGCTCACACTCTGTCTCTAAATAAATAAATAAATAAATAAATTTTAAGAAAAAGTATTTTTAAAAACTCATTAGGGGCGCCTGGGTGGCTCAGTCGGTTAAGCCTCCGGCTTCGGCTCAGGTCAGATCTCACATTCGTGGGTTTGAGCCCCGCGTCAGGCTCTGTGCTGACAGCTAGCTCGGAGCCTGGAGCCTGCTTCTGGTTCTGTGTCTCCTTCTCTCTCTGCGCTTCCCTCTCTCATGCTCTCTCTCTGTATCAAAAATAAATTTAAAAAAATTAAAAAAAAATCATTAGTGTTAATCAATACCAAGTGGGGTATGGACAGAGAACAGCCAGAATTCTAATACACTGCTGAAGGCATGTAAATTGGTAAAACCACTTTGGAAAACTGAACATATGAACATCCTATGACCCAGCAATTCCAACAGAATATACCCAACAGAAAAACATACAAACCCTCAAAAGACACGAACCAGAATGTTCCTAGCAGTACTATATAGTAATGAACTTCAACCAACTACAACTGCACAAATGGGGAAAATCTCACAAAATAACAATGAACTAAAGAAATCAAACACACACAAAAATCATACTACATTGATTCCATTCATATAAAGTTCAAATATAGATAAAAGTAACCTATGGTGTTAGAAGTCGGAATAGATGTAACCTAGGTGACTGAAAGGGAGCATGTTTCTGGGACACTGGTCATGTTTCTTGATCTGCATGCTGGTTACACAGATATGTTCTCTTTAAGAAAATTCGTTGACATGTACATTTATGATATGTGCACTTGTCTGTAGTTATTTTTCAATGAAAAGTGCAAAAAGTTAATGGAGAGTCCATCTTAAGAGGCAGCATAAGATGGCAAGCCTCTCTGTACCTTTGTAAGAAAGTTATCCCACTTTCTTACCTTATGGCCCAGCATCAGTAGAGAGATCACCCACGAGGGGTGATAAACGAGGTGGAAAGGCAGGCCTGACTTGGCCTAGCAAAAGCATTGGCTTCTAGGAGATACCCACAACAGGCGCTCAATGTTGCAGATACCAGAAATCAGGAACATACACACCACCCAGTGCAGGGTGCCACACCCAAGGAAAACATAAGGGAGTTATGGTTGCAGTAAAAACGATCACAGATACATATTGAGCCATTATGATAGAAGGTGGAGCCAAAACTCTTTACACATTTATCTCATTTAATCCTCAAAACAATCCTAGAACAATGCTAGTAAATACTAAGTGCAAAGTAGGTATTCAATAATAAATAGTTGTTGAATGAAAGGTGGGTGCTATTAGCCCTTCAAAATGATTAACTTGTCCTGGGTGGCATGGGTGGCTTGGTTGGTTAGGCGTCCGACTTCAGCTCAGGTCATGATCTCATGGTTCGTGGGATTGAGCCCCGCGAAATTGGGCTGTGCTGACAGCTCAGAGCCTGGAGCCTGCTTCAGATTCTGTGTCTTTCTCTCTCTGCCCCTTCTCCACCCTATCTCTGTCTCTCAAAAAAATGAATAAACGCTAGAAAAAAAATTTAAGGATTAACTTGTCTCACTGTTACACAGGATGGCACAGCCTTAATTAGAACCCTGAGCAGCCAGATTCCAATGAACTCTAAACCACTTCACTTTACACCACCTGTGTGAAATGGATACTGTTAATACATGCTTAAGAGAACTTGCTGCTTGTGCTTACTATGTAAGTCAGGCTTCCCACACACTAACTGGGATGTCAAATCTATCTCAATTTTCTTACCCACAAATTGGGGATAATAATAAAATCCTCCTTCTATTCAACTAATATTTATTAATCACCCATTGTGTGCCAGGCACTATTCTAGAATTAAGTGAGAAAATGTAAAAATGGTAAAATCACTTCTCCACTCCCTTAATCCCTTGCATTTATTTTTTAGAGACAGTGGGTTTTTCTTCTTTAATAATTTGATGAACGTTATGAAATTCACATACAATTCACAGAAAATTTTGCTTTTAATTTCAGGGGATTCATAAGCCTTCTAAAATCCACATATTGCCCTCTATTGCGTTAAGAACTGCTGCAGAAGGACTTGGTAAACTATGGTCTCACATCCAAAATTTCCGTTGGCATTCATAAGTACCCAAAAACAGCACGGAAGAAGGTACCATTTTTATGGAAAACTAAAAGCAAAAACTGACACATCTAATCATTGTAGTTTCGCAGATAGTAGCCCTGGATAGGAATCTCACATCTCATGTCTCTAAATCCAGTGCTTTTTCCAACTGTGAAAACAGAAGGCCTTTCTATTCCTGGGTTAGCTAGAGAAGTAAAAGACGTGCCATTAGACTTCTCTCTTAGAAAGAAGGCGGATACGAGTCCAGCAGTTCAGAGCAGCTCATCTGGAGGTAAACAAAACATCTGGGTAGGAGCCCAGGCCTCTCACTCACAAAAATTGACCTTAGACCAGCCTCTCTCTGGGCTCAATTGCTACATCCGTAAAATGGGGTCATAACTTCTGCTGCTTTGCCTTCTCTGTGGTGTTTGGTTCAAGATGGCTCAAAGGAGGAAAAGATGCAAATGTAGCACAAGGTTAAAGCCGATAGAAAATATGGTTAAGATCATTAAGTGAGAATCTCAGGGCGCTGTGGCCAGGAATGCTCATGCTTTTCTGCTGTTGGCTTCCGGTTTCCCCAACTGCAAACTCTCAGTCCCTGATGGAGCGGGAAGCCTTTTACAAATTGGAATGTGGAAAAGAAGAATGCTCCTAGTGGGCTTAGAACTTAACAGGCGCTTAATAAATATCTGCTGAATGAATCAATGATTGAGTGCGTCCACAGAGAAAAACTTCCGCAGTCTCTCTGGCTCAGATCCGCCTCCAGCCCCCGAATTCCACACTCACCAAGAGCCTAGACCCTCCGCTTCCACCGTCTCAGCTTCAGGAGCTCGTGGAGCCGTAACAAATCTAACCTGCCCCAGCTGGAGCCTCTTACAGCCACTGGCCGCACGCCAGAGGCAAAGCGGGAGCCTACCTAGGAAATTAAAGAAGATGGAGAAAAGAAAATTTCGCGCCAAACGTCGAGGCCCCGCCCCCAGGCTGTCTATACGTTCGGACCCGAGCCAGTCCTCCAGCCCCGCCCACCTAGGCCAGGATGCACGCCCTTCGTCCACAAAGGCGTAGCGGCCATCATTGATTCGGTCAGCGACGCTGTTAAGCGGAAAAGTTCCTTTTCTTTGCAGCATTTCCGGTATCAAGATGGTGGCCTCAGCTCTTTAGAGACTTCGTCAACGCCTCCCTTTGTGGATTTTTTTTTTTATAACCTGGATATGACGTATTAAAGGAACCGACGGAAGTAGAACCGGAGGAGTTCTAAAATGGCGAACCGTACGGTGAAGGATGCGCACAGCATCCACGGCACCAATCCTCAGTATCTGGTGGAGAAGATCATTCGGACGCGAATCTACGAGTCTAAGTACTGGAAAGAGGAGTGCTTTGGCCTGACGGGTGAGCGGGAGCGCGCGGCCCTTTTCCGCCGCCGTGTGGCCCAGTTCTGACTGGGCGCCTGTACGACTGGTCCAAGGAGTTGAAACAGGGGAATCTGTCACTCGTTCAGAAAAATCTGAGCGCCTGTTATGTACGCAGTTTTGTGCTGATCTCTGGGGACACTTCTGAGTCTGCTAGCGCCTTACTCCGAGGGGTGTCTGAGTTGGATTCTATGGGTCTTTCTGTATTTAGTAATAATCTGCTGAATTCCCAAACATTGTTAAACTCGGGGACCCTAAAGTTCTTAAAGGAACGTTAAATACCTAATACCCAATGCATGGTCTTACTGTTCCTAAAGCTGGACCATTTGCAGTGTTTCCACGCTCGGATCCTAATATAAATCAGTTCTTCAGAGAAGAACTGGTAGTCTTCATATCGTTGAATTCTGGCTCCTCATTTTAGTAGTTGTTACCCAGTGAACCATGGCTTCTTCTGTAAAATGAGTTTAATAATGCCCGTTTCAAAGGGTTGTTCTAAGACTAAATGCAACAAGGTACAAAAAGTATTGGGGTGCCTGGGTGGCTCGGTTGGTTAAGCTTTTCACTCTGCTCAGGTCATGACCTCACAGTTTCTGAGTTCGAGCCCCACATCGCGCTCTGCGCGGACAGTGCAGAGCCTGCTTGGGAGTCTCTATTTCCCTCTGCCCGTACCAGTCGCACTTTCTTTCTCAAAATAAACTTAAAAAAAAATAATGTACAAAAAAAAGTATTTGGTATAGGGGCGCCTGGGTTGCTCAGTGTTAAGCTTACGACCCTTGGTTTCCGCTCAGGTCATGATACCGGGGTTGGTAGGATGGATCCCCTGCCGTGGGTTCCTCCGCTGTCAGCCAAGCACCTGCTTGGGAATTTCTCTCTCTCCCAAGTGCTCTCGCACGTGTGTGCTTTCTCCCTCCCTCCCTCCCTCTCTCTCTCCCCCCCCCTCTCCCCCCTCCCTCCCCCTTTCTCTCCCTCTCCCATTCAATAAATAAACAAACTTTAAAAATAAAAGTATGGTTACAGGTATATATTTTAAGAAGTATTCAGCAGTTGTAATGCTACTTGTTACCTATGCAATTACTCTTGCCACCGCTTCTGGCTAGCTGTGTGTCCTTGGACAAGTCATATTGTTTTTCTGAGTCGCTGTTAAATTTTGGAGTCATGTCAATTTGGGGGACATTTCTCATTCTCTCTCTCCTTGTATGACCTCCACACTGTAGTTACATCTTATATGTACGATGCCTTCAAATTTATCTCTCCCTGAGATCTAAGTCTCTTGAATCCAAAACATGCCAACTCAGTATGTCCAAAAGTGAACTCATGATCTTTTTTCCCCAACACTGATTATGTTCCCATCACATAATCTTCTGTCAACTATTCATCACAATTTCAATTATTTTTTTCAATGCTTTCTGCCTTTCCAGACTAAACTCTGTAAGAGTAGTAATTTTGTCCTTCTTCTTTATCCCTCTACCTGTATCTCTAGTATTTAGCACCTGACTATAAGTTATCAACTTTAATGTTGAATGAATGAAAACAAAATTTGTCCTAAAGGAACTTGAAATACGATTTATGAGATACAAATGGTGTCTCTCATATATTATTTGCTGCATGCCAGGTAGGTGTTAACATTTGTTTTGTCTCATTTGAGTCTCACTGTAGCCCTTAAACTTTGTACCTTTATTACTCAGATTTGAACTGAGAGGTTAAAAAAGAAGTAAAATGACTTGCCCTAGTTCACACAGCTTGTGTTTGATTTTAAAAACACTTGTGAAAGATTATTATTCCCATTCTGTAGATGACAATTCCTCAGGGTTATGTAGTTAAAGAGTGGTTGGTTGTTATTTAACTCCTAATCCTGCGTTTTTCCGGCAAACACAATGGTGACAAGCATCGCCTCTTAAATTAGACTGCTTACATGTTAAGGAGCCCTGCTCCTCTCTGGCTGTGGACCTTGAGCAAGTCACTTAACCTTTCTTAGCCCTCATTTTCCTTAGCTCAAACCAGCTTCAGTGCTGGAACTTTGTAGCTTGCTTGTGAAGATTAAGTGAGATTATGTAAAATGCTTAGAGTATCTTGCATATAATGACCTTTCAGTGTATACTGGCTGTTATTATTCCTATTAATATATGCTTATTCACCTAATATGAAATTATTGATTAGTATGCAGGAGTACCAAACCTTGAGCCAACTTCTCTCCACTTCACACTGGGAAAAGCTGAGCCTAATGTGTCTGAGATGCCACTTTTTTGTTTTTGTTTTTGTTTTTAGCTGAACTTGTAGTCGATAAAGCCATGGAGTTGAGGTTTGTGGGTGGTGTCTATGGTGGCAACATAAAGCCAACTCCCTTTCTGTGTTTGACCTTGAAGATGCTTCAAATTCAGCCTGAGAAGGATATCATTGTAGAGTTTATCAAAAATGAAGATTTCAAGTGAGTGAAATGTTGACTAGTTAATATAAAAGCTTCAATTTCAGTGGTCCTGAATTTGTCTTTGGTTAAGAGGAGTGAAAGCAATGTATCTTATTTCTACAGAGCTCTACCCTAGGATTTTGCTCCTGAGCTCTTGAGTTTGTATTTTGTTTGTTCTGATGGTTTTTATCTTCTTTACATTCTTAGTCTTGGTAATAACGTCCACCCCCTCACTCCTGCCACCCAGAAAGCATTTCACAAGTTCACTAAACATATATTAAGCAGAAGTCAGTGCCTATATGTTGGTAACACTGGATGCTCAAAAGATGAACTACATTGTAGACAAATAGGAAAACTTTCGTGTAGATATAGGCTCATGACCAGACTCTGTTATTTATTCTGACCTTGGAGAAGTTACTACATTTTCTGAGCTTTACTTTGTCTGTAAAATGAAGATGAGGATACCAACTCAGGAGTGATATGAGAGTTAAAAAAAGATAGTGCTGGGTGCCTGGGTGGCGCCTGAGTCCTGACTTCAGCTCAGGGCATGATCTCATGGTTATGGGATAAAGCCCTGCGTCAGAGTCTGCACTAAGTGTGGACCTGCTTAAGATTCTTTCCCTCCCTCTGTCCTTCTCCCCACTTGTACATTCTCTCTCTCTGAAATAAAATTTAAAAATTTTTAAAAGATACTGCAGTGCCTGTTGCATGGTAAACACCCCCAAAATGTAAGCTGCTCATACTATTTTATTATTCATTCTCAAGGAGCTCACAGACAGGTATAGGAGACAGACATAACAGCTTATTATGTACCACCCTCTATTATAAGGGAATTAGTTACATATAATTATTTAACCTTCACAACAACCTTATAAAGTTATTACCCCCTGTTACACAAAGGAGGAAACCTAGGCACAGAAAAATTAAGGAATTTCCTCAAGGTCAAACAGCTAGTAAGTGGCAAAGCTGGCTTCAATGTCCACATTCTTCTGTACTTTATTCTATTTGTCATATAAAGAAACTGCAGAGTTTGAAATGCCTACTACTTACTCCAAGTGGAGATTTGAGTACCTAGTTGGATACAGTGATAAAAAGGAATTTTAACAAAACATTATTAACAGCTAGAAAATAGCTAACTTCTGTTAGGCACTTACTATATGCTGTGTGCTATGCTTACCACTTTATACACCTTTCTCACTAAATATGCTAGGCCAGGAAATTAGGCATTATCATCTCCATTTTACAAGGGTTGAATGTAGGTAACTTGACTAATATAACAAAGTCAGTAAGTTGATGGAATCAGAATGGTAACCCAGATGATTTTGACTCTTTTCAGAACCAGCATGCTATGCTACCTAGCAGCAATTTACATATTCACATCTATGTGTTGTTAGTAAATATATCTTATATGTTCTGTTGTTAAATTCAGTATCTGACTTGATTCTTACAGCAATCCTATGAGGTAAATAAATTCTATCTTCATGTTACATAGACTCTGTTGAGCAACATGTCCCAGGTTCCCACAGCAATAAGTGGTAGAATGGGAACTTGAACTTGACCCCAGGTCTCCATATTTTAAGTATCTTTCTGCTGCCCCATGTTGCCTCTAAAATTGCAGTTTTCTTGTTATGCCAAAGAAGAGAAAGAACATTTTCATCCACTACTGATATGAAAAAAGCCAGGTGTGAAACTCAAGAATTTTTTAGGATGGCCTGTAGTTTCACTGTACTCTGTCTGTCAGGTATGTCCGCATGTTGGGAGCACTTTACATGAGGCTGACAGGCACTGCAATCGATTGCTACAAGTACTTAGAGCCTTTGTACAACGACTATCGAAAAATCAAGAGCCAGAACCGAAATGGGGGTAAGTGTGTTGCCAAGTGTCTGGACCTTCCTCCCTGAACCAGTTTTTATTTCACTAATATCCCTTATCTCTACATTCACATTGTAACATGCGTTGTGAATGTTTCTCTTCATCCGTTACACTACCATCTTCATTCACCTCCTGCATGGAGTATTCCATTAGCCTTCCTGTTAGCCTTCCCCAGCCTTCCCCGGGCTGCCCGCCTTTCCAACTGCATCTTATGTCGGTCTCAGCCTTGCAACATGCATTGCCTCCACATGTGCTCCATCCCATCAGGTCTACCTTTAGAATGAGTTCTGTAAAAGCCTTCCCCAAACCTCCCAAAGTTAGTTTTCCATATGTTACATCATTACAGTTATTTTTAGTGGTCTCTCTTCTAGCACTTTATTTCACACTAGAGTACAGATTAAGTATATTTATAATTCTGTAGGAACCCCCTGAAAAATAGTAAGTATATCCAATGGGGGCAGCTCCATACAATTTTTAAAAAGTTATTTTTTTAGGTAGATTGTGATTCAGGGTAATACAATCAAAATATTTTTCTTCTCATGGTCATAACAAAAGATTAGGAATATTTGCCTTTCCCTTCTGGATGTATCATTAAGCAGAAGATTAAGAACTTGGTGTTTTACTTTAAGTTTTATTAGCTTGTTTATTTGTTTATTGAATACATATTAAATACCAATATACTGCCTTCTGTGCTAGTAATGGAAATAATATAGTGAACAAGGTGGATATAGTCATGGCCATCATGGAATTCCTTACTTATGATTATACTATGTTAAACTAAGATGGGGTTTCTCAACCTATTGACAGGTTGATCCAGATGACACTTTGTTTGGGGAGCTATCCAGCCCATTGTAGGATGTCTAGCCACAATCCCTGGCCTCTGCCACTAAGATGCCAGTAGCATCCCCATTAGTTGTGGGTGGCAAAGTCCCCCCTGGTTGAGAGAACCACTGAACTAAGGTAATGTTTATGACAAGGATCCTGAAAAGGCTGTTTCATTTACCATATAAGGTACATATTCTATATTTATAAACATAGTGCGTTCACATAAGAATTTGTACTTGAGTTATGTAATCTGTTCAAGAACATCACCCCTACACAATTCAGGACTGTTTGTGCTTGTTTTGTTGGGTCTCCTGCTAATTGGGACAGTTTTATTCATCCCTTTATTCCCAGTTGTAAGAAGAGGCCTGTTACATAGATGGCCTCAGTAAAGGCGAGCTGAATGAATGACGATCAGCAGTGATAACAAAGCTGTGGATGGCTGTAGTTTGAGCCCAGGTTTGTCAGTGATCCCTTCTCTGTAATTGCCACACTGAATAGCTTTACTAGTGGACATGCAGGGAAGGGGAGGCTGCAGAGGATTCACACTTTGTACACCAAGTACTCTATATTTTACATATAGAGTCTTATAATTCTTTTACTTGTTGACTGTATAAATTTATTTCCAAGTTGCTTTAGCTTATGATTTTTATTTCAGAGTTTGAACTGATGCATGTTGATGAGTTTATTGATGAACTGCTGCACAGTGAGAGAGTCTGTGATATCATTCTGCCCCGGCTACAGGTAAAAGATAAAAGTCTCTTATCAGAGTCACCCTTCTCTCCCAAAGACAGGCAGATAGCCAAGTACACATACATAATAAAACACGGGAGCTCCAGGATCTCAGGGGTCCGCGTAGTAAGTAATCTTCATATCTATGAAAAAGGGGATTGGGAGTGAGAGGAAAACAGATAAAGTATTTGAAGAGTAGGGGTTTAAAAATCAGTTAACACCATAAGACTTCTTTAAAATATTATATGAAAGAAATTGTAGAATATAAAACAGGAGAATCAGGAGTAGTAGACTGAGATCTGAACCCCTTAAATATCCGTTATAACCCTGCTCCCTTTCCTAATGAGTCTCCATGAAGCACCTTTCAGGAATGGGTTTTCAGAGTATGATTTTAAAACTACTGTTGTAAAATACATAGGGAAAACAGATCCAGTAGGTTGTCTAAAGAGAAAGGCAATGATCTGTAATGGAGAGATGACTGAGCAGGGAATTAGGAGATTAAATTTCTGGATTGTAGTTATAGCTGAATAGCTGTGGGACCTGGTTTTATTTTCACATCTATAAAATGGGGAAATTAGTCTTCATTGGTCTTTAAAATGCCCTGTGGAACTGTTTTAAGGCTGCAAAGAACAATAAGAGGAAGAAGCCCCACATATTTCAACCAGGGCAGCTCCTTTTTTTGTTAAGTTACATATGGGGCTTGAGAGTGAGATTTCATTTGAACAAAGGTTTTCGTTCTTTTAAATGGCTTTACTAAAATATAACTGACATAAATTAAACTGCATACAATTTGGTAAGTGTACAATTGGTAAGTTTTGCCATATGTATACACCCCTGAAACTGTTCTCACAATCAAAAATAGTGAACATATCCATTATCCCAAAAGTTTCAATTTTTCCATTTGTGTAATCCCTTCCCTTACCCATAACCAACCATTGATATGCTGTCACAGCAAGATTAGTTTGTTTTGTAATTAGTACATACTTTTTTTTTTTGTCTTTCTTCACTCAGCAAAGTAATAATTATTTCATAATAATTATTTCAAAGTAGGGAATAGAGTGAATTGCAGATATCTGATAAATGGATCAGATGAGGCAGCAAATCAGCTGGATAAAAAGTAGTTGGTAGATAGTGCTCACTTTTTTTTTTAAGTTCTTTTTAATGTTTATTTTTCAGGAAGAGAGACAGAGTGCTAGGAGGGGAGGGTCAGAGATACAGGGAGACACAGAATCTGAAGCAGGCTCCAGGCTCTGAGCTGTCAGCACAAAGCCCAACGTGGGGCTCGAACCCATGAACTGTGAGATCATCACCTGAGCTGATGTCAGACACCTAACTGACTGAGCCATCCAGGTGCCTCAATAAGTGCTCACATTTAAATGCAGTGACCCAATTCTTCCTTCACAGTGACCCAGTTAAAAGGAACCTATAAAATAAAAATCCTGAAAATGAGTGTGATGTATATTTCCTGTTGTATATTGGCGACTGTAGACAGTAGTGAAGAGAGTAAGGTTTTGGGCACCTGGGTGGCTCAGTTGGTTAAGCACTGGACTCGATTTCGGCTCAGATCATGATCTCACCATTCATGAGATTGAGTCCCATGTCAGGCTCTGTGCTGACAGCATAGAGCCTACTTAGGATTCTGTCTCTCCCTCTGTCTCAAAATAAATAAACTCTAAAAAAAAAAAAGGTAAATTTCAAAACTGAAAACCTGCTTTCAGGCCCAATTCTCACCCTTCATTATGGTTATGTTAGCAATCATTATTATTAGCCTCTATCATTTTTAAAAATACTACAAGAAATGGATTACTTTGAAGTGCAATTAGTTTGTAGCTAAAGATTTGAAAGTGCATCCTGCTTTAAGCAAGACTATTGATGTAAAGAAGATGGTCTACATAGAGTCTAGAAGACCACAAAACATGCATTGAGAGAGAAAATTGAAATCTGACTGATGTATCCCACCAAGAAGTGTGGTCCGGTGTGGGCCTCTTGTCTGTCCTGAATGAAGTGACCCTTAACACTTCCTTTTGTTCGGATTCTGTTCTTGCCAAACACCTCATCAGTTTAGCTTCTGATGTTCCTGGACATTGGCAACAAGCTGCTCTGGAATGAATTCTAATTTCATCAAACACAAATACAATGAATCAATATATTGATTTTAGTCACTTCTGAGTCTTATGAGCATTGGGAATTGGGGGTACTCTGTCTGATGCAGTCCTAGATCAAAACCTGCTGATCCTGTGCCTGGAGACCCTTTCTCCAAGGAGCTCTTTAAAGAGGTATTGACTTCATTGAGTGGCATCTTTGTCTCATTTCTCCCATCCTTCATCGAATTTTGTTAGGGATGAGTGAGATGTAAGCTAAATGTTACTATTTATTCTAGGGCTATCCAACATTCTTTATGTCCTGGACACAAGAAAATGGTAAAGGGATCTTATGACCCAGCCAGTCCATTTGGATTTTTTAACTCCTCTTTGCCTTTCAGGTCCTTAATCCTAGATAAGCCTGTGAGTCACATCTCAGAAGAAATTGGAACCAGGAGATGGATTGTTTATATCCTGTGTTTTGTTCAAACTGAATGACTCTAGACGGTTCCCTAAATCCTGAGTCAGGCAGAGAGTTGGTGCTATTCCAGAGCAGGACCGAAGGCACTCTTTAGTCCTCTAACTGGGCTGAGCCTCAGTGGGTCTCAGGGGATATTCTGCTCTCAGCCCCTGTTGAAACTACTAGCCACAGCTGTAAACATATTAGTCCTTGTATATGAAGCCTATTTTTTATTCAGTTTATACCTATGCTGCTTGATATTTCAGTGACTGGAAGAGTTAAAAGATCACAGAGAAATGAGCCAACAGAAAATGAAGTGGTTACCTTCAACTTCTATTTATCTGTCTACAGGGGCATGTGTGAGTTTTGGTTCCAAGTATGTTAAATTCCTTAGGAAAATCTTGAACTGTCTACGATGTCTTTGAAATGAAATTGCCTCAGCTGTCGCTTCCTCGTTTTCCTGTCAATCCCAGAAGTCCAGTGTTGGGGCTTCAGGAAATAAATGAGAGAACAAGGCCCTCTAACTCTAAATATGCTTTCTGTAGAAACGCTATGTGCTAGAGGAAGCTGAGCAGCTGGAGCCTCGGGTTAGTGCTCTAGAAGAGGACATGGATGATGTGGAGTCCAGTGAAGAGGAAGAAGAGGAAGATGAGAAGGTCAGGCACTCTGGAGCTTAATGGTTGGAGGAGGGATAGTTACGGGGAAGGGATGGGGGATTGGTCCTTCCTTGTTTCGTTTTCAGACTTTAATTTTTAACTTTCTTTAATCCAAAAATACAATATTTAGTCATTTAAAAGTATGGGCATTGAAGTTAAATAGACTTTGATTCATATCTCAGCTCTCCATAATCTTTTGCAAATAAATCTCAGTCTTTTCCCTTGTAAAGCAAGGCTAATGATACCTTTCTCTTAGGATTGTTATGGATATTAAGCCCTTCGCATAGTATTGGGGCATTATAATTGCCTCATATTTGGTAACTATTTAAATAAATACTTAGGACAAAAATAACATTACTGTTCATAGTTGAACCTATCCTAAGGAGTAAGCGTAGTTAAGAAAAAGAAAATACCAAAGGTGCTGGGGTGGCTCAGTTAAGCATCCAACTTCATCTAAGGTCATGATCTCATTGTCAGTGGGTTAAAGCCCCACATTGGGTTCTGTGCTGACAGCTCAGAGCCTGGAGCCTCCTTTAGATTCTGTGTCTCCCTCTCTGCCCCTTCCCCACTTGTTCTCTCTCTCTCCCTCCCTCTCTCTAAAATAAACATTAAAAAAATTTTTTAAAGAAAAATAACCTATTACTTGGTCATGTTCTTTACTAGTTATAATGCTGAAAAACTGAGAGCAACCCAGCTGTCAGGGAGCACTCAGGTAAACTATTATCAACTCAACAGACAATTCAACAGCAATTAAAACCGTTACGAAAAGTACTATAGATGTGCTTATGGTTAAGTTAGAAAAGAAGGATCTGAAACATTTTTGATTAAAATATGTATAATAAAAGGCTGGGGGGGGGGGAACGACAAGAAATGCTAGATTACGGATACTGACTGCAAATCGCAGTGTAGTTCTGACCAGTGGGCTTTTAAGGGGAGTACAAAAGGAAACATTTATGAATTGAAAGCCATGCCAGGCTGAGGTGCTTGTCTGTGGTAAGTAAACCAAAAATAGACACTATGGTTTTTTTCTTTTAAGGTTTGTTTATTTTGAGAGAGAGAGAGAAAGCACAGGTGGGGTAGGAGCAGAGAGAGGGAGAGAGAGAATCCCAAACAAGCTCTGCACTTAGTACAGAGCCCAGTGCAGGGCTTCATCTCATGAATGGTGAGATCATGGCTTGAGCCAAAATCAAGAGTCAGACACTTAACTGAAAGAGCCACCCAGGCACTCTTGTTTTTCCTATTTTTGATAGAAAATTTCAAACACGTGCTGAAGTAGAGAATGTGCCTCCATTTATCCATTGCCTAGTCTCCATAATATCAGCTCAGCCATTTTATCTCTTTTATCTATACCAGATTGCCCCCCACACCAATTTTCTTGACCTACATCATGGCTATCCTGTATTTCACCCATATTTCAGAAAATGGTTAACCATGTTACCATTATCACCTCCAAATCTACAGTAATTCCTTAATATCAGATATTCAGTATTGAAATTAAAATTATATGTTAACTAACTAGAATTTAAATTAACCTTGAAACAAGGAAGAAAAAAATATTCAGGATTTACATATCCCCAGTTGTCCTATATTTTTTAATAGTTTGAATTAGTATTCAAACAAGATCCATAAAGCAGGTCATGTTATTCTATACAGACTTTTACAATCTGTATTTTTCTGATTGTTTCCCTGTGGGGTCATTTAACATGTTCATTTGTCCCTTATATTTCCTGTAAACTAATTTTTAGATTTGGAGGCTCAGTTGGATTTGAGGTACTTAGAGTAGAGCAACACTGCTTCATAGGTACTGGTGTATACTTCCCCGAGGGTGAGCAAAGTCTGGCCGTCTCTTTTTGTCAAATTAGGAGCTATGGTGCCTCGACCCATTAATGGTTGTGAGATAGTGATATTCTAATTTGTTTTTTACGTCATTTGTTACTTATAATGTTGCCTTAAAGAGAAATCTCCCAAATCAACACTTAATTTTTCCTAGGTACAGTTGATATAAACAAGATACTTGATTATTTCTCTTTATCAATTTTTAAAATAGTTGACTCCATAGTATTCTCCACTCAGTATGACCAATGTGCTTTTGTGTCTGGAAACATTGTGAACTCATGGATTTAAACAAATTGGGTGTGTTCGGAACCATCATGGTCCTTGCAGATGCTGAAGTTGTCCCCTTTGGCCAGTGGGGGGCCCCCAACTTGAGTCAGGAGACTGATACAATCATGGTAGTCTCAGCCTCCTTGCTTCTGATACCTTGAAGCCATGTCTTGGAAGCTTCTGCCCCAAACGAAATTAGACATTTTTGTAGGGAGCTCGTGGTTTCATCTACAGAGATAATGGTATTTAGATACCACAGATTAAAACACTGCATGATGGGGCACCTGGCTCAGTCGGTTAAGTGTCCAGCTTCAGCTGAGGTCATGATCTCACGGTTCGTGGGTTTGAGCCCTGCTTCGGGCTCTGTGCTGACAGCTCAGAGCCTGAAGCCTGCTTCAGATTCTGTCTCCCTCTCTCTCTGCTCCTCCCCTGCTTGTGCTGTCTCTGTCTCAAAAATAAATAAAAAACAGAAAAAAATATTTAATATACTGTATGAGTTTATACTTTAGTCTTCTTGGTCTTAACATCTGTATCTTTTCTTTCTCATTGGAAATCCAGCTTCTTAAGGAGATAAGCAGAATTACTAATTTCTCACTATTCTCACATTGTCTCAGAAAAAAGGTATCAACACTAGAATAATAGTGAGATTATTGAAAACAGTTCAGTTTTTTTATTTGGTAGTTCTTTCTGTCCTTACAGTTCTCTATGTATTTATTGTTTTAAAGTCACTTGGGGGTGGAATTTGGGCCAGGATGAGGAGGGGAATGTATATATTGCTCCTACATGGTTCTGTTTAAATCTGTGCTCATCATTGGCCTATCTGTCTCTTTCCCAGTTGGAGAGAGTGCCATCACCTGACCATCGCCGGAGAAGCTACCGAGACTTAGACAAGCCCCGTCGTTCTCCCACACTGCGCTACAGGAGGAGTAGGAGCCGGTCTCCCAGAAGGTAAGGCCCTAGTGATTGCCCTCTTCCAGAGAGACTTTGAGCATGGTAGCAAAGAAGTTTGGGCTTCAAGGAAGGAAAAAAAAATTTGAGTATAAGTTCACTCACCCATTTTGTGGTCAGCTGTCTGTTGCCTAGTATAGGATGGTTTTTAACTAAGATGACAGAGGCAACTCTTCTCTTCTCCGTATGTGTCTCATTCTAGGCTAAGGTAAGCATGTTCTCATGGCAGTAGCACAATTCAAGAGCAGACAGGCTCAGTCATGCAAGTTTCCTTCCAGTATCTATATCACATGTGCAAATACCCCATCGGCAAAGCAGATCACAGGCCAATCCCACACTTAGTATGGCAGGGTGCTAATAAAAAGTTATAGAACAAAGGGCATGGATAACAGATGTAGGACAGTTTTTGGAATCTACAACCGCAGTGCACCTACTAAGGTTCTTCCTCTTTTCTTTCTGTATAGGCGAAGTCGATCTCCTAAAAGGAGGAGGTAAGCCTTCTGTTGATTCATTACAAAAGAGGGTTTGGGGGAGGGGGAGTGCTGTTGTGGTGAATATACTGTCAGATAAAGGAATCTAATCAGTCATCTCCACAGCCCGTCCCCTCGCCGAGAAAGGCATCGGAGCAAAAGTCCAAGACGTCACCGCAGCAGGTCTCGAGATAGAAGGCACAGATCCCGCTCTAAGTCTCCAGGTATAGCCTTTGAGCCTTTTGCTGTTGGTTGCCTTAAAGAAATGTAATTAGCGCAATTAGCCTCCTAGAGTATGAAGTGCCTGACTGTATTATTGCTTAAAAGAAAAGGAAATGAACTTAGGATATGAAAGTTAAGAGTTCACATCTTTACTCTCTTTTACAAGCTTTGCTGAAAGGATGATGAGCTTCAGTTTTATGATCTGAAATTATAGGAAGGCCACCTAACAGAGTAGTGGTAAATACTCAGTGTGAGATTTGTGAAATCAGCCATTAAGCCTTGAATGTGTAGAAAGTGGGATCAGTTCTTCTGACCACCCTCCCCTCCCCCCACACACATATTTCAGAGAGGTGCTACCAATAAGAGGTGTCTCTGGCATAAGTCAAAAAAATATTAAGCGATTAAAGGGAGTGGGGGAAGTAAAAATGACAGTGAAGGAGTAGGTGGGTAGAAAACCACTCATCCAGTGGCCCTTTCTTCCCCAGGTCATCACCGTAGTCACAGACATAGGAGCCACTCAAAATCTCCTGAAAGGTATGGACTAATCTCTGTTTTGACTTAAGAATTTTTTGTTTATTCAGAAATTAAAGCTCCAGTCATAACTAAGTTAGACCTGAAATTTTGTTTTGATGGGGATATTTAGGAATTTTCCTTTATTACACGACAAAACTGGCCTGCCTGAGAATTTTTATTACTATATATGTTTTGCGTTCGTTTGTTTTTTCCTCATAGGATTGCAGCTTTGGATAGTGGTAAGGGCATGAGTTTTGGTCTCAAGAGACCTGTGATTAAGTTCCAACTTTTAACACTTAACAACTGAGTGACACTGGAGATAGTCACTTTCATTTGATAAACTTTCATTAGAAACCTCTATATGCTGTACACTGTTGGGTGCACTCTTAACCTCTCAGAGGCCATTTTCTCAGTGGCAAAGTTTGGATAGTTAATACTTCACTGAGTGTTGCTCTGAGACAGAATACCAAGCACATTTAATAAATACTAGGTGTCTCTATCCCCATCACTATCTGCATGCCCCTGTCTTCCTCAGAAGTTCTTGCCTAGCTCCTTTAATACCCGTTAAATTTATTATGACTTCTCTGTGTTACCATTTCAGATCTAAGAAAAGCCATAAGAAGAGCCGGAGAGGGAATGAGTAATGGACTCAGTTTGGTTTCAGTCCAAATGGCCTCATGTGGATCTGAAGTCATCTGTTTATGTGGAAGGATTAAGATCTACTCCCTAGGCAGCTATGAGAATATTTTAGCTCTTTTTAACCAAGTGTCTCCACTTTTTTTTTTTTAATGAAAGAGGTGCTGAGTTTTGTATCTCTCTTTGAGTCATAATCCACATTTGAGGGATAGCGCTTCCCAAGGGCTGCTTTTGACCCTTTGTACAACCAACCTTGACTGTACTCAAATTTATAAGGGATTTCAGGGGCGGAGAGGATGAATGACAAGGAGAGGATATGGTTGCCTGTTGACCCTTTTGCTATTAAATTTTACATGCCCACTTTGCAGTTTTCTGTAGTTCAGTTTTGGTTTGCTCCATGATTGGAACTGTTCTGAGAATCCTGAGATTTTTGCTGCTGCTGTTACACTCAAAAATCAAGTCAGTAAAACATATTTCCTCCCAAACTTTTTTCAGCAGCACTATATAGTAATAAGCATGAAAACTGATGAATTAGCACAGCTTTATAAGAACAAAACGCATTCAAATGTAAGACTTCTGGATCACTGAATCCAGTTGTTCAACAATGGAACTTAACATCTTTTACACAACATTCTTCTATAATGTATCTTCTTCCCCATAAGTCTTGAATTCTAGGTTATGGTGCTCAGCCTTTTTACCTTGAAAACACTGTCATTATTATCCTAGTCTAGTCAGTAGTGGGCCTTTAAGATTGAAAAGGAGAGGAAATTATCTACTACCACTCATGGTTTTGACTTCAGTTGCTGGAAAATGGTGCCATTCATTCACAAACTTAGAAAATACAGCAGGAGGGGCGCCTGGGTGGCTCAGTCAGTTGAGCCTCCGGCTTCAGCTCAGGTCATGATCTCACAGTTCGTGGGTTCAGGCCCCGTGTCGGGCCCTGTGCTGACAGCTAGCTCAGAGCCTGGAGCCTGCTTCCAGTTCTGTGTCTCCCTCTCTCTCTGCCCCTCCCCCTCTCATGCTCTGTCTCTCTCTGTATCAAAAATAAATAAAACATTAAAAAAAAAATAAAAAAAAAACATTTAAAAAAAGAAAAGAAAAGAAAAGAAAATACAGCAGGAAGAGGCCAGGCTTTAGAGGGGCAGTTTTGTGTTAGTAGTAAAAATACTGCATTCAATTTTACTTAGAATATAATTAGAGACTGCTATGGTATATCTAGATAAAGCTCATGTTGTTAGAAGCAGGAAATGGAGTTGAGCATAGTGATCTAACCCTGAACTGCAATAGTAAGATAACTGTGGAAGATGTAGAATTAAATGGGGGTTGCCCCGGAAGCGTGTGTTTATGTAAGAAAAGCCAACAACAGAAGTAAAGGCAACACTGGTGAAAGAAAGCAATGCAGTGAACCAACTGAAAATGGAAATGAACCTTTCAGAAAAGTAAAAGAATTAGGAGACAGTATACCAAAAAACTAAGGGTTTGAGGAATCAGAAGCAAAATAAAAACTGCAAAGTGTCCATAGGCATTGATAAGGCGTCGAGATTTTTGCTAGAAGAGTTTAGTCTACTAGTACTTAACTTTCCTCCTTTAAAAAGGGAAAAGTGAAAAAAAAAAAATAGGGGTGGGGAGAAGTGATTGGACCTGCAGCTCCGGACCTACCAAGGATTCTGAAGACCAGTTGCCTCATAGGATCCAGTTTCTTGGGAAGCCATATCTGGTCACAGGATTAATATTCTTTTGCTAGCTGTTGAACTGAAGGAGTTTTGTAGCAATGTTAAAGCATTTTGGGATATTGAAATTTCACATTCTTTAATGATTCCTCACCTGATAATACTTGAGCTGATAAAAGTTGTCCATAAGAGCTATTGCTATTCATTATACACCTATATATAGGACTGCCTTTAAGAATTAAATATAAGCACCTCTATTTATCTGTTATACAGTCCTAGAAGGTAAGTGATCCGGATGGAAAGAAATGTCTGCTAGCTTTAATGACCTATGGACCAACCAAGTATACTGTTGAAATATTCATTTTAAAGTAGATTAAGAAATTTAAAAACCTGCAAAAACAAAACAACAACCCGACAGTTTTTAATAACAGAAGTAAGCCTCCTCAAACAAACTATAAACTTAAAGCATACTTATTTAGGTATATGGTGAGATCTAAACCAAATTGTAGAAGTACAGCCAGCCTATAACAGGAAGCAGATTGTTCCTATTTGCTCATTAGTTCAAAGGACTTTGATAAAGCATTGCAGAGGAGATGAAACTTACGGAAAAACTTTGCTGAAGGGCCATTTCTGTCACCTGTGTGCTAGCCTACTGGTTGAGGCCTTGAAACTATAACTTTGTAAACCTTTTTTGGCTGTAGCCTATATTAAGAAACATTTTACATTTTACCTCTGTACACATGTATTCTATACTGAAACATTTCAGGTAAAAAAACATTATGCAAAATACATTCTGATATTTCCTGTACAGGATTCTGTGGGTTTTTTAAGTATGTTTTTAACACTAAGTACAAACTACTAAAATGATTTTACTTCCCACAATTAATTTGGTGAAATCTTCCAGGATAAGAACTCAACTTAAAAGCTCATTCCCAGGGTGCCTGGGTGGCTCAGTCAGTTGAGTGTCGACTTTGGCTCAAGTCATGATCTTGCTGTTCATGAGTTTGAGCACCACGTGAGGCTTTGTGCTGACAGCTCAAAGCCTGGAGCCTGCTTCAGATTCTGTCTCCCTTTCACTCTGCCCCTTCCCCACTCATTCTTCATGTCTCTCCCTCTCTCTCAAAAATAAACATTAAAAATTTTTTCAAAAACTCATTCCCTTAGCCTCTTTCTGTTATTTCCACCAGATAGACTGACCTAAGGTTAAATAAGCATTACTTAGAAAAGAATAACAGGACAGGGCACCTGGGTGGTTTGGTCAGTTAAGCATCTGACTCTGGTTCTGGTCATGATCTCCCAGTTTATGAGTTCAAGCCCCGTGTGGGGTTTTGGGAGGACAGCTCTGAGCCTGAAGCCTGCTTCTAAATCTGTATCTCCCTTTCTACCCCTCCCATGCTCACGCTGTCTCTCAAAAATAAATAATAGGGGCACCTGGGTGGCTCAGTTAAACATCCAACTTTGGCTCAGGTCATGATCTCATCATTCGTGCGTTTGAGCCCTGTGTCGGGCCCTGTGCTGACAGCTAGCCCAGAGCCTGGAGCGTGCCTTCTGATTCTGTCACCCTCTCCCTGACCCTCCCCTGCTTATGCTATCTCACTCTCTCATTAAAAAAACAAACAAACAAAAAAAACGTTTAAAAGACCGTTAACAAAGTGATGTTTAAAAAAACAAAGTATACAACCTCAAGGATGAGATTCAATAAGCTTAGTAGAGCTTAAATGAAGATTTAAAAAACTGGACAAATAAAAACCTTATCATAAAACAATGTAAGGCTGGAGAAAATAAAAATGGAAAATAATTTTTTAAAGCTATATATGAAGATAATAAAACACATAAAATCCTACATATGTATAATTCACATTTCCTGATGAAGAAAATTGAGCAAATTAAATATGCAGACACAAGAAAATTTTCTTGAAATAACAATCTATTAGGAAATATCCTGATGATTGGGGTGCCTGGGTGGCTCAGTCGGTTAAGCGTCCGGCTTCGGCTCAGGTCATGATCTCACAGTTCATGGGTTCCAGCCCCATGCTGGATTCTGTGCTGACAGCTAGCTCAGAGCCTGGAGCATGTCTTCCAATCCTGTGCCTCCCTCTCTCTCTGACCTTCTCCTGCTCACGCCGTCTCTCTCAAAAATAAATAAAACATTTTAAAATATTAAGAAAAAATACCCTGGTGAATGGAAGACACAAAGGATTACTGGGACATGTAAGCAGAGAAATCAAGTCCTATACAATGAGGGGGGTGGGAATCAAGCTGGTCTCAGATCTTAGTAAACTTCACAAGGCAGTGAAGAAAAGGGCTCTAAAAGTCTGAGGAAAAGTTGTGACAGTTATTTTATACCCACCCAGAGTTGTCTTTAAAATGTAAAGGGAAGGGGTGCTTGGGTGGTTCAGTGGGTTAAGCATCCGACTTTGGCTCAGGTCATGATCTAACTTTTGTTGAGTTCAAGCCCTGCATTGAGCACAGACCCTGGAGCCTGCTTTGGATTCTGGGTCCCTCTTTGTCCCTCCCCTGCTCATGTTCTTTCTCTCTCTTAAAAATAAAATTTTTTTTAATGTAAAGGAAATAGACATTATAATCACTTGGGGAAAAAAACTGCCTGATAATGAAACTCACCCAACAATAAATTAATCAAAGTCAGGACTTAGAAAAAAACAAAACAGTAAAAGGAATGGTAGTAAACATTTTAAAAACTAAATAAAAATCATGGGAAGTAATTTTAGGACTCAAGTTAATG
This sequence comes from Suricata suricatta, assembly GCF_006229205.1. NCBI lineage: Eukaryota > Metazoa > Chordata > Mammalia > Carnivora > Herpestidae > Suricata > Suricata suricatta. The sequence goes on along the minus strand of NC_043707.1, from coordinate 100,974,550 downwards.
TGAACAATGTATGTGGATTTTGTTTTTCGTAATAGGAGCCATACTGTTTCTTATTAATACACGAAAACTAGGAAAAAATAACTCCAGCCTCTTTAGTTATTTCTGTAATTGCCCTTAATTCTAAGAGGAATCTTTTAGCAGGGCACCTGGCTGGCTCAGTGGGTTGAACATCTAACTTTTGATTTCAGCTCAGGTCATGATCCCAGTATTCGTGAGATCAAGCCCCATGTTGGGCTCTGCACTGAGCTTGGAGCCTGCTTAATTAATATTCTCTCTTCCCCACTCACTCTCTCTAAAATTAAAAAAGGAAATCTTTAGAACCACCAATTTTTTTTTAAGTTGAACAGTTCTTCATTTCACTTTGTTAAATTCTAGTAAAATTAATTTGTGGTATTTACTAAACCTGGCACATGAGCCCACTTTTTAAAAAGTCTGTATGTATGTTTGTCTATGTTTAAGAGAGAAAGAGTTGCGGGGTGCCTGGCTGGCTCAGACAGAAGAGCATATAGTTCTTGATTGGGGTCATGAGTTTAATAAGCCCCACATTGAATGTAAAGATTACTTAAGTACACTTTAAAAAGGACAAGAGGCATGAATGAAGTTCACCAGCTATTAAGAGTACTTATTTCTGGGGCACCTAAGTGGCTCAGTTGGCTGAGTGTCTGACTTTGGCTCAGGTCATGATCTGGAGGTTCATGATTAGTTTAAGCCCTGAATTGGGCTCTCTGCTGTCAGCAAAGACCCCGCTTTAGGTCTTCTGTTCCCCACTCTCTCTGTCCCTCCCCAGCTTTTGGTGCTTTCTCTCTCTCAAAAATAAACATAAGAAAAATTGTATTAAAATAAACCTGGGACTTAAAAAGTATTTCTGATGACAGACAATTTCTATACTTTTTCTTTTATTTAATGCTTTTTTTTAATGAATACATTTAAATTATCCCTCACAAGGGAAAAAATGAGTTGTTTTGACTTTAAAGCTATTTTATAAGCTCACCAACACATTTTATATATTTTTGGGGACCACTAAATGGTAACCACCTTCCTGGAGGCAGTTTTGCAATATGTAGCAAGAATATCAGAACTTTTACCTTTTCTAACCTAATAATCCCATATATAAACATATAGCTATAGATATTCACCATACTAGTATAATACACATAAAAGTACTTTTTATCCCATCATCTTACATACTTTTTAATATATGAGAAAAAAACAGCAAAAATGTCCATTTGTAGGGGACTGAACAAATAAATTACACGGCACAAAACTAATATTCATACTTTTGAATAATCTTTAATGGCAATGGAAAATACTAATCTCTCCATGTCATTAAACATTACACAACACAGGGGCGCCTGGGTGGCTCAGTCAGTTGAGCATCCGACTTCAGCTCAGGTCATAATCTCACGGTTCGTGGGTTTGAGCCCCGCATCGGGCTCTGTGCTGACAGCTAGCTCAGAGCCTGGAGCCTGCTTCACATTCTGTATCTCCCTCTCTCTCTGCCCCTCCCCTATTCCCACTGTCTCTCTCTGTCTCTCAAAAATAAATAAAGAACATTAAAAAAAATTTTTTTAATAAAATAAACATTATACAACACATTTAAAAACAATATGGTCTTAAGTGTGGTGTGTGTGTGTGTGTGTGTGTGTATTCTGAATAAGACTGATAATTTTGGCACTTTCCAACAGCTCTACAATGAATTTGAACTCACAATCAAAAACTTTTAAGTTTACAACTTCTAAGAGACGTTTACAAACTTCTAAAACTGAGCTGCCGCTAGTATAAACTACAAACTAAGTAATCTAGTTTTTCACTTGGAACAGTTTTGCCAGTTACTGAGCACTGGTAATTGCTGAAGGAGGAACAAGTGAGATGCTGAACATGGTCACAAAAGTAAAACCTAAATTACTGGGCTTTATTACCCCCCTCCCCCCCAAAATTTTCCAGGTGATATACTGCTTTCCTTTAGAAAGTAAGTCTGAGCTGAAGACATGTCTTGTTGGAGATTTAGTAATCTCTACACCCAACATGGGGCTCAAACTCACGACCCTAAGATCAAAAGCCGCATGCTCTTTCAACTAGGTGCCCCGGAGATTTTTTTTTTAATGAAAATTTTAAATATGTACAAAACAAATGTAAACGAACACCTTACATACCTCATCATCTGTTCTCCAAGACTTGAAAATAGATTAAATACAGGAACACTATTTTTATTTTATTTTATTAATTTTTTAAAAGGGGCACCTGGGTGGCTCAGTCGGTTAAGCCTCTGACTTTGGCTCAGGTCAGATCTCACGTTCGTGGGTTCGAGCCCCGCATCAGGCTCTGTGCTGACAGCCAGCCCAGAGCCTGGAGCCTGCTTCCAGTTCTGTGTCTCCTTCTCTCTCTGCCCCTCCCCCTCTCATGCTCTGTCTCTCTCTGTATCAAAAATAAATAAAACATTAAAAAAATTGTTGTTATAAAAAATATTTTTTATTTATTTTTGAGACAGAGACAGCACGAGCAAGGGAGGATCAGAGAGAGAGGGAGACCCAGAATCTGAAGCAGGCTCCAGGCTCTGAGCTAGCTATCAGTACAGAGCCCAAAGCAGGGCTCAAACCCATGAACCGTGAGATCACGACCTGAGCCGAAGCCAGACGCTTATCTGACTGAGACTGAGCCCCAACACTATTTTTAAAAATGTGAATGCAGAGTGCCTAGGTGGCTCAGTCGGTTAAGCATCATCTGACTTCAGCTCAAGTCATAATCTCACAGTTCGTGAGTTTGAGCCTCACATCAGCTCTCTGCTGTCATCACAGAGCCTGCTTCAGATCCTGTATCCATGCCTCTCTCTCTGCCCCTCCCCCACTTGCACTCACGTTCTCTCTCTTCCTCAAAAATAACAACATTTTAAATCAATGCTCCAAGTCATATAGGCATACCTCGTTTTATTGCACTTTGCTTTACTGCCCTTCACAGATACTGAGGTTTTTTGTTTTTACCAACTGAGAATTTATGGCAACGCTGCATGGAGCAAGTTATTGTTGCCTTTTTTCTGATAGCATTTGATGACTTTATGTCACATTTTGGTAATTCTCACAGTATTTCCAACTTTCATATTATTATATTTATCACGGTGATCTGTGCCATGGTTTGCGGTGTCACAAACCATGCCCATGTAAGATAGCAAACTTAATAAATGTGTGACTGCTCTACCAATCAGCCATCTCTCTCTCTCCTTAGGCTTCCCTTTTCCCTGAGACACAATACTGAAATTAGGCTAATTTATAACCCTATAGTGGCATCTAAGTGTTCAAGTGAAAGGAAAAATCAATGTATGTGGCAAAACTACATTGTTGTCTTATTTTAAGAAACTGCCACAGCCATCCCAACCTTCACCAACAACCACCCTGATCAGTCAGCATTCATCAAGTCAAGACCCTCCACCAACAAAAAGACTATGACTCACTCTAGTTCAGCTAATGGTTAGCATTTTTTAGCAATCGAAGTATGTTTTAATTAAGGCATGTACATTTTTGACAATGTTACTGCACAATTAAATCAATAGGATAGTGTAAACATAACTGCTATATGCACTGGCAAATCAAAAAAGGCATTTGACTCACTTTATCGCGATATTCGCTTTATTGCAGTGATCTGGGACCTAGTCTGCAACATCTCTGAGGTATGCCTATATTTTAACAAAAACACACTGGGCCAGCTATCTAATTAACAGAACAAATAAATGAACTCCACCAGTTAGTAGGATTCTGAGAGATACTGAAGTTTTAAAATGAAGAACTTACAGTAAATACACCTGATCTTAACATTTAATAAATACCCTTTCAGGGCTATAAATATGGCAGGAAAGCCCTCACCCTCCTGCAACAGAATTCAAGCTTCTTCCAAGTTGGAAAATATGGCAAAAGCCCAGGTAGTCTCCTACTTAAGTAATGCATATCTGAGGAAGCAGAACAAAGATAATATACTGTCCTTAAAATACATTTGTATTTACGTATTCTGCAGATTTTCAAATAAATCTATAGGATCATTTAGTCCAAAATCCCTGTCAAATATATAGTTGGGGGATTTAGACAAAATGACCTCAGCTCAATGGATAGTACCAAAAAGAGCTAACCTATTACTAACAATACAAGTTTTAATTTCAACTATAATCAGTTACCATAATCATTACTGATAAACACATTCTGGCAAGTGCGCATTCCAGGTAGTAACAGAACTCAGAATGGAAGAGTCTGGCACATACTAGTACCTCAGTAAATAAGACATCTCTTCCCTCTACTCAAATTGCCAGTAACAGTCTCAGTGTTTGAAAACTCTTCAAAAGATGTTTCCATTCTCTTACCAACACAGAAGTGTGCTACCTGGGAATTCACTTTATTGTTTTGCACCTCTGTTTCCCAATGATGAATAGACATGAAGACAATATATGTTCCTATCAACTTCATATGGGTGTTGTGAAGATCCAGTAAAATAAAGGACATAAAAAAGACCCTCAGTTCTCTAAAACTAAGTCTGTAATTTAGAATGCTCCATTCACTGAGAGTAAAACAAATCTCTAAATTGTTACATTATATTTCCATGATCTAAACAACCATATGAATTAACCAAATTTGACTCTTGTCAAAAAGATTTATTAACTTAAAATAGAATTACTTCAAATACAGACAAAAGCAACCCTCTGTTCAATTTTGAATATTTTCAATATACAAGAATGTAAAAGAAAAATTCTGAATCTTCACGTTGTAGTTTTATTTTTTTTTTTTTACCTTTTAAAAAGTTTTTGGCACTACAAGATTCTGTAAAGAATAGAAGTGACAAATTTAAAACACATGAAAGTTTTTCCTAATTCTTAAGAACAATATATATAAAGTCTGAAGCAACCAAAGTATGAATACAGCTAATAGAAAATAAAGAATGTAATTTTTAAAATTCTCTTTATACAATTCATCAAGATTAAACAAAACATAAAATTCCCTTAAAAATAGGGTAATAAAATAGATGAAATTTGTATCACTCAACTTGGTGATACTAGTAAAAACTATAGTTCATATTTATATACAAATAATACAGTCTTTAAAAACAGTCTCAGAATTTAAATAAGCTATCTAAACGTGTTAAAATTTTAAATCAGGACCTGATTTGTTTTGCTTTCCATTAAATGTCACTTTTTCTGCTGAATGTAACTGACATTGAGGTACGGATACCCTTGAGACAGCAGGAGTGGCTGGTTGCTGTGCATCGGTAGACCAGCTGAAAGAAAATGGACTCGCATTACTCCGACACGTTTCCTCTTGGTGGGTGGGGACAACGCTCTCTACACCGACGGGTGGCACATCTGTCTGTTGGACACAACACAGACAGGAAACTGAAAGGCTTGTGCCTATTTATCCGACAACGCTTAGCATTAACTTGTAGCTAGTTCTCTTTTTTTCTATTTATATAAAGAGGAAATAAAACATGTCAAAACATTTAGCAGGAAAAGGAAGAGGACAGCAGGGAAATGTGGGTATGTAAAAGAAAACAGAGATGAAGGGGAAGCATCAAAGGAAACAAATTCACCAAGGAAGAATTCCAGACTCCCCCCAGCCATCCCACCAAGCTCTTAATATGACCAATAATCATTTTTTGTACTAAAAAAAACCTAGTAAAACTAGTTTTACTAGTTCGTTACTCAGAAGGTTAAGTCCACTATAGTCAATGTTCTGTCGCTCTATAACCTAGGGATGCCCCAGCAATACATGGATAGTTTAGGAAGGCTTAAATGAATCAAGCCTGAAACTTGTACCAGGGGCTTCCCCTTAAAGTTATCATTTCATTCAGTCAACATTTCCTGAGTGCCTTTCTTTAGTTTCTTGAACTCCTACTTTAAGTGTAGTAACTCTGACTCCAGTTTTTCGTAGGTTAACGAAGAGCTGACGGCCAGACTCAGGCATTCCCTATTAGAACTGAAATACCTTTGCGGCAAGTGGGCTAGATAAAATGTTACGAATTCTCCTTAGTTTGTAATATTCATTAGTTAAATCTAATCTATTATTGGTATATCAGCACCAACAGAATATAATGAATTCTAATATCATTCAAGTATTAGTTCAACTAAACAAATCTGACTGTCATTATTCAACTCAAAAACTTCTATTAGATCCACACTACTTACTAAACTGAGTCCAAAGACTTTTTCATAATATGGCCTCAGCCTATCTTCTCTAGCCTATTCATGTACACATCTTTCCCATCCACTTTATCCTCTAGTCCTATTATTTTCTCTTCTTTTTTCCTCATTATGCCAGGCAAAACTCCTGGACTTTACATATATATTCCCTCAGCTAAGAACACCCTCCCCTGTAATCTCTAACAAAATCTCTAGGAAAAACAAATCCTATATCTCTTTCACAGTCTAATACAAATGTCAAAATCTTGTGTGACTTGATCCCTGATGTCCATATCTCCTATAAACTCTGCTAGGAAAACATTAACTGATTCCCTCTAAGCTCCTATCCTTGACTATTTTATATGTCTGGCTCTTCTAAGTGTACAGGTTATACTTAATTCTTGCTTGAACAAGCACCTAGCACAGTGTGACACACAGAATGCTCTCAATAAATGTTCACCAAATGCATAAAATCTCACTTCTGGTTCCTGGCCTTCACAAAACCACCTTTGTCCCAGAACAAAACCCACCCAGCCTCTTAATGAATTTGTAAACAACGGTACCTTGAGTATAGAACGGTTTGTTGGGCTGAAATCTGGCATTTCCCTGATGCATGAAGTTTTGATGCAAACCATAAGGCCACGAAGCTGGGACAAGAGGAAAATGGGGACGTGGAGCATGTTCCCAAGGAATTGGAGGATTTAGTCCTGGAAAGCCTGGCTCTGCATTTCAACAAGACAGGAAAGATACACTTTAAAATATGTTTGTTCATTTAAATATTCCTTCATTCCACAAAGATTTACTGAGTACCTCCCACTGGATAAGAACAATGCTAAATGCAGAGGATACCAATATTTTAAGGAACCAAATACTGTGCTCAAATTATTCATAAAAGAGACATATAAGAAGTAGAGATACAATAATATGTAGTCATTGCTATAACAGATCGGACGAAGGTGTTCTAAAGAGGGAGCTAGGGTGCATAGGTGGCTCAGCTGGTTAAGTGACTGACTCTTGGCTTCAGTTTGGGTCAGGATCTCATGGTTCAGTTTGCGAGTTCAAGCCCTGTGTCGGGCTCTGTGCTGACAGTGTGGAGCCTGCTTGGGATTCTCTCTCTCCTCTCTCTGTCCCTCCCCTGCTTGTGCTCCCTCTCTCTCTCAAACATTAAAATAATAATAATAATAATAATAATAAAGAGGGAGCTAACCTATTTGGTTCAAGGCTAGATTAGGTTTTCCTAAGATGATTGACTAAACTGAATTTTAAAGCACAAGGAAATGTTAGGCAAAATGGAGCAAAGAGGGCATTTCTTTTTTGTTTGTTTCTTATTTTTGAGAGAGAGAGAGTGAATGGGAGCAGGGGAGGGTCAGAGAGAAAGGGAGACCCAGAATCTGAAGCAGGCTCCAGGCTCTGAGCTAGCTGTCAGCAGAGCTCGATAAAGGGCTTGAACTCACAATCGTGAGATCATGACCTGAGCCGAAGCCAGATGCTCAACCGACTGAGCCACCCAGGCACCCCAAAGAGGGCATTTCAAACAGAAGGAATAACAAGTACAATAGCCAGGAAACAGGACAGTACAGCAGGTATGGGAAGATGCAAACAATCAGCACCACCACTAAGGAGTAAAAGACGTCAATAAGAAAAAAGGCTGGATGGAGAAGGTAGGATTTACATTTCAAAGAACTTTAGTACATCATTAAGGAGCTTCCATTTTTTTCCTAAAGATACTGCCCCTATCCTAAAAACAATTATATTATGGCCTGAAAGGCAATTCTGAAGCTGTAGTATAATGGTTGAGAACTTGGGCTCTGGAGCCAACCAGGTAGAAGTTCAAATCCCAGTTCCAAAAATTACTAAAGTTCAATTATGCACCTCTGGCTTTTGTGAGGATTAAATTAGAGAACAAAAATAATGTGCCTTGCACAAGTTGTGGTATGTAGGTAGAGACTCAAAAAATAGGAGTGCTATCCATTCTATGGCAAACCATCCCCACAATCAACTTCCCTTTAAGATGTATCTATAAGTACATCTTTTGAAGTACATCTTTTCAAATAATTCCCTAAATCTTTTGGATCATTTCTGGTGGCTTTTCTTATCCAGGGTCACAATGTGGCAGGAAATAATCTGAAAGACACTCCCCTCATTCACTAAACTTCCTAGCAGAACCCAAATTAGGAGGTACCAGATAGGAAGGAGTACACAAACTAAAACTAAAACACATTCTTGCCACACTCTTAAGCAGCTCAGTCTTCTCAGGAGGTAAGCAGAAAAACAAAGCAGCTGCCTTGGTTCATAAAACCAAGTTACAATTAAGAGCTGAAAATACAGGGTATATTTTTTTCTTTAAATGAGACTGGGCATATATATATATGCTGAGGTCCTGACCAACTGAGAAATGGTATTTTGAAATCAAAGGATATTTATTAAGATATATTCCAATCTCCTTTGGCCATTTTTCACAATCAAACATTTCATAAGATATTCTTATCCAATCCTTCCATTTTCAACAAATTAGTAATTCTGGCTGTAATATTAATTAGGAACTGTAAATCTGTCCCACATGTAACAAATATGTACTGAGTAATCATTGTATAATAAAAATATTATATGAATAATGTGTCTACCATACATCAGGCACTACACTGGACACTATGGAGCTATTAATAGGCAACAAACAATTCATAGCCTCTAGAAGTTCAGTCTAATGAATTATGCAAACAAGTAAATTGGCAATTTCATAAGACAAGTATAAAGATATAGATATTAAGGAAACATGGAAAAGAGAAAGGATACCTAGCACAACTGGAGGACAAAATCAACATGAGGGGCTTCCTGTTAGAAAGTAAGCTAAATTTAAAAATGGAGGATGAATGAGTCACCCAAGCTTTGGAGCAAAGCAAAAGGAAGTGAGAGTGAGAACGAGAGGTAGGGAGAGAATTTTCCAGGCAGAAGGAACAACTTAAGTAAACAGTTAGGGGTAAGGGTTAGTATAGTATGTTCCCAAGACGTTAATTGGTTCATTATGACTGATAGAGATCAACTAGTAGTGGTACTAAAACTGAGCCACTATATCAAAAGGCAAGACACTGGGTCTGTGTTCATGATTATATAACCCAGTCATTATCATGATACATGTCATAGCATATATATAACAAACATTTGTGGAATGACAGAAGCAGAGATCACATTAGAATGGCCATGTATGGGGTCCCTAGGGGCTAGGTGGCTCAGTCAGTTAAGTGTCTGATGCTTGATTTCAGCTCAGGTCATGATCTTGCAGTTTGTAGGTTCCAGCACCACATTGGGCTCCATATTGACGGTTCAGAGCCTGCTTGTAAGTCTTTCTCTCCCTCTGTCCCCCTCTGGGTGCCCCTCCCTACTCACACTCACTCTCTCTCAAGATAAATTAAAAAAGAAAAAAAAAGAATGGCCATGTATGCCATATATCCTTTGATTTTGGAAATCTGAATGAGTTTCCATATTTTGACATTACTGCTCAGCAAAATACATTATATGTATTCTTCCAAAAGATAGCAAAGATATCTCCTCCATCATGGTGCTCTAAGCAACAGCATATTCTTGTATAAAAAGTACTAAAATTCTTTTGAAAATTGATAAAGGGAAAGAATCAAGCTTTTAGTCTACTTTTCCTATATTATATCTCAGGATAATCAAGTAGTTAATAAGGAAATATATTCCTTATAAAAGAATCAAAAACAGTAACAGAAAATCATCATTTTATAATCCCTAGTAAAATAATGATTATAAGCAATAATTATCATAACAGCTAAGACTATTATGTAAGAATTAATGAGGAGCTTTATAATGGATAGAATATACTGACATTACCTAACTCATTGATCAATCTTAGATCACTAAACGAGGAACAGAGAGAGTTAAGTTCTTTTTGAAATGAGGGAACAAGAAACATGCAGGACCAACCAAGTGGTAAAATTCTTGCCAATTTACAGGAAATATGGGGACAGAGGTACATGTTAAGTAATGCCACAAAGATACAATTCAGCCAACATCAGGGGCACCTGGGTGGCTCAGTCAGTCCAGCATCCAGTTTCAGCTCAGGTCATGATCTCATGGTTCATGGGTTCAAGCCCCGCGTCAGGCTCTGTGCTGACAGCTAGCTCAGAGCCTGGAGCCTGCTTCCGATTCTGTGTCTCCCTCTCTCTCTGACTCTCCCCTGCTCATGCTGTCTTTCTCTCTCTCTCTCTCTCTCTCTCTCAAAAATAAATAAAACATTAAAAACAATTTTTAATTAAAAAAAATTCAGCCAACATAAGAATATAAGAAGTTCTATAGTTTCTTTAATAAAACAGTTTATATATGGGGAAAAAATAGCAAGGAGAAAGATTATATACTAAAGGAGACTTAAGAAATAAAACAAGCATACACATACAACATAAGGGCTTTGTTTGAATCCTGATTCAAATAAATCAACAATAATTTTAGAAGAATAATAAAAATGAACAGGTATTAGGAGATACAGGGTATGGTAATGGTCTTGTTTTTTTTTTTTTTTTTTTAAAGAGATACAAGCAGGGTTATAAGGAAATTTGACACAATGTCTGAGATTTGATAAAATACTAAAGCCAAAAGAATTTTTTAAATGAGGTAAAGGAATCAAAGAATAGCAAATGCTGGTAACTGTTAAAAGCTGGGTAATGGAGTGCTCGTCCTACTTTAAAACTCTCTCCATTTCATCTCTCCTTGAAATGTCTGTACATTTCAAAAGACATAAAAGATATGATCAACTAAAAAGTTGAATATTAAAGAAGATTTATGGTATACATTTTTTAAAATTCTGCAGGTATTTAAAAAATGACAAGATGGTAACACACCTAAGCATTACCTAGCAATTATGTCTAGGAATTGAGATTACAGATTATCTTTTATTTTTCAAATGTTCTATAATGAAAATGTATTACTTACATATCAGGGAAAAAACTAATATTTTTTAATGCTACAAAGTGCTCCTAATATCTTTTTAATGAATTGCTCCTTACTGGGAGATAGAGTCTAGGGCAAAGAGCACAGGTTTTGAAGAAAGAAACTGGTCTAAAACCTGGGTCTACTATGATTAATTATAAGAACATGATAGTTAAGTTACTTAATCCTACAATTTCCTCAACTATGAGTGCTAGTAATACCTACACCTAGTAGGATTGCAGTGAAAAATTTAAATAATAATAAGTAACATTTATGTATATTATCTCATTTAATATTCACAACATCCCTGTTACGTGCATTAATATTCTTATTTTACAGATGAAATCAATGCACAAAGGGATTAAGCAACTGCCTAATCCCACAAAAGGCAGAACCAGGATTCAAATCTAGGCAGTCTGAATTCACAACCCATACAATGTATTTAATCCTATACTTGCCCCTCTGTAAATATTACCTCATTTTTATGTCCCCCAATAATACCCATCACCCAACCTTTCTACAGACAGATGTGAAAGAAGAAAAGGAAGGGTTACCCGAATTTCCCACTGTACCATTGTTCACCAGGGAATTTGGAGCCACAGTACGAGGCCAGTGTCCATCATGAGAGGAGTTAGGGATCGCCACAGGTCTGGCAGCAGGCTGTGCAAAGATGATGCTGGGATCGTTCAGGCCAATATTGCTGGGGGCACTGCCTGGTGCAGAATGGATCACTGGGCCGTGAATAGGCCAGGACGGGGCAGGGATCTGGAGAGGGTGCATTGGCAACAGTCCCATATTGTGCATGGGAGAATACTGAGCTGGTGGTGATTGAGGAAAGTTATACATAGGCATCTGGACCTGATGTGGGGGCTGGGCTCCCTGCTGAGGTGGGCCAAGCTTGGGCTGGGATCCTGGCTGGGATGGAGACTGGGTAATGGCAGGTGACTGGGAAGAGTTCTGTGGAAATGGCTGGGGCTGAGGAGAATAAGATGGGGAGTCAGACTGCAAAGAGAAAAAGATAACATTTTAAAATTAATTTTAAAACATCTTAATATTAGAAAAGCAGAGATTATCAAAATACAAAATTATGGAGTTATTTCATTAGAATATTATAAACAGAACTCTATGACATGCATACTAAACAATAATAGAGTCTCATTTTACATGAAAACAGACTTTTCTCCAAGATCCTCAAACCCTCTGTGACATATGTATTACCCTGTAAATCCTTTCACTGTGCAAAGAAAAAACACCCCAGACATCATTCCCATCATGCAGAACCCACATTTCCAACTGTAACTAGAAACTTGTATCTCAATAACTCACAGTCCCTTTGATTCAGTCCCTCAACAAGTATTGATTATGTTTGGACATTGTTCTGGGTGTTAAAAATACAATACTAACATGTATGCCCTCATGGAACTAAAAATTTATGGGGGAAAGGAGGAAGAGCACATGAAGATTACAAAAGCAATCACAATAAATCATAATGATGACTATGATAAAAAATGAATAATGTATAGTGTATAAGGAAATCCCAGAACAGGAACACCTAAAAGTACTTTGGGAAGAGAGAAAGATAAGATGAATCAAAGTGGAAATCAAGGAAAGCTTCCCAAAGTAAGTGACCTTTGTAAGGTAAGACTCAAGAGTAACAGTCTGATAAAAGAGGAGAGGGATAGGGGAGGGAAGGAAGGAGTGTTTCAAGAGGAGAGAACCACATGACTGAAGGTCTTTAGGCTCATGAGCACCTGGCTTTTTTAAGTAATTGGATTCTGAAATAAGTTTAATATTACTGGAGTACAAGGATAGGGGAATGACAGACTTGAGGTTGAAGAACCAATGAGGGACAAGATAATGAAGGGTACCACAGCCCTTGTAGTTAAGACTTTATCCTGAGGGCACTGGAAAACCACCAAAGCGTTTTAAATTGGTCAGGAACACCATCAATCTGTATTTTAGAAAAATTATTCTGGCTTACTGGGAATGAAACAGAAAATATTAGGGGGAAAAAGACTAATGAGACTGATTAAAAGGTTGCTATAATAAGTAGTCCTGAGATGATGGTAAGCTAGGCTAGGGAAATACAATATAGGGACAGGGAAGTAAATGGCTGTGAGCTATTTTTTATAGGGAGAAACAGCAGGACTTGGTCACTGATTTGGATGTGTGAGTTGAAGGAGAGGAGTAGTTCTGGAAACTAGAGAGTAGGATCATTCAATGAGATGGAGAACACAGGAGCAAGAAGAGGCAAGTCTAGGGATTTGGAGAAAAATTTAAGTTACATTCTAGACATTTTGTAGTTAAAGTGTTTTGTGAGACATCAGAACAGCAATATCCACAGACTCTTACTCAAATATCAGGTAAGAGAAAGATGAGTGCTAGAAGCAAAGGGTAGAAATTAGAAGCAACACAGGAAAGTGGTCAGAGCATGGGTTTTGGAGATAGAGCCTAAGGATTCAAGTTCTCTTTATAAGTGTGTTTTGACCTCAGGCAAAAACTTAAATCTCAGTTTCTTTACCTGTAATGTATAAATAATAAACTGAATCTACCTCATAGGTTGTGTAGTTTAACTAAATACTTGTGGGAAACACAAACACCAAGTTAAGGATAGTAGATACATTTTAGAAACTAGGAAGGGATGGTAGGAAGGTGTAAAAGTTGATCATACTAATACCTTCCACTTCACCAGGCCAGGATTAAGTGTGACGTACCAAAGCACAATGTGACATTTAGAGTAAGCAAGCATTCAACTGGCTTGCTTCATATAAGAAGTACAAGATAATATAGATTTACACAAAGGTTAAGAGCAACTCAGCAAAAATGAAACTTGGAAGGGGTGCCTGGGTGGCTCAGTCGGTTGAGCGTGTGGCTTCAGCTCAGGTCATGATCTCACAGTTTGTGGGTTTGAGCCCCGCGTCAGGCTCTGTGCTGACAGCTAGCTCAGAGCCTGAAGCCTGCTTCAGATTCTGTATCTCCCTCTCTCTCTCTGACCCTCCCCTGCTCACACTGTTTCTCTCAAAAGTAAATTAAAAGAAACATTTAAAAAATTAAAAAAAATTTTTTAATTAAAAAAAATGAAACTTGGGAATCTGAACTCTAACTCAATATTCTGCTTTCACAGGATATATTTCATCAGGTGTTCAAATCAGTTAGAAGACACATAAAAGTTTCAAGCAAGTGCAATACCGTGCATGTACTGCCCTAAACAGTATTAAACCTCTAACACATCTCAATTTTTGTGTCCATTTTAATAAATGTTGCTGATATTTTTCCACTAGGCAAAGCCTAAAACCTCAAAGTCGTTACCTTATTTTAATCTACCAACAAACATACTAGATAGTTGTTATCTTACCTTACAAATAAGAAGGCAGGTCACTGAAGTTAAGTAGCTTGCCCACAGATACAAACCCAGATCTACATTACTACAAAAATAATGCTCATTCCACCTCAGGTTACTTGCAAGAATACCTTTACAAAGCATCATGTAATCTGGATAATTGTATTTGCAAGTCTAAAAGATCAACCCTATCAGCCATCAAAGATAGTACTATCCTCCTGCCAAGACTAATCTTGCAGGTTGAGTACTTACACATTCTGAGGATTGTCTGGTCCTTATGGACTGATCACCCTGTTGCTGGGCTGAACCAGCCACTTGTTGGGCATTTACAAGGTTGCGGACCAACTGGGCTGCTAAGAAAAGACAACAGAAAGAAAATCAACAGATAAAAGAAAACAGCAGAGAAATGACAATCAATAAACTCCTTTCCTCTGTTAAAGAGTCTCAAATCTGAGATTTTATAAATTTGTACTTTTAAACTAGGATTATGTTTGTGAAGGACTTATAACAACATTTTTAAAAAGTCATTTTTCAAACTTGTAAATCACTAAAAAAAATACACTGTGGTTGATGCCTGGGTGGTTCCAACTCTTGACTTCGGCTCAGGTCATGATCCGGCGGTTTATGAGTTCGAGCCCCACAATCAGGCTGTCAGCACAGAGCCTACTTGGGATTCTTTGTCTCCCTCTCTCTCCCCCCATCTCCTGAGTGCGCACATGTGCATGCATGCACTCTCCTCTCTCTCAAAAATAAATAAACTTAAAAAACTGGGCATAGAAATAAGGACAAAAAGACAAATACTGCTTTTCTAAAGGAGACAATGTATTTCAGAAAAATACCTTCTGCAGGGCACCTGGGTAGCTCAGTCAGTTAAGCATCAGACTGAATTTTGGCTTAGGTCATGATCTCATGGTTTGCGGGTTCGAGCCCTGTGCTGTCAGTGTAGTGCCTGCTTGGGATTCTCTCTCTCACTTTCTCTTTGCCCCTCCCCAGCTTGCTCATGCTCTCTCAAAACTAAACAAACAAACTTAAAAAAAAAAAAACCCTTAAAAAAAACAAAGAAAATACCTTTTGCAACAAGAATCTGAGTGGCTTGAAATCATCATTTCTAAAATATTCTACTCTTTGTTTCAATAAACTTCCATGTGTGTTTCTAATTTTTTTTATGTTTGTTTATTTTTGAGAGAGGGAGAGAACAAATGGCGGAGAGGCAGAGAGAGAGGGAGACACAAAATCCAAAGCAGACTTCAGGCTCTTGAGTTGTCAGCACAGAGCCCTGCATGGGGCTCAAACCCACAAACCATGAAATCATGAACTGAGCTGAAATCAGAAGCTTAACCATCTGAGCCACCCAGGTGCCCCTCTGTGCTTCTAATTCTGAAAGGTACTTATGAATTATAACAAGAACAGATCTCCCTCTCTCATAACAGCAATAGGAAGAAACAATTTCTCCTGTATGTTCCCAGGGAAAAAAAAAAAACCTCTTGTAAAGTGTTGGTGAAAAAAATTAGCTTCGACTAACTTTTGAAAGTGGAGGAATAAAGATTACAATTCAAATCCAAAGATTACTTAAAAGAGGGAGTTTACTGAATACCACAGACACCCAAGACCTTAATAGCAAACATATCTTATCAAAATTTTCTCTCTTAAAGAAAATATAAGGTCCAAAATCATACAGCCAAGTTTGGAATAGAGAGGAATCACACCCCTTTGAATGACATCAACACAGGGATGCCTGGCTTCTTCAGTTAGTAGGGAACGTGACTCTTGACCTCAAGGCTGCAGGTTTGAGCTCCACACTGGGTGTAGAGACTACTTAAAAATAAAATTGAAACAGGCATCTGGGAGGCTCAATTAAGCATCCAACTCTTGATTTCAGCTCAGGTCATGACCTTAACAGTTTTGAGAGCAAGCCCCAAGTCCATCTCCACTCTGGGCATGAGCCTGCTTAAGATACTCTCTCCCCATCTCCTTCTGTCCCTCCTCCTGCTCGTGTACACATCCATTCTCTCGCTCTCAAAAAACAACAACATTATAAATGATATAAACACAAACCTTATTTCTACCAGACACTATTTTTGACTTGTTCTATTTACCTGCCACACTGCTATTCCTCTGACGGGCCAGCTTGACCTCTGGGCACTCCCTTCGTACATGTCCTGCATCTCCACATATGAAGCATCTGAGGTCTCTGGGGTCTCTAAACTCTCGACTGTCGTGGAGGTCTCGGGGGTCAAGAAGGTCTCGGGAGTCTTTCTCTTCTTCATTCCCATCCTTCTCTTCTTCACTGTCTTTCTTCTTTAGTCTAAACAGTAAACTGCTGATACCAATAATGTGGGGCTAGGGACTTGTAAACTGAGTGACTCACAGAACAAACTAAACTATACAAGAGTCTCACGATAAAGGGATTAACATGCCCACAGTTTCATGCATCTTTTTTTAAGACAAAGGAACTCACATTTAGAGCACACCTACTCATATGGCAGCAACTGAGTACTCTAGTAATTTTATAAGACATTATCAAATTAGAAAAAAAATTTAGTATTGAATTTTAATCTTATAACAATCCTTAGAGGCTGGTATTTATTAACTCCATTTTATAGAGTAAGAAGCTGATGCTTAGAGAAAGTATCTTCTCTAAATTTAACAGTCAGTACGGATACAACCTAGGAGTTCATTCTATCTGACAAGTTCTAAGCTCTTTATGTTAGGCAGGACTTGATAACTACAGAAGGGATCTTCTTGGCCTATTAAATACAGTAAAGTATATTTCATAAATATATCCTCAGGGGATATAGAGGATATATATTCCTCAAAGTATATATAACATAGGTACACCTCACAGTAGATACCTCAAAGATTTAGTTAATTATATATTATATATTAAGTATTGGTTTGCATGACTGTGAGGTCCTCAGCAAGAACCCTGTGTCTTGGTTTTTTTTCTTGACTCTTAGCACAGTTCCCAATAAAGTAGGTATCAATAAATGCTTCTTCAATTAAAAAAAAAAACAAGAAACACAAAGCCAGAATGAATTACTGAATAAATAAATGAGAGTATTTTAAGATAGCATTGTACCACAAATCTGACTCTATTAAAAAAATTCCATTCCAATATACATTTATCCAATGTCCAATTTAAGCCCTGAACTTTCTCACTTAAACCTATATGAACACAGCTGTAGCTACAACTGGCCTCACATTTATTTTCCCTGATAATGTTGATATATAATCATTTGCCAACCTTCTCCTTTTAGGGCAGTCTTTCATGTAGTGGCCTATTTTTCCACACACACGACAACATCGATCATTGGGAGCCAGTTCTCCATCTGTTAATACTCTGGAATCAAAGAAGTACTCCTAGGGAGAAAATGAAAATTTACTAGAAAAAAAATAGAAATACTGGAATCCAAAAGGAAATAAGACCAAGATGCAAAAGTGGTTTTAAAAACAGAAAATAGGGGCACTTGGGTGGCTCAGTTAGTTAAGCGTCCGACTCTTGATCTCAGCTCAGGTCATGATCTCATGGTTGTGAGATCGAGCAGCCTGGGTCATGCTCTGCATTGACAGTGCTTGGGATTCTCTCTCTCCCTCGTTCTCTGCCTCTCCCCTATTCTCTCTCTCAAAACAAATAAACTTTTAAAAAAATCAACAAATATTTCACTATAACTAAAACCATGATATACAAATAAGATTAAGAATTATCATCCTCAATATCACAGCTGCAAACAGTGCTAACCACTTTACATCCACATTATTTTTTCATTCATTTGTGACATCTTTCAATAATATTTCAATAAAGTAGATAGTATTTTCCAATTTTATTTTTGAGAGAGCACAAGTGGGAGAGGGGCACAGAGAGGGACAGATGCTCAACTGACTGAGTCACCCAGGTGCCCCTAAAGTAGATACTATTTTCATCTTCATTTTATAGATGAGGAAAGAGGCTCAGAGAGTTCAAGTCATTTGCCCAAAGTAAAAAGCTGGTAAGTAAAGCAGGATTTAAAGTTAAGCGGTGGTGGTGATGGTGGAGGGCACTTATGGGGAAGAGCACTGGGTGTTGTATGGAAAACAACTTGACAATAAAATATTGAAAAAATAAATAAATAAATAAAGTTAAGTCTTTCTAACTACAAATCTCATGTTTTCTGCCTTACTAGGCTACTTCTAGAAAAAAAATTATACTCTTTACAAGAGAGCTCTATATAAATAAAACAACCCTCTGGTTTATTTAAAATATGATTGGATTTGCTTTTAATATCCCAAGAACATATAACATTTATTATATAAAGCAGGGTATACCTGAAGAGAAGGTAGAGAACCAATTTGAAGCAAACCATTTTCCCAAGTCTAATATGACCCAGGATTATTTTTCCGTTACCCTAGCACCTTGCTTATTCTTCTAAGCTTTAGCTCAGTTTTGTTTTGCACAATCACAAAAACTAGTTTGTCCTAACAGTACCCACATCTCTGAAAGACATGTCCATATAGCAATCTTCAAACCTATCTAAAATCAGATATAAAAGAGACGCATCTACTAGGATGACTATCATAAAAAGAAAATGGATGTGGATAAATGAAACCCACATATATTCCTAGTGGGAATACAAAATAAGACAGCTGCATTAAAAAAAGGTTTGGCAGCAGGGCACCTGGGTGGCTCAGTCAGTTGAGCATCTGACTTTGGCTCAGGTCATGATCTCATGGTTCACAAGTTCGAGCCCCGCATCGGGCTCTGTGCTGACAGCTCGGAGCCTGTAGCCTTCTTCGGATTCTATGTCTCCCTCTCTCTCTGCCTCTCCCCAACTTGTACTCTCTCTCTCTTTAAAAAATAAAACATTAAATTAAAAAATGTTTGGCAGCATCTCAGAAAGTTAAAAATAAATTTATCAAAATGACCCATCAATTCTGTTAGGTATGCAACCAAAAGAAATGAAAACATACAGCCACACAAAAATTTGTGCACTAATATTCACAGCAGCATTACTCATAATATCTGAGAAGTAGAAATAATTCAAATGTCCAACACAGGTAATGAATAGATAAATAAAATCTGATATATCCACATAATGGAGTAACACTCATACCATCCATAATAAGGAATGAAGTACTAATACATGAACAAACCCTGAGAACATCAGCCCAAATGAAAGAAGCCAGTCACAAAAGGCACCACATATGAATCCATTTATACATAATGTCCACATAGGCCAATCTATAGAGACAAAAAAAAGGATCGGTGGTTTGAGGGGTAGGAGTGAAAAGGATTAGGGAATGAACACCAATGGGGATGGGGTTTTCTTGAGAGAGAAACAAATGTTCTAAATTAGATTGTGGCGATGGCTGCACATCCTGTGAATATATTACAAACCAGTGAATTTAACTGCTCAGTGTATATCGATGAATTATAGAGTATGCGAATCATATCAATAAGGTTGCATTTTTAAAGACAGATTAAAGAGAATTCTTCATAGTTATAACTGATGAAACCAATTAATTAAATCTTCACCATCACATTTTCTGCCAAGACAAAATGAAAGCCTATGTCAATTCACCCAGCAGCTTAAGGCAGAAGCCTAGGAATCATCCTGAATTTGGTCTCCTTCACCTATCACCTCTAATTATAATTACCAAGTTGTATCCATTTTATTCCAGAATCTCTCTCTAATCCAAACTGTCCATTCCCCCATCCCAGTTAAGGCAGCTTAGGCCCGAGGGCAACAAAATTTTCCTGTAAATATTTTAGGTGTTATGACAAAACTGAAGATATTACATAGTACTTAACAAGAGAGAAAGCAAATTTCCACTAAAGTTTTATTGAAGAATTTCAAAATATACTAATAATAATTGAGTATAATTTTTTGTAATAGAAGCTTACTAATTAGAAGAAAGTAATTCTGGGGGAGACATTTTGCCTGAGGTTCAAAATTAATGTTCCCTATCATTAAAATAGATAGCAAATGTTTATCTCTTAATGCTAATCTGTAACTACATTTTATGTATTTCATCTTTGAAATGTTTTTCACAGATTACGAGACTAAAGATTCAAGGTAAAGAGACTAACAAATGGATCTAGAGCGCAAATGAAGGACAAGTCTGATAAAGAAAATGTGTGTGGGGCACCTGGATGGCTCAGTCAGTTGAATATCTGACTTCAGCTCAGGTCATGATCAGATGGTTGGTGAGTTCAAGCCCCACATTGGGCTTGCTGCTGTCATAACAGAGCCCGCTTCAGACCTCTGTCTCCCTCTCCCTCTGCCCCTCCCCTGTTCATGCTCTCTCTCTCAAAAATAAATGAACATTAAAAAAAAAAAAAAATATATATATATATATATATATATATATCTGCAGATGCAGGCAGATTTATAGATTAACAGAATATTGATCTGGTACTATGTCTCCGAGGGAAATCTTCTAAGCATAAGAAGGCAGAGGTGAAAGGGGGGAAAAATACAACAGGTATTGAATTTTCAGCAAAATCATATCTGAATTAGTTTTATCAAATAGGATATATAGGTAACTAAAGAAATGTAATAAGGAGGGTGCCTGGGTGGCTCGGTTGGTTAAGTGTCTAACTCTTGGTTTCGACTCATGATCTCATGGTCATGGGATTGAGCCCCGAATCAGGCTCTGTGCTGCCATTGTAGAGCCTGCTTGGGATTCTCCATCCATCCCTCTCTGCCCCTCCCTCTGTCTCAAAATAAATAAATCTACTTTTAAAAAAATGTAGGGGCACCTGTGTGGCCCAGTTAGTTAAGTGTCCAACTTTGGCTCAGGTCATGATCTCACAGTCTGTGAGTTTAAACCATGTGTCAGGCTTTGTGCTAACAGCTCAGAGCCTGGAGCCTGCCTCAGATTCTGGGTTTCCCTCTCTCTGTCCCTTCCCTGCTCTTGCTCACTCTCTCTCTCAAAAATAATTAAACATTAAAGAAAACATTTTTAAAAATAGAATAAGTATGTCACATGGTACTGAAAGTCTAATTTAGGCTGGTAGACATTATAGTTGTACTATATAAATAAAACCACCTAGCTTTAGGACTTTTTTCCATAGTGCTTAGCTGCCAAAGCACAGACAGATGGTGGATGAGTGAATTCATGTAAGGCTGAACACATAAGGGTGCAAAAGAAAGGAAGGCCTGGGTAGCTTTGTCAATTAAGCATTCAACTCCTGATTTTAGCTCAGGTCATGATTCCAGGTTTGGGATTGAGCCTCCACATCAGGCTCTTCCCTGGCATGGAGCCTGCTTGAGACTCTCTCTCTCTTTCAATTCCTCTTGTCTGTTCGTGCTCTCTCTCTTCTCGTGCCACATTGAGGCATCTACGTGGTTCAGTCGAGTGTCTGACCCTTGATTTCAGCTCAGGTCATGATCTCAGGGTTGTGTGATTGAGCCCTGTGTCAAGAGAGACTTAAGATTCTCTCTCTCTCTCCCTCTGTCCCTCTCCTCTGCTTGCACGTGCTTTCTCTTGCTCTCTCAAATTAAAAAAAAATTGTTTTTTAATTAATGAAAGTGTATGGCACAGCATTGTCAACAACAGCCAAACTATGGAGAGAGCCTATATCAAATGTCCATCAGCTAATGAATGGATAAAGATGTGACATTACACACACACACACACACACACACACACACACACACACACACACACATATACATACATACAAGGGAATATTACTTAGCCATCAAAATGAATGAAATCTTGCCATTTACAACAATGTGGATGGAGCTAGAATGCATTATGCAAATAAGTCAGTCTGAAAAAGACAAATACCACATAATTTCACCCATACAAGGAATTTAAGAAACAAAACAGATAAACATATAAAAATGGGGGGAGAAGGATGAAACAAACCATAACAGACTCTTAACAATAAAGAACAAACTGAGGACTGGTGGAGGAAGGTGGATGAGAAATGGGCTGGATGGGTGATGGATATTCAGGAGGGCACTTGCTGTGATGAGCATATGTAAGTGATGAAATCACTGAATTCTACTCCTGAAACAACATTTGCACTATATGTTAAATTTTAAGCTAAAAAAAAAAAAAAAAAGAAAGAAAGAAAAAGTATATGTAGGAGAACAGACCAGGAAATCTAACTTAAATAGGAAGAAAAATGAAGACAGAAGATAGCTAACAGAATGTGAGAAAATGGGTCAGTATAGTAGAGGACCTGATGATATAGAAGAATAGTTGAAGTAGCAATATGTAAGTGAAAAAGATGAATAGAAAAGATACTCGTCTCCATTTCATTAGTGTAAGAATGAACCACACCTATTTTATAGACTTATAAGCCTAGTCAGTACCTAGTAGAGAAATCAGTACAAAGTAGGAATTCAGCAAATATGTGTTGAAAAGAATAAATTTTACTATGGCAAGAATAAGCATGAAAGACTGTTTAAAAAGGGTATTTTTTATAATATCAGTTGTAACACTGATACAATATAAACAATCTAAATGCCCACCAAAGAAGAATACACATGCCACAGAATACTATATATTAACTTTTAAAAAGGAAAAAAGATGATCAGAAAAGGATTAGCAGATTCACAGGCCCCTTCTGATAGGCCCCAAACTGATATTTGGCTCTTCTGCCAAATGATATTCAAGACCAAAGACTCTAATATCTGTTAGGACTGCTTATAACAAACATACTGAGTTATTATCAGTTACTAAAATTTTATATTCAGACTAAAATTAGCACATTTCCAGTTTACTAAGGACTCAATTTAATATTCTACTAAAAAGTCTGACAACATGAAACTGGTAGGTTCCTATGGAACATATGCACATATATATACACACTAATAACTGGAATTTCCACAATTTTCAGGTAAAATCCTTTATAAGTGTTTCATCAGATTTGTTTCGATCTGTGTCTTTACTTAGTACTATTTTAATTAGTATGTTAGTAAAATTATTGTTGAATTTTCCTTTTGTTTGACATTTTTGTTCTCATACAACTTTTGTACCATTTCAAATTTTACTGTTATTTTATTTCTCTCCATCAAAATTATTATCGCCTCTGTAAGAGGTAGGAAAATAAAAAAAATGTCTGAGAATCAGTGGTCCAAGGGAAAAAAAGCTCTAGACTTTTCTACTTTTCTTACCCTACATCCTAAAAAAATAGAGTGGAACCTCTACTGAACAAGATCAAGGATATTCATTAGGCAATAGAAGAGACACAGTTTCTTCTCTCTTGAGACTTCTTCTCTTGGAAGTTTCTGTGAAACTCAGACCTCCTCCCATTAGAAAGCAAGCAAAAAGCAGAATGCAACCAAGAGGAATGGGAAACACTATTCCACCCAGTTCAGGCAAAAGGAATCCTCTCAGTTCCATGCCATCAAATTCAGCTTAACAGGGCTACCCCAAACCTAAAATATTTCTTTGGTGCTGTCCTCTCTGTTTTTATTTTCATTAAGGTTTCTAGAGCTAAGGAGCACTCTTGGGTGGCTCAGTGAGTTAAGCATCCAACTCCTGATTTCGGCTCAGGTCATCATCTCAAGGTTTGTGAGATGGAGCCCTGAGTCAGGCTCCACAATGATAGTGACAGAGCCTGCTTGGGATTCTCTCTCTCCTTCTCCCTCTCTGCACACCCCATCCCCTGCTCTCTCTCTCAAAATAAATGAACAAACATTAAAAAAAAATAAAAAAGACTTCCGGAGATGGAAGGGGGCAGTAGGTAGCAATTCAAATTCAGAATATAAAGGGGCATCTAGGTGGCTGGGTCGGTTAAACATTCAACTTTGGTTCAGGTCACAATCTCACGGTTCGTGAGTTTGAGCCCTGTGTCAAGCTCTGTGCCGACAGCTCAGAACCTGGAGACTACTTCAGATTCTGTGTCTCCCTCTCTCTCCATCCCTCCTCTGCTCGAGTTCTCTCTCTCTCACTCAAAAATAAACATTAAAAAAAAATTTTAAGCACATTTTTAAAAGAATTCAAAATTTAAGGATACTGACTCTTACTCATTCAACAAATGCTTATTTGGTACATCCTATGTGCCAGGCGCAATGATAGGTACTAGAGGTATGATGGTAAACAGATCTGTCTTCATGGAGCTACAGTCTAATGACGGAGACAAAATTTAACAGATTAAACAGACACATAAAATTTAGCAAATAGGTATCTCATTATGGACTATGATAAGTGCAATAAAAAAACAAAACAGGGAGCTTAGAATCATCTCTTTCCCCTATTCCTAACAGCAACCTGGAAACATGATAAGGCTTCCTATATTACAAAAAAGTTTTATTTTTAAAAATATATTCAGAATGCAAATTATGTAAACTTACAGCTTCTCTGCCAATGAGTGGATAAAAGGGGGTACCAAAAAGCTTCCTTCCATTGATAAATGCCTTCATGATAAAATTAGTCACTATTGAAAAAGAGAAGAGAATAATAATTATGCAGACTTTAATGTGTAAGTGTTTTAAAAATGGGGAATTTCTATATTTAAAACTTACTTTTTCTAGAAACTCCAGCACCGAGGTTATGATTCAAGTCAAAAGGATCTAGAAAAGAAATATTTATTTTTTAATTAAAAATTATGTTCACTATGACATAAAATAAATTTAGGAGCCATAACTAGAGTCTAATACTACATAGACCATTCAAATCAGCAAATTATTCTTTTAAAATGGTCTATTAAAAGAGGAAGAATCTTCCTAATTCTAATGTGTTTAAGTTTTCCCTTCAATTTCCTTCCCAAATGAAAACTCTGGCTTTTTGTTTTGTTTTGTTCCTCACATACTATCAGTTAAATGATTACCTTCAATTGCAATGCATTTGGATGTCCACTGCTTCTCAAAAGTTGTCAACAGCTTTTTCTGCCGAATGCTAATTACATATTCCTTGAAATCAAACTCTTCAGTATAGAAGCGAAGCAGTCCCAACCAAAGCTCTCCTAATGTTTCTGTGTTCTTTCCAAGTGAAGGTAAACGCTTTTTCTATAGGTGAGAAAAGAGAGAGAGAGGTGTCTATAAATACCCAAAATATGGACCCCCTAAATCTAAGTAAAATTATTATTCAAATTCTGACATGTATCAGTGAGCATTCTGTAACATGAAGATTATGAAAAAATTACCAGCTCTTCTGTTTTATCGAAGAAAAATGCATTCCATCCATCAACCATTCTCTGTGGAATCTGTTTTCCATCAAAAATCTGCAAAAACAATTTTATTATTACATTTTAAGTCATCCAACCCAAAAGCCTAAGTAGTCTCATATCATTTTAGAATATAGCTATAATAGACACATTGAAATACTTCTTCCAAAAGGAACATTTCAGGATAATATAATGCCAAGTTATTAATAAATAAAATGTATCTAGCAGGTCAAAGCATGAGACTCTCCAAATGACACATTTGACATTATTTGGCCTGTCCAAACAGTAAAGTAAAACTAAAGAACAAAGTAAAACTAAAGAAAAAAAAAATGAAAACTGAATTTTCATCAAAGGATCACAGATGTAGAAATAGATAATACATACTGATGTGTACACCCAAAGGAAATCAATGGAACTGCTTGTTTTGGGGAAAGGGCTCTAGTACTTTTATTTTATTTATTTACTTATTTTATGTTTTATTTATTTTTGATACAGAGAGAGACAGAGCATGAAAGGGGGAGGGGCAGAGAGAGAAGGAACCGGAACATAAGCAGGCTCCAGGCTCTGAACTAGCTGTCAGCACAGAGCCTGACGCGGGGCTCGAACCCACAAATGTGAGATCTGACCTGAGCCAAAGTCGGAGGCCCAACCGACTGAGCCACCCAGGCGCCCCCAGGCTTATTTTATTTTTGAGAGAGACAGCCCAAGTAGGGCAGGGGCAGAGAGAGAGGGGGAGAGAGGGAAAGAGACAATCCCAAGCAGAGCCCGATGCAGGTCTCAAACTCACAAACTGTGAGATCATGACCTGAGCTGAAACAAAGAGTCTGATACTTAACCTACTGAGCCTCCCAGGTGTCCCTAAAATCTTCACGATTAATTACACATAATAATTCACTATCCTGATCAAGAAGAGGGAGAGGGCAGTAAGTAATGCTACTTTACTCGAAGAAAAGTATCCCGTGAGGCTTTTGGTTTTTTTAAAAGATGCAATAAAGTAAAAAGATGCAACAGGTTCACAGTCAGCAGACCTCATTTCTAGTTTCAGTCCTGCCAAGCAGTGATTCTGGATAAACTCTCAGTTTTCTCAATGAAAATGAGAGATTAGATTAATTAGGTCAGTTGTTTCCTTTTTCCCCCCTCTTAAACTGTGGAATCCTCTCCTAAAATGGAACCTTCCTGGAAGTTTAATATGTAAAACAGATAAAAAGCAGAGGTACTCTGATAGAAGCCTGAGTACAGAAAACATACCCCATTTGTCCTTATCTCACTTCTCACATGTACACTGATGAGTCCCCAGAGCTTACCAGAAAATACTTTAAAATCATCAGATAAGGTGGTCCTCATCACCCCTTCCATTTTAGATGGTACGGTGATTTACAAAATTAACATCTCTGGTCCATCTAATCTCACTCTCAGATTTATGTTCCTTGTAGGCAAAAACTATATATAACTTTCCTTTGGAGACAAAATTCCTACTATATCATAGCCCGCCAAATAGAGAATACTTAATACATGTTTGTTTACTCCGAAAGCATATTTACAAAAAGATCAAGTTTATATGTAACTTAAATATAGTTACCACTTATCTACCATAAATTTTGCCACTTCATAGAACAAACAAGGGACAGGCTGGCAATTACAAATATTAATATCGAAAACAAAAGATATGGGATCCTGCCCTGAAAAAAGAAATGAAGGTTTTAAAGGAGCCAAAGTTGGTATTTTACCCTTATAGATCACTTTACCTGTATAGATATTATTATAGGTATTACATGGAAAATAATATAAGCTACCTCTTTAGACCTTGACTGTTTTTAACATAATTCTTATTTCTGAGTAACCACCATGATCCAAACTCAACTATGTTGGCTGGTAACACAATGAAGTGGACCCTGTGGGGTAGGCCTTGGAAGCTGTTTAATTACTGACTTGCCAATTTTTTTTTTATGAGCTCTCATATTTCACATTCTAACTTTTCACTCTTTCAGCCCTTAGAAAAAGCATTAGTGCAACCCTCCCTTTCTCTTAGACATACATGCACACACTTTCTCTTCACATTTCTCTCAATACCAATCATCCTCTATTCAAGCACTCAGTAATCTAAAACCTCATGACACATCTCAATCATATTTGTACAAGGAGTGACCCTGTATGTTTTTCATATTTACTTTTATATTTAATTGTATTTTAGTATCTACTGCTACATAGAGTTTGAGAAAGAGAGAGAGGGAACAAGCAGGGAAGGGGCAGAGAGAAGGAGATACAGAATCCAAAGCAGGACCCAGGTTCCAAGCTGTCAGCACAGAGCCAACGTGAGGCTCAAACTCATGAGCCGTGAGATCATAAGCTGAGCCAAAGTCGGATGTTTAACCAACTGAGCCACCTAGGTGCCTCTCTATTGCTGTATTTAAACTGCAATTTTTTTTAGTTGTAAAATATACATAAGAAAAATGATTATAGGGGCGCCTGGGTGGCTCGGTCGGTTAAGCGTCCGACTTCGGCTCAGGTCATGACTTCACAGTTCGTGGGTTTGAGCCCCGCATCAGGCTCTGTGCTGACAGCTAGCTCAGAGCCTGGAGCCTGTTTCAGATTCTGTGTCTCCCTCTCTCTCTGACCCTCCCCTGCTCGTGCTGTCTCTGTCTCTCAAAAATAAATAAAAAACATTTAAAAAATTAAAAAAAAAATGATTATAAGTTTTATAAGTGTACAATTCAGTGACATTAAGTCCACTCACACTGTAGTACACCATCACCATAATCCATCACAGAATTCTTTTCATCTTGGAAAAATAAAACAATAAAATTATTAAACAATAATTCCTTGTTCCTCTCTCTCCTAGCCCCTGAAAACCACTATTCTACTTTCCATCTCTTTGAATCTGACTACCTCACATATGTGGAATCATACACTATTTCTCCAATTGCTTTATCTCAATTAACATATTGCCCTCAAGAGTCATCCATTCAATGGCAATTTTTTTGAAGTTGTGAAAACTGCATTTTTTAATGTTTTTATTTTATTTTTCTTAATAGTTTATTGTCAAATTGGTTTCCATATAACACCCAGTGCTTCTCCCCACAAGTGCCCGCCACCATGACCATCACCTCCTCCCTCCCCCTCTCCCTTCAGTCCATGGTTCATTTTCAGTATTCAGCAGTCTCCCTTGATCTGTGTCCCTCACTCTCCCCAGCTCTCTTTCCCCCTTTCTCTCCCCATGGTCCCCTGCCAGGTCTCTCCTGTTAGACCTATGAATGCAAACATATGGTATCTGTCCTTCTCTGCCTGACTTATTTTGCTTAGCATGACACCCTCGAGGTCCATCCACTTTGCTACAAATGGCCATATTTCATTCTTCCTCATTGTCAATGGCAATTTTTAAGCTGATATAAGCTAAAGAAGCATAGTAGTTCATAATATGAAGTGTGAAAATACTCCCTACTCCTTTTTTAAAGCATTTTTACATGAAAATTTACTTTTACTTGTGATGATTTTCTAGAATATAGCAAAATCATTCTGTTACAAAAGCTCCTTTTGACCTACAAAACTTTGTACTGTTAACCATGAAAAATACACTTAACAGAACATTACTTTTACCCAGTCACTTCAAGTCTAGGTTCAATTACAAATGGAGTCAAAGATTATCACCTTCATTTAACATATCCTTACCCTTAAAAGTTGATCGGTGCCAATGACCAATACTTAAATGATGCCAAGCAATGGACAATGGGGTCCCATATGACAAGCAAAAAATGCCAGAAGCAAAATCCATATATCATCAGTTCATATGTATCACAAAGCCCCCCAAAATCAGAGCTCATTATGATGGAAAACATTCCATGGACTGTCTCTCATTTCATCAAGCACTGTTAAGCAGACAATGGGAGAGTTCTTGAAGTTGGCTACTGTAGTCCTGCCTACATTTTTCCAGTAATAATATTAATAAATCTGCTGCTGCTGCTAATAATAAAGCAAGCACCATTTATGAACACTTACTTTAGCAACTACTATATGCAAAAGTATTCGATTTCTCTGTACCATTTATCAATACTGAAATAATACTATTACATTATTACTGTTGCTAAAACTCAGACTAGTGGCAGTCAGGCAGCTTTTGAAAGTCACAATGTCAGAATTAGGATTCAGATCAGGTATCTTTGGCTCCAAAATCATGCCCCGGCTCTTTCCATTACATAGTGCTACCTTAGTGGTGCCTCATTCATGGGTAATGTAATTACAGGACATAGCCAAACCACCATAAAAACAAAATTTGTGTTCCATTTTAGTCATAGTATTCTGTCAAAGTCATAGCAAATTATAGTAGATGGCTGCTATGATATTCCTGGGCAATAATACATTTAAAATCCCCAAATTTAAAGCCATAACAACAATTAGACTAATACAGAGAATGATCCTGGCCTTGTCAGCCCTCATTAATTCATGCTAGATTTTAAATACCCTACTGTAAACAATCTTGTCAAAACCCACATCATTCAACATAGATTTAGCAACTTAAATTTTCTGCCAAGAAAAGATATTTGAAATTTTTGTTTCTTTTCCACTGTTATCTTAAAAGGGGCAAGGAAATGCTGCTATAAGCACATAGCATTGATTAGAACCTTTTAAAATTTACTAAGGGCATCTGACATCCACCATTTGGCTTGCTTACTTTGTGATTTTCTTCTCTGCCATGACTATCAGTTTATGTGAAGTTGGAATATGTGATTTGCCAAATAGTTCTGATACTTCTCTTTACCTGAAAATAATCACCTTTCTAAGAAATTAGAACTGGATCCTCCCTAATGCTTACAAATACACTTTGTGCCAAGAATGAGGAGGAAAAGGCAGATGATTAAAAATAACAGAGTATAAATTGGCTACAAAAAGGGAAACCTTAAGTCACCAAATCTGAATGAAAAAGAGTACAATCTATTTCTTCTGATGTACACTCTTACACTTACTGCAATTAATATAACCTTACAGAGATGAGGAAGAATTTCCTTGGGCTTTCTCTCAACAAAAATTCAGAGTTGACCAAAGTATACACAAGAATATACCAAACCTCATTGCCAGACAGGAGGAGGGAGAGTACTATGGAGAGAAGAAACTTTTCTTTATATTTGCATCTGAGAAACTATAATGTATGAGTTCATGGATGGCTACAAGACTTTCATAATCATCTGCAACACTCAAACGATGAAATATAAACATGCTGCAAAAGATGCTTAATAGTTCTGTTCATCTATTATTCTTTTGGTAGTCTATATTCTCCCATAATGAATTTTTCAAAAAAGTTCATTATATGATTATAACGTGAAAGGAAGAATAAAGTTTAGAATTGTCTATGCTGAAAAAATTCCTTCATGATCTCATAAACTGTGCAAGATCTACAGTGGTTTGATCAATTTTCACAAGAAACTCCTTTACAGTTTAAAAACTTACCTCTTGTAGAACCGGGATAACAGGTGGTTTTCTCTGCTGCAGAAAGTACAGCACCATAAGGATATAAGCATATGAAGATAAACTTCCCCTGGAAGCATCTCCAATGTCACATCGCTAAAGAAACAGAACAATGATTGAAAATAAAACTAGAATCTTATTCCAAGCAGAAGTACTGACTACTTGAAGATACAATTTTTTTAATCCATCAAACTGCCAAATACCCAAAAGTTGACAGCAAACTGCTATGAGGATGGGTAAACAGGCACACTCATACATTACAGATGACAGTATCAATGAGCATAAAATCTATGAGGAATAGTTTGGCAATATCAAAATTACAAAAGCATATCTCAACCTAACAATTCTAAGAATTTATCCTGCACACACACCAAAAAATATGTGAAATAACTTTAAAAAAAATTTTATAGCACTATTTTAATGGTACAAAAACGGAAACAAGACTCATTAGTAAGCCCCAGGCTTTAAAAAACTGATGACTACACTACGGAACAGAGTATCGCCATTAAATAAAACAAGGAAGAAAAAAAGGAACAAGTAAGCTCTAGTATACTAATAGGAAATAATTTCTATCTATTGCTCAGTGAGAAAAGCAAAGTACAAAACAATGTTTTTCAGTATATTTATACCTGTAATAAAAAGGAGGTTAAAAATTTATGTATTTGCTTATACCGACATATTTCTGGGAGGGTACAGAGGAACTTTTTAACACCAGTTGCCTCCAGCAAGAGATACTGGTTAGGTAAAAGGTGTGGAAGGGAGATTTTCCAGCAGAAATCCCTTTAGACCTTTTAAATTCAAAACTACATGAATAAGTTGACTATTCAAAACAAAATTTTTAATTTGAAAATATAAAAGAATCCTCAGAGACTTCTGCTGAGTAAGACTTTGGCTGACATATAAAGGGAGAGAATGATTTCTCTGACATGAAATAGTTTAAGTTTCACTATCACCACTCCACTTGAGTACAGACTCATCATACTAAAGTTATTCTGTGAGTTGAATCTAGAAAAGTAGCCCTATCAAATACGATTTGAGAACGTGGCTGAATGCCATTCTTTCTTTTTTTTTTTTACTGTTTATTTCTGAGAGTGAAAGAGTGCCAGCAGGGGAGGGGCAGAGAGAGAAGGAGACACAGAATCAGGCTCTAGGCTGTCAGCACAGAGACTGATATGGGGCTCAAACCAACAAACTGAGATCATGACCTGAGCCAAAGCCAGACGTTTAACTGACTGAGCCACCCAGGCATCCCACCATTCTTTTCTAAGATGACCTCTGTCCCCAAAGACATGGTAAAGGAATATCTAAACAAATATGTCCTCCTGTTGGAAGAGCAGATTTTACTAAATGAAAATGTGACCAAGTCACTCCACTACTAGAAGTCTTCTACCACACATTAACAAAATTAACTGTTTACTGAGCAGCTACCATAAAACAGGTACACTAAACTGGGTAGACAGGTCTCCATCTTCATAGAGTTTGCACACTTAGTGAAAAACAAGAAAATAGAATTCAGTTATAAGTGTTATAACAGAAGAAGCACAACAGTTTTTGGTACTGTTTTGCTTTCTTGGACAGAAAAATTTATGACTAAACCCAAATCTCAGATTTCCTAACTCAGAGATTCTTACCTAAGATGATATGCCAACTCCCAGATCTGGGGCTAAAAGTCTTTAGTGCACTGAAAAATTTTACTACCAAGGAATTTACTCAAGTGTTGCGCATAGGACTGAAGCACACACAGGAAAAAACTAAAAAGAATCACCCTACCTAATAGGTATAAACTTAAACCATTTAATACTGAGTGCTTCCCTTTTAAGAGCTCAGGTAAGTAAGAGGTGCCTGGGTGACTCTGCCAGTTGGGCATCTAACTCTTGATTTCGGCTCAGTCATGAGTTCAAGCCCTGCATCTGGCTCTGTACTGACAGTGTGGATCCTGCTTAGAATTCTCTCTCTTCCTCTCATCTCTGCTCCCACCTTGCTACATGCAAGTGTGAGCACATACACATGTCCTCTCTCTCTGTCCAAATAAATAAATAAACAGGGGCATCTGGGTGCTCAGCTAGTTAAGCATCCACCTCTTAATTTTGGCTCAGGTCATGAATTCATGGTTTGTGGAACTGAGTCCCACATTGAGCTCTGCATTGCACTGACACCATGGCACCTGCTTGGATTCTTTCTCCCTCTCTCTCTGTCTCTCCTCCACTCATTCATACTCTCTCTCATACAAAATAAATAAACTGAAAACAAATACACATTTAAAATAATAGTAAAATAAAAGCTCAAATAAGTAAAACTGAGAAGATATTTTTCACAAGTATAACATCAGTATGTATCATTTTAACTACCATGAATATTTTAACAAAGCAGATCATTAACTATTTAATAAATACCTTTGCAAACACTTTCATAGTATATCCCAAATATTGTACTCTAGGATCAATAGCTGCATAAGTAGCTAGCATTCTTGTGTTATGTTGAGCCTGAAAAACAATTACACATTGGAAAGGATTTCAAATTTATTAATTTTAAACTTAGAAATCAGATAAAAAGATATAATACACTCCAAATAAAATATATAATTGCAAAAATTTAAAATACCTGTAAATGAATCAAAAACTAATCTTCAATATGAGGGAAATATCAAGATGATTCATAAAAATATTTTTGTCTTATAATACAGTTGAAACCTCTAAACATAAATATATGATCAGTGATCTGTAGACTTTTAAAAGTACAAATACCTGGGTCTATACAGAAAGAGAAACTTACCAATGTATTATATAAACTAATATCGCCTTCTAAACCACTTCGTCTATGTTCAAATTTTACTATAGGCACTTTGGCAGTAGTAATAGGCAAAATGTTTCTTAAACCTGATTTCAAACAAACACAAAAATTTCATGAGGTTAAATACTTTTCATAAAGCCAAAAAGTGTTTTGTTTTAAAGCTATAATTTAAGTTCATACCTGGATGTCTCTTAAGAATTTTTGCCAAATTTTCAATTATTTCCTTACAGTTTAATTTCTAAAAAACAAAAGAAACAAACAATGAAGTCTGTCTAACTCAATTTGACCTTGTGCAAATTCTACTATAATGAGGCATTTAATACTAGCATTTCAAATCTCCATCTAAGCTATAAACTCTATATATACCCTTGCTACTCAAAGTATGTGGTCTACAGGCCTGCAGTATCAGCATCAACTGGAAACTTGACAGAGAGGCAGAATCTCAAGGCCCACCCCAATCTAGTGAATCATAATCTGAATTTTAACAAGATTCCCGGGTAATTCACATCCACATTAACGTGTGAGAAGCACTATAGGAGAATAATGTTTTCAAATATGTGAATACATAACTAAGGATGGATATGGTGAAGGTAAAACAGTACAGTGATTAAGAACATAGGCTCTGAATTTAGACAAACCTGATTCAATCTTCTACTAAGTATTAACTGGTTGTGTGACTGTGAATCCTTAACCCCTTGGAGCCTCATACTATAAAATCAAAATAAAGATAAATACCTGCCCTATCAAGTAGTTGGAAGGATTATACAAGACATGTATGTAAAGCATTCAGCAGCATGCTTAGCACAAAATAAGCACTTTAAATCTGTGAGCTATTTATTATTATTATTATTATGTTGATAAGGAAAGGAAAAGTAATCCAATTATTACAGCACCTACTTTTTCAAGAAAATTCTTACCTCCACAAACTGAAATATATTGATTTTTTTAAAAACCAGAGATAACAGAGTTGAAATGCAATGATAACCATGATATAAGGACTAGGGCAATAACGGCATTATAAATTAAGTGGATTAGGCTGAATGGTATATACATCAGTGCCCACACTTACTACTAAAACCACTTTTGCATATCCTTAACATGCTCTTTTTAGTTATAATAGAACAGTAGCCATTACATCTTAACCTGAGGATTTCAAGGGAATCTTTAGTTACTAAGTAATACATAATAAGGGATAATTTTTCTTTATTATATAAGCATACTATTTATGCTAAATTATAAGTTTCAACTATGGCTCATCTGGAAGAAAATTTAATCTTTTTCATTGTTTCAACTTTCCAATATGAATGGCACAGATTACATACATAACAGACAAACCCTTAGTGATTAGAGTCTTATTATTAAATTTTACATAGAAGGCATCTAAACTATAACCTCCTCCCTGGGTAAAATTATTTCATTTTCCCTCAATTCTTACTCTTCAAAATGGAGACGGGCAACTTATTTCCAAGTAGATGGCACCAAGTTGAAGTTAGTTAAGGAGAATTAAAACATTTACAACTTTTCCATTTTTTAAAGAATATGAAATTAAGGGAAGCCTGCATGGCTTGATCGGTTAAGCATCAACTCCAATTTCTGCTCAGGTCATGATCTCACAGTCATGAGACAGAGCCCTGCAACTGTCTCTGCACTGGACATGGAGCTTGCTTGAGAATCTCTCTCTCCCTCTCCTTCCTGCCCCTCCCCTACTCATGTGTGCACACATGCAAGCTCTCTCCCTAAAAAAATTAACTAATTAAAAGGAAAAAGAAGAATAAGATGTTAATACCAGAAGCAGTTTCTTAGGGCCAGAAACAAGGATCAACCAGACATGTTTACTCTGCCATCTTTACTACGGTTCTGCCATCTTTACTGATTCTAACAATTTAAAAATCACCTCTTGAAAAAATTTTCAAAAACCCATAGGTACACTATTCTGCTGAGTTCTTTTATAATTACAGTCTATACTGACACCACTACAGATGCCAGAAGCTTGGCCACACCCCAATCTTGCAAGCAGTCCCTGATTTTGAAACATCAATTTCAACAGGTATATTTGTAAAGGAATGAGCTACTATAAGGATTCCCTCCTTCTTAGTGGCTACTAGGAAAGCCTGGGATACTTCCCTGTCCAATTGATCCCTTTCTTTACTGGGGCTGGGACAATCCTGTCCCCATTACTGAAGGCTGATAGACGAAGAAGAAAAGCACAAGTACCCACTCTGACTGCTGAGACTGCTCTGGGGGAAGGTCTGCTCCTGGCATATCACAGTGAAACTCCAAAAGTAGTGGTTAGGTTCTACAGTACTATTAGTACTAAATTTCAGCTACATTATGGGTTAAATAAATTACAGAGAAGCAGTGAGATACAATGGAAAGAGCATGAACTGTGGAGTCAGACAGACCTGGGTACGAATCCCGGCTCGAACATTTACTAGCTGTGTGAACTTGGGCAAGTCAGTATATCTCTCAAAGCCTCAGTTTCCTCATCTGTAAAATGGGGGAAATTATCTACCTCGAAGTGGTTTTAAGAATGAAATGAGGCCTCAATAACTGTTAGTTCCCCTTCCCACCAAAAATGCGTTTCTGAAAGCTATCCTAGAAAGCAACATTTGTAATAGTGTTTTATGGGAAAAAAATGTCGTCTAATTGCTCAAAAATTCTAATTAACTTGTACAACACAACCTATTTATAAATTAGATGCTCACCTTTATTTTCTATCTTTAGTGATAAAAAGACATCACTTAATGGAAGAGATATGAAAGGACAGAGGAAGTGAGATCAATGTTCACTACTAGTGAAGCACCAGCTTCCCACAGTGGAAAAAACTACAACTCTATGATATATTAACCTTTTCTAAAAATTCATTACAAAGCACTTTTAATTCACAGTGACATTGTTTTCATGATATAAAATTACTGAAAACAGTAAGTTTAGTTATTTAGAAATTTGCTAAAATGACAGTGCTAAGTGCTTTTACATTTCAAATGCTACTATTGCTAATATATTTAAACAAAGTAAGGTACCATACATTTTTGATCAACACTATATACATAATTTAAAATATATTCACCACTGAAAGAAAAAAAACTTCCACATTTCTTTTCAAACACGAACTCTTACCTCTGCATTTTCATGGCCTTCCAGGGTCATACAAATATCCAAATCACTATCACGAAATCCAAATCCATTCTTAGAAGAGCCAAATAAGCACAATCTGGCCTTTTCTAAATAAAGGAAAACAAAAGTCAAAAATTTTATAATTCGCAGGAAAGAGGAGTCTTCTATTACCTACTAACGGACTAATACAAGATGATCTTGTCTACTTTGACAGCTTAAATTACCTTCCATTGCCAGATATACTGAGAAATTCCAAAACATTCATCAAAAGCCCAGATCTTTTGCCCAAGTTCCCACACCCATGTTTCTAACTGCTGTTTACATTTTTTACAGACATCGTAAATTCAACAAGTCAAAACTGAACCTTCAACTTTACCTCAAACCTACTATTGCTCCTATCTCTATTCTCAGCAAATAGCATTTTTATCTACCCAATTGCCCACATCAGAAATATGTGTATTCTTAACACCACTCTCTCTCAGCTTCTACATCCAACACTCACCAAGTCCATTAGCTTCTTTCAACATAACTAGCTCATAAATTCATCCACTTTTTCTCATTCTCCACAATACTACCAATAGTAAAGTTTAATAATAAGAGATTTACCCCTTAGAAATTAGTAAACTAGTTTTTTCAGGGCACAATTCAAGTACATTTACAAATATCACCTTAGTACATATAATTAATCTTCCTCCCAAAGTGAGTGATTATTCCATTTGATGTATATTATGATAGTATTATCCTTTCATATTTAGTGTCAGTCAATAAAAGGTACCACTGCAAACAAGCTGTGCCTTAAGTGGATTGAATTTCTCTCCATATTAATTCTTGTAGATTACACAGTTAGATAACAAATCCTATATGTTCAAAACCTAATCCTCCAATTCAATTCTGATGTACAACTTGAAATTTCAATGGCAACTGAGAGACATAGAAGAAGCTAGGTTCATCAGCAAATAAAAATGTGCATAAGGTAAATATAACAGACTTGGATTTGGTCAGCACGTTATATACTAGCAAATATAATCTTATATAACCAATTATCATAATTCAAATTTATTTCATTATAAATCAACTCTATCCTTTCCTAAAATATTTGGCTAAAAACTCTTGATTCTTCACCCCCATGCCCAAAACCTATTCCTTCTACTATTTTTGCCATCTCAGTTAAATAGTACTACCCAACTACTTAGGTAAAAGCTTTGAAACTATCCTTGACTCCCTTTTTTTTCCTTCATCTCTAACATGTAAAGCTTCAGCAAAATCTTATGGGCTCTATATTCAAAATATGTCCTAAATCTGACTTTTCAATCACTCTTTGAGAACATTATTAGGTCTCCTTTGAACTTCTACGACAGCTTTCTAAATATTCCACTTGCTTCTACTCTTATGGACCCTTACTCTATTCTCTCAGATCATATCACTTAAGTGTTAAAACCTTCCAAAAGCTTCTCATTAGACACTCAAAATTCAAAGTACTTTTACCAACATCTATAAGGCCCTAATGACTCAATCTCTAGGCTACCTCGCAGATCTCATCTATCTGTTACAGTCTACCTCACAACTCCATTCCAGACCCACTGACTTCCTGCATGGCCTTCAAGCATACCAAACATAATTCAATCTTGGAGTATTTGTCCTTGCTACTCTTTCTCTCTAGAATGTTCTCTCCTTATTCATATAACTTGCTCCCTCATATTATTCATGGCTCTCTTCAAATGTGACTTTATCAAAGAGACCTACCTGAATAGTACAGAGAACTACTCCATCACTATCCTTTTAACTCCTGTACTTTACTAGCATTTATTATTTCCTAATATTAAATTTATATACCTATTTGTTAGTTGACTATCTGTCTATCCCTCTTAATACAAGTTTTATGAAAGCAGGTTTCACCTTTTGTATTGGCACTGTATTCGCAGCACCTGGTATAGTATTTAACCATAACATTCAATGAACACTTCTAAAATAAATAAAACTCAGACAAGGTGGCTACTATAACAAAGACACTCAAATTTTATATGACATACCATCATATTCTTTCTGAATAAACTTTTCCAAGCCAATTAAAATTTGTTCTCTGTTGTGTTGTTCAGAAAAGGGTGGTGATAACTCATCTAAAAAAGAAAAAGGAAAACAGTAAGGAAAATGGAATCTGAAAAGGTCTTCTAAATTTTTACCCTAAACTCTTTACTTAAAATTTCATTATTTGTTAACTTCTGTGACTTTAAAATCATAAATATTACTAGGGAAGGAAGAGACAGAGAGCAGAAAAATAATTTTTATAGGGCTATATACATTTCACATGATCATTCCCTATGAAATATCTACAAAATATACTTACTTCTACAAATTATTTAATATTGTTTTCTTCAGACATTCTGCTCTCTCCCATAAACATGCTGTTTTTCCTACCTGTTAGGTCAATACTCATCTTGTTATATGAGGTACCTGGCCCATTCAAACCTAGCAGTTCCCTCAAATACATGGTCAAGATTCGTATTTTCTCTATAAACTGCTTTGCCCAACCACAGCCTTCAATGACTTCTCCTTAAATGAATTTCCTTAGTTCCCCAAAACACTTGCCAATTACTAGTAACCATTCAGTTTTCTAGGTATTCCATTTATATTCACTTTATTTTTCCAAATAAGACCAAATATTCCTAAGAGTAATCTTTTTTCTTCTCTCTCCTCCTCTAGACTCATCCCCAAGAGTTAATACAGTAATGGGAACAAAGGAGTAATTTACTGTAAGGATTTAAATTAATATTCAGCTTTTAAAAACAAATGTAGCATTTCTGGTTACAAGTTAAATACAGGCATACCTCAATTTATTGCACTTTGCTTTATTGCGCTTTGCAGATACTGTGATATTTACGAAGTTCTGCGGCAACCCTGCACTAACCACGTCTGTGAGGCGCCTTTTCTCCAACAGCATTTGCTCACTTTATATCTGTGTTACATTTTGGTAATTCTCACAGTATTTCATACTTTTTCACTGTTATTATTATATGTTATGATTATCTATGTTAAGTGACCTTTGAGGTTACCATTGTAATTGTCTTGAGGTGCCATAAACTGCACCCACATAAGATGACAATCTTAATCAATAAATGTTGTGTGTGTTCTGAATGCTCCACTGACCACCTATTTCCCCCATCTCTCTCCCTCTCCTCAGGGCTCTCTATTTTCTGAGACAATATGCTATTGAAATTAGGCTAATCAATAATCTTATTATGGCCTCTTAAGGGTTCAAATGAAAAAAAAAATCACATGTCTCTCACTTTAAATCAAAAGCTAGAAATAATTAAGCTTATAAGGAAGGCATGTCAAAAGTCAAGATAGGCTGAAAGCTAGGCTCTTGTACCAAACAGCCAAGTTGTGAATGCAAAAGGAAAAGTTCCTGAAGGAAATTAAAAGTGCTACTCTAGTGAACACACGAACGATAAGAAAGTGAAACAGCCTTATTACTGACATGGAGAGACTGTAAGTGGGTCTGAAGAGATAAAACCAGCCACAACATTTGCTTAGGCCAAAGCCTAATCCAGAGCAAGGTTCTAATTCTTTTCAATTCTATGAAAGTTGAGGTAAGGAAGCTGCAGAAGAAAAAGCTTGAAGCTAGCAGAGGTTCAAGAGGTTTAAGAAAAGAAGCAATCTGAACAAAATACAGCACCCTTTCTTGATTAAAAACCCTCAAGAAATTAGGGATAGAAAGAACATACCTCAAGATCATAAAGGCCATATATGAAAGACTCACAGACATCCACAAGGAGGAAAAACTGAGAGTTTTCCCCCTTAAGTCAGGAACACGACAGGGACATCCACTCTCATCACTATTGTGCAACACAGTGCTGGAAGTCCTAGCCTCAGCAATCAGACAACAAAAAGAAATAAAAGGCATCCAAATCAGCAAGGAAGAGGTCAACATTAATGCTTTGCAGACGACATGATACTCTACATGGAAAACCTGAAAGACTCAACCAAAAACCTGATAAAACTAATACATGAATTCAGCAAAGTGGCAGGATATAAAATCAATTAACAGAAAGCAGTTGCATTTCCATATACCAATAATGAATCAGCAGAAAGAGACATCAAGGAAATCAATCCCATTTACAACTGCACCAAAACCCATAAAATACCTAGGGATAAACCTAACCAAAGAGGTAAAAGATCTGTACACTGAAAACTTTAGAAAGCTTATGAAAGAAACTAGACGACACAAAGAAATGAAAAAACATTCTGTGTTCATGGATCAAAGGAATAAATATTGGGTTTTTAAAAAAAATTCTTTTATGTTCTTTATTTGTTGAGAGACAGAGAGAGACACAGCAAGCAGGGGAGTGTCAGAGAGAAAGGGAGATACAGAATCCAAAGCAGCTTCCAGGCTCTGAGCTAGCTGTCAGCACAGAGTCTGATGCGGGGCTTGAACCCACCAACCGTGAGATCATGACCTGAGCCAAAGCCAGACACTTAACCGACTGAGCCACCCAGGCACCCCAAGAATAAATAGTGTTAAAATGTCAATAACTACCCAAAGCAATCTACATATTTGATGCAATCCCTATCAAAATAACATTTGCATTCTTTGAAGAGCTAGAACAAACAATTTCAAATTTGTATGGAACCAATAAAAGGCCCTAAATAGCCAAAGTCATGTTGAAAAAGAAAATCAAAACTAGAGGCATCATAATTCCAGACTTCAAGCTATATTACAAAGCTGTTATCAAGACAGTATGGCACTGGCAGAAAAACAGACACACAGATCAATGAAACAGAGAACCCAGAAATGGACCCACAAATGTATGGCCAACTAATCTTCAACAAAGCAGGAAAGAATATCCAATGGAAAAAGAGAGTCTCTTCAGCAAACGGAGTTTGGAAAACTGAACAGTGACATGCAGAAAAATTCACCCGGATCACTTTCTTACACCATACACAAAAACAAGCTAAAAAATTAATGAAAGACCTAACTGTAACATAGGAAACCATCAAAATCCTAGATGAGAAAACAGGCAACAACCTTTTTGACCTCAGCCACAGCATTCTTACTAGATAGGTCTCTGGAGGCTAGGAAAACAAAAGCAAAAATGAATTACTGGGACCTCATCCAGTTTATAAAAACCTTCTGCACAGCAAAGTAACAATCAACAAAACTACAGGGCAACAAAAAAAATAGGAGAAGATATTTGCAAATGACTTATCAGATAAAGGGCTAGTATCAAAATCTATAAAGACCTTATCAAATTCAACACCCAAAAAACAAATAATCCAGTAAAGGAATGAGCAAAAGACATAAACAGACACTTCTCCAAAGAAGACATCCAGATGGCTAACAGACACATGAAAAGCTGCTCGGTATCACTCATCATCAGGAAAATACAAATCAAAACCACAATGAAATACCACCTCACACTTGTAAGAATTGCTAAAATTAACAATTCAGAAAACAAAAGATGTTGGCGAGGATGCGGAGAAAGAAAGGGGAACACTTTTACACTGTGAATGGGAATGCAAACTGGTGCAGCCACTCTAGAAAACAGTATGGAGAATCCTCAAAATATTAAAAATAGATCTACCCTACAACCCAGCACCAGTAGGTATTTATCCAAAGGATACCAAAATGCTGATTCAAAGGGCACATGCACCCCAATGTTTATAGCAATACTATAAAAATAGCCAAATTTGGGGCACCTGGGTGGCTCAGTCGGTTAAGCAGCCGGCTTCGGCTCAGGTCATGATCTCACAGTTCATGGGTTCGAGCCCCATGTCGGGCTCTGTGCTGACAGCTAGCTAAGAGCCTGGAGCCTGCTTCAGATTCTGTGTCTCCCTCTCTCTCTGACCCTCCCCTGCTCACACTGTCTCTGTCTCTCAAAAATAAAAACCATAAAAAAAATAGCCAAATTATAGAAAAAGAGCCCACATGTCCATTGACTGATGAATGGATAAAGATGTGAAATGTACATGTGTGTGGGCACGCTCATGGTTTGTGGGGTCGAGCCCCACGTTAGGCTCTGTGCTGACAGCTCAGAGCCTGGAGCCTGCTTTGGATTCTGTGTCTCACTCCTTCTCTGCCCCTACCCCCACTTGCACTCTCTATCTCTCTCTCAAAAATAAACAAATATTTTAAAAAATCAGAACAAACGAGATGAGCATAAGGGAAGGAAAAATAAGATAAAAACAGAGAGGGAGCAAACCATAAGAGACTCCTAAACACAGAGAACAAACTGAGAGTCACTGAAAGGGGTGCTAGGCTAAATGAGTGATGGGCATTAAGGAGGGCACTTGTTGGGATGTGATGAGCACTGGGTGTTATATGTAAGTGATGAATCCTTAAACTCTACTCCTGAAACCAATAACTTGTGTTTAAGTAAAAATATTTAAAAAGAGAGAGGGAGACATTTGAAGTAAATAAAAGTGCAAGGTAAAGTAACAAGTGATCCAGTACATCTAGCTGAGATAATTAATGAAGGTGGTCATACTAAACAATAAATTTTCAATGTAGACAAAACAGCCTTATACTGGAAGAAGATACCATCTAGGACTTTCATAGCTAGATGGGAAAAGTCGATGCCTGCTTTCAAAACTTCAAAGGACAGGCCAACTGTCTTGTTAGGGGTTCAGGTAGCTGGAGTCTTGAAGTTGAAACTAATGTTTATTTACCATTCTAAAAATCTTAGAACCTTTGATCTTAATCTACTATGCCTTAATCTACTATTTTATAAATGAACAAAGCCTGGATGACAGCACAACTGTTTGCTACATGGTTTACTGAATATTGTAAGCCCACTGTTGAGACCTACTGCAGAAAAAAAAGATTACTTTCAACATATTACTGTTCATTGACATTGCACCTGGGCACCCAAGAGCTCTGGCAAAGATCTATAATAAGATTAATGTTTTCATGCCTTGCTAAGCCAACATCCATTTTTCCACAGTCCATGAATCAGGAGTCATTTCAACTTTCAAATCTTTTCCTTCAAGAAAGCCATTTTGTGGGGCACCTGGGTGACTTAGTCGATTAAGTGTCATGATCTCATAGTTTGTGAGTTCAGTGCAGAGCCCGCTTGTGATTCTCTCTCCCTCTCTCTCTGTGCCTCCCCTGCTCACTCTTTCTCTCAAAATAGATTTAAAAACTTAAAAAAAAGAACTCCATTTTGTAACGTTATAGCTGTCATAGTGATTCCTCTTATAGATCTGTACAAAATAAATGTAAAATCTTCTGGAAAACAAATCACTATTCCAGATGCCATTAAGAGCATCTGTGATTCATGGGAAGAAGTCAAAATAGAAACGTAAACAGGAGTTTGAAAGAAGTTGATTCCAACCCTCATGGATGACTCTGAGGGGTTCAAGGCTTTATTGGAAGAAGTAACTGCAGATGTGATGCAGAGAGCAAGAGAACTAGAATAAGAAATGGAGCCTGAAGATGTGACTGAATTGGTGTAATCTCATGATATAACTTGAATGGATGAGGAATTGCTTCTAAAGGAAGAGGAAATAAAGTGGTTTACTAAGATCGATGCTACTCCTGAAGATGCTGTAAAGATTGTTGAAATGACACCAACGGATTTAGAATACATAATTAGTTGATAAAGTTGATAAACGTAGTTGATGAAATGG
The DNA here is from genome assembly GCF_006229205.1 of Suricata suricatta. Lineage (NCBI taxonomy): Eukaryota > Metazoa > Chordata > Mammalia > Carnivora > Herpestidae > Suricata > Suricata suricatta. The sequence goes on along the minus strand of NC_043707.1, from coordinate 100,930,033 downwards.
ACTCCACCTTTGAGAGCCTGTTTGGAGGTTCTAGCAGGGGAGCGCAGCTACTCGTGTACCCTGGACTGAAGAACGGTCCTCCTCTATAGGGGAAGGTCGTCCTCTTCAACCGTGCGCACGGCTTTGGGAGGGACGCACATGGAGCAGTGAGGGAGGAAGGGGACACCTGCCTAGCCAGCCAGATCAGCCAAATCAACCCTGGCGATCAATGGGGTGAAAGATGTCGCAGCCAGATCGCCCTCACATCCTGATGCCACCTTTGAAAGAAGTTCTACTATGGATAAAATAGCTACCTAAGGGCCTCTGTGGGTGGTTCAGTCAGTTAAGTGTCTGACTTTGGCTCAGGTCATGATCTCACAGTTCGTGGATTCAGGCCCCACACTGGGTTCTACACTGACAGCACAGAGCCTAGTTGGGATTCTCTCTTTCCCTTGTTCTGCCCTCCCTGCTTCAAAAATAAATAAACATTAAAAAAAAAATAGCTAACAGCATCACATACCATAAAGAAATCATTCCTGACAGGAAGAGTTAATGTGGCAAACTTCATTGCTATCTTGTTTTAGAAACTGTCATAGCCACCCTGATCAGTCAGCAGCCATCAACACTAAAGCAAGATTTTCTACAAACAACTATAATTCGCCAAAAGCTCAGATGATGATTAGCATTTTTAGCAATAAGGCATTTTTTAATCAAGGTATATACATTGTTCTTCTTTAGAGACAATGCTATTGGACACTTAACAGAAGACAGAGTAGTATAAACATAACTTTTATATGCACTGGGAAACAAAAAAAAATGCACTTGATTCACTTTACTGCAATATTCATTTCACTGTGGTTGTCTGGAACCCAACCCACAAAATCTCTGAGGTATACCTGTAGCTGAATTACAGGTGATTTATTATTATTATTAACATGGTGAAACTATTCTGTATGATACCACAATAGTAATACAGGATACAATGCACTTGTCAAAATCCACAGAACTTTGCAGTATTAAAGAGTGAACAGTACAGTATGCAAAATTTAAAAATATCACCTAGGTGGTTGGGGAATCTTAGGATGGAATACAGGCTGTAACAAAAGAATCTACATGTGTAAGACAACTTCACTCAAAGTGAAACACACTGTTCACTGTAAGACTAAGGACAAAAGGACTATGCATAAGTACTATAGCTGATAAAGCTATTTCCCTTAGGGGTATTAGATAACAGTTCTGATAATGTTATACAGGTATACTTAAACAGAACAATTGAATAAATGTGTAGCCAATGATGGGGGCCAGCTTTTTCACTGTTGGAGTGGGAAATTCACAGATAAGCAGAAAGAAGAGCCTTGAATGAGCCATGGAGTAATGTATTCAAGTTGGAGACATCAGTACAAAAGTCATGTTTAACTTAATATAAGATGGTCACATATAGAAATTTTCTTGCTCCGAGAGGCCCTAGAAGCAACAATACCCAATATTAGTGAGCATGCTAGCCTCCAGATCTTGGTTTCTAATACCATTCTCCAATAAAAGGAACCAAGGCTCTATGGAGAAGTATTTAATTCTAGGACTGAGGCAGAAAACATACATGATGAGCCTGGAACATCTTGTAGTGCCCGAAAGTAAGGAAGTGCTTAAAACAAACAAACAAGCATACAAAAATCCACACACACTAATGGGAGTATAAGTCACAGGAACCAACTGAAAGAATTCCCAAAGGCCAAATCCAGAACAATTTAAGCAAAAAAATAAAGTAGTATTAGATGATAGCCCAAGGTATAAAATATCCATGAATTCATATAAAGATATATAAATGGATGAATAAATAAAAACAAATGTAATATATCATATCTTAATAAAGCTGCTGGAAAAATGTGCCACAATCCAGCTTTTCAACTCCTTGATGTTACCCAAGAGAAATTAAAGTGTATATCCATTTCCAGACCTACACATAGATAGATGTACAGAGCAGTTTTATTTATAACAATCAAAACTGAGAAATGAGTCAAATATGTATCAACAGGTAGATGGTACACAAATTGTGGCACTTCCATATAATGGAAAACAACTCAGCAATAAAAATGAATGAACCATTTACATACATAACATGGAAGAATCTCAAAATAATTATGCTAACTGAAAGAGGCCAGGACCCCAACTCAAAAAAGAGTGCATTCTATGTGATTCTATTTATATAGAACTCTAGAGAATCAATGTATAGCAATTAAAAGCAGGTAAGTGGTTGCCTGGCAAAAGGTTGGGATAGGAAATAAGTAGGAGGTATTACAATGGGGAACTAAATGTTATGACATCAGAAATTTTATCTGGGGCATAGCAAGTAATTTAAAAAAATATTTGCGAGTGAAGGTTCATCCCAGGTACACCATAAGTGTTTGTACTAAAATTATGTTAAGGTTTTTCCCAAAATATCTTTATACCTTATCTCCCTCTATTATCTTTCTTATACTCTACCAAACCTAAAGCAATTATTCTCCCAAAGAAATTATACACCCTACATTTCTGTGCATAATCTCCTAGATCTGAAAAAGGAGTTCAAGGTCCATCTCAAATGCCACATCATTAATTCCAATTCCTGGTTCTACCCCAATTAAAATTGTGTTTTCACTGCATTTTGTTTACTACTACTACAGCACGTAATACATTCTGCTCCCAAATATGGCAATTTTTATACATATCATACATCCATCTAGAGAACTATGCAAGAGTATTGCAATGATGGAAATATTCTCTAACTGGCCTATCCAATTCAGCAGTCACTAGCTACATGTAAACTACTCACTACTTAGGCTGTGGCTACTGAAAATGAGGAACTTAATTTTTAATTTTATTTTAATTAACTTAAATAGTGACTACCACATTAGACAGCACAGATCCAGAGTCTAAGTCCTTTAAAAGCAACACATAATGGACTCTGTATACCCTCTAGCATTTACCACAGCACTGTGCATTTAGTAAATATCTGCTGTTGGGTCTCTAAATTATTAAATAACCTTTCCTTTACCAAAACAGAACAGAAGCAAACTGTTTTTAAATAAGTAAATATATATTCAAAATCTAAGAAAGAATCTATTCACAATAGCTCTAGTAATAAAAGACTTACCAAAACATCTTTTACATACTAAATCAAGTATTTCCCGAAATCGATTTGTCATTGGTGGTAGAGGTTTTAGATCAATTTTCCTGAAATCTTCTGGACAATCATTTTTTGAATGGCCATCTTTTTTGCAGATGCTGCATACTATCGTTGGTGGCTATACAAAAGCAAAAAAATAATCTAATAATCTAATAAATTATTGAGGGACTTCATCACCACTTAGAAAGCAGGTCCAAAAAGACTCTTCTATGTAACTCAATTCTGATAACCTGTGCTTTCAGGAGATTAAAAAAAAAAAAAGCATATAAATAAAATGCACCATTAAATGTAAAAAACACATTTTTGAGCCAACCACTTTAATTATTCTTCCCCATTAAAATCGTAGTATCAAGATTAGATTTACCCAAATATGTAAGACACAGGAAATTCCTGAAAGAGGAAATACGTATGGGTTAATGCAAACATTTTGGTCAGCTCCCAAGATGAAATCTGTGCATTATTTTAACCTACTAAAATCATTAATAATCTAGATTATAATGAAATTTCAAATAAAGGAAAGAAGGAAGGAAGGGAGGAGAGAGAGAGTGGAAGGAAGGAAAGAAAGAAGGAAGGAAGGAAGGAAGAAGGAAGGGAGGGAGGGAGGGAGGAAGGAAGAAAAAAAGAAAAAAGAAAGAAAAAGAAAAAAGGAAAAGGAAAAAGGAGAAGAAAAAAAGAAAAAGAAAAAGATTTTGGTACTCAAGAAACCAAACTGTAGGGCTGAAGTCTAAAAAATAACTTTACTTCATATAAGGAATAACTCTTATACAATAGCCACAAAGTTAACTGCAAACTCTATATTCCAGGGGCACCTGGGTGGCTCGATTGGGGGTCCAACTTTGGCTCAGGTCATGATCTCACAGTTTGTGGGTTCAAGCCCTGAATCAGGCTCTGTGCTGACAGCTCAGAGCCTAGAACCTGCTTCAGATTCTGTGCCTCCCTCTCTCTCTCTGCCCCACCCCTGATCACACTGTCTCTGTCTCAAAAATTAATAAAATGTTTTTTAAAAAATGAATTAATAAATTAAAAAATAAAATGTATTCCAATGGTGGGGTGCCTGGATAGCTCAGTTAGGCATCCAACTCTTGGTTTCAGCTCAGGTCATGATTGCATGATTTCAGGAGCTTGACCCCCACATCGGGCTGTGTTGGTGTGGAAGCCTGCTTGGGATTCTCTCTCTCCCTGTCTCTCTGCCCCTCCCCCTCTCACTGTCTCAATCTCTCTCAAAATAAACATTAAAAATTTTTTAAATAAAAAAAAAAAGTAAAATAAAATAATGAAATGAAGTGTATTCCAGTAGACTACCAGACAGGCAGTTAAAACAGAAAAATGTATCTCAACTACCTAAACAAAACACATAGCGAAGGAAGAGCACTACTCCTTTCTTTACTGTAATCACAGAAAGCTTCATCCTCCAGGATTAGCTTAGACATTTACATAGCCATGAACTCTGATGCAAATTATACACAAAATCTACTTCCTCAACGCTGTGCTATAGGCTAATTAATGGTACCATGGGAATTTCACTTAGCTTTCCAAAACTTTTTAAAAGACATATTTATCAGAGAATACTAGAAAAATCTTATATATAACTAGAAAAACATTTTTAATTGGAGAAACAGTTATCTTAAAATAAGTTTCCAAAATAAGGCACCTAGGTGGCTCAATCGGTTAAACACCTGACTTCAGCTCAGGTCATGATCTCACTGCTCATGAGTTTGAGCCCCACATCAGACTCTGTGCTGACAACTCAGAGCCTGGAGCTTGCTTCCAAATGTATCTATCTCTTTCCTTGTCTGCCCCTCCTCTGCTCACACTCTCTTTCTCAAAAATAAAATAAAACATTAAAATAAATAAACATTTAAAGAAAAAGATAAATTTCCAAGGGGTATACGAAGTATATGGGGTGCCTGGGTGGCTCAGTCAGTTAAGCATCCAACTTTGGCTTAGGACATGATCTCGAGGTTTATGAGTTAAAGTCCCACATTGGGCTCAGAGCCTGGAGCCTGTTTCAGATTCTGTGTCCCCCTCTCTCCCTCTGCCCTTCTCCCATTCATGCTTAGTCTCTCTCGCTCTTTCTCAAAGAATAAACAAACATTAAAAAATGGGGTTTTTTTTAGTATACACTGCAGTTATATAATTAAGAGGCTTTTCTAAAAGCCTGCCATTTAATCCATCCTTTCTACAGCCCATATGTACGAAATACAGCAACCCCCCCCCAAAAAATGCAATAGACATATTCTTGGTAATTAGGTCAAAAATTTTAAAGCTTGTCAATAATTCTTGATAAAACAATAAAACTAGATAACTTTCTAGATTTTTTTTTAAATATTCTACTTGGTTTACACATGACTTATATAATCTTTTTTTCATTTTGGGTCCTAAGACTTCAATTATGTACCCTACATCTGAAGCAATGTAACTTAGCTAAATCTTCCTTTTATTAACAAAGTAATTACTGTTTATTTTGTTATTGGGGTTATTTTATTTTCTATAATTTGTCAAGCTGAAGTTCAGACTATCCCACTTAAAAAGTAGAAAAGTTAAGACTCCATTAATTCCTAAATGATATCCCAATATCCAAGGAAAGCTCAGTGGCAGAGACAGAATTTGATTTCTTTACATTTTTGGTTCCCGATCTTAGCTTCTGCTCAACTATCTTTATTAAATTTATATTCAGGGGCATCTACGTGGCTCAGTCAGTTAAGTGTTGGACTCTCAGTCTCAGCTTAGGTCATGATCTCACAGTCTGTGAGTTTGGGCCCCGTATCAGGCTCTGTGCTGATAGCATGAGCCTGCTTGAGATTCTGTCTACTTCTTTCTCTGCTCTTCTCCCGCTTGCTCACTGTTATACAAATAATTTTAAAAACTTTTAAAAAAATGTATATTCAACCACCTAATGGGGAAAACAAAACAAAATACCTTTAAAGTAAAATACTATTAGAATTTACAAACCTTGTCAGCTTTTTTGTGTAAGAAAAAATAAACATATACATAGAAAATAAACAAAATTTAAAATAATTGCTGCCTTTGCCAAACTGATATTCATAAAATATCTGATGAATCCTTTCATATATGAGAAAGTTAAGTAAGCCAAACTAGTAAGAGTGCTGAAACCTTTTGAGGTTTTATATATATTACTTAAAGACAACTATAGGAAAAAATGTAGACAGGAAAAGTGAAAATATACACCAAAATATCAATGGAAAATAATAGTCTACCATTATAGAAGCTATTTTTACATTTCTTAATCTAAAAACTATATAGTCATACAACAACTACAAATTGTATACAAACAGTATCCTACCTTGCCAGAGGTTAAAATAAACTTATCAAACACATAATGTAATTCCTGGGTGGGATGGTTATCATCATCATTAAAGTCAGAAGCATCTTCTGTAGCTTTGCAGTTGCAGGAGGTAGCAGATGTGTCAGTGCTCACAATCTGATGTGAACTCTCTGTGTCTATATTTGACCGGCAGTCTGTACCAGTGGATTCATCTAGGTCAGGGGATTTAGAACCAATGCAATTACACTGGCTGAGTTCCTTTTTTAAACAAGTTTCTGAGGGTGCTAAATCATCTTGTTTCTTAATTGATTTTGGTTCTAATTCACTGCCTCCACTAGTAGAAAGAGATGAAGATTTCTGTCCAAGTTCAGCCAAATCTAGCTCATTTACCAATAAACTGTCATCTTCAGTAATACATCTCTGTGATGTACGATCCACTTCATCATATTTATCAGATTGACCTCTTTCTGCATTTATTTTTTCTGTGCTTTCTCCACGTAGAATACAATTGGATGTCATATTGTCAGACTTCACTGGTTTCTTATTGCTTATTTTCCCCTTCTCTTTTTTCACGGAATCCACTGTAGATTTATTTCCACCCTTCCTCTGAGGACAGGCGAAATACCGATAAGCTGCCCTGAATCTCTCCACAACGTATTCGTAAACAAGCTGGCTGTTTAAGCTCCGTGCAACATTCCTCTTAACTGAAAATGGATCTAATAAAAAAGGAAATGGTCATTAACTAAGTATCTATTAACGAACTACAATTCCAAGCTTACCCAAATGGAAACTGCTATACTGTCAGCACAGTACATTCTCCCAAAGCTTTTTTAACCTAAGGTCGAAGTGAAAGTTCATACAAACTAAGTAGGAGAAATATAAGAGCAACATCTTTACTTTTTTTCTTAATTAATGAGAGAATGGCCAAGGAGACCAACTCAATAATTACACAATTTTTAAAAATTTATTTAAGTAATTGCTACATCCAACACAGGGCTCGAACTTACAACCCCAAGATCAAGACTCACATACTGTTTCAGGCACCCCAATAATTACAAAATTTCAATGATAAAATTGGTAGAAAAAGCCATGCCATTTAGACCTTCCTAAACTGTTACTGAATAAAATTTTTCAAACCTCTAGGACCCACTAATAATTTTCATTTCTTGTCATAGTATTCTTTAGCTACACGCTCCTTGCAACTTAAATAAAAGACAACCTAAAACTCTCAAAGCTTCAAGTTACAAAATACTGATTTCGGGGTGCCTGAGTAGCTCAGTTGGTTAAGTTTCCAACTCTTAGATTTCAGTTGAGGTCTTGATCATGTAAGATTAAGCCCTGTGGAGGCTGGGCATGGAGCCTGCTTAAGATTCTCTCTTTTGATCTGCCCTTTCCCTACTCTTCCCCTACTCACCCATGCTCTTTCAAAAAAAAATTTTTTTTAATTTTAATCCGGTCTAAAATGGGTATGCTGAAGACTTGTATCAACTACATCTTCATTATTAAGAAAATATAAAAAATTTTGAAAATGCTTATGGGTTTTTGGATTTTATAAGCCTGAATACAAATATGTCCCAGAAAAAAAGAGTAACTGGATGACACTCAAAAGACAATGCATATTTTCTCTACTGTTGAAGATCATTGAGTAAAAGGATTAACAGGATAGGCTTGAAATTGATAACAGGTTTGGGCATCTGTTACTTTTGCTGTTATCTAAGTCCACAGGCTGCTCTCTAAACCGAAAAGCCTTTCCTGGTCTTTATGCCCCTTGTAGAAAAGGAAAAAGACAAGAGAAAACAAATTGTGATAATTACAGGCTTCAGAGCTCATTTATTTACTGTATGTAGGTGTATAAGATGTGAGTAACTGTTGGAGTATACAAGAATATTTGTGGGTTTAGGGGTGACTGGGTGGCTTGGTTGGTTAAGCCTCCAATTCTTGATTTTGGCTCAGGTAATGCATGATCTCATGGTTCATGACATAGAGCCCACATCAGGCTCTACACTTAGAGATTAAGTCTGCTTGGGATTCTCTCTCTCCTCTCCCTTCCCCTCTCCTGCTTGCTCTCTCTTTCTCAAAAACAAATAATATATTAATATTATTAATATTTTCCTTAATAACTTTAAAAAAATATTTGTAGGTCAGGGTGCCTGGGTGGCCCAGTTGGTTAAACTTCCAACTTTGGCTCAGGTCATGATTCTGGAGTTCATGGGTTTGAACCCCATGTCGGGCTCTGTGTTGACAGCTTAGAGCCTGGAGCCTGCTACAGATTCTGTCTCTCTTTCTTTCTGCCCCTTCCCCACTCATGATCTGCCTCTCTCTCTCTCTCCCAAAAATATAAATAAAACATTAAAAAAATTTTTTTAATATTTATGGGTCTAGAGAAGGCCAAAAGAGGACCGAGGGAACAGAAGAATACGCAGTCTAAGCAAACTAAAATGATGGAAAGAAATTCAATCCCTTATCTATAAAAGTGAGTGAAATGCTGCATGATTTAAATTTTCTAAAAACCATTCTATTAATATGCATCTCTAAAGATCTTAATATTCTTGATATTTGATACAAAACTTTTTGTCAACATCAATTTTTTTATTCAAATCAATCTTTTTTTATCTTTAGCTTATCCATATTAAACAGCTGAGGTACTTTTATGTTCTTGAAAGATAGCTGACATACAATGTTACATTACAGTTGAGGTATAAAACATAGTGACTCAACAATTCTGTAGTTAATGCTATGCTCACCAGAATGCCATCTGTCCCCCTACAATGCTATTACACCACTGACTGTATTCTATATATATACTCCAATGACCTACACATTCCATAGAGATGAGATTAGATAACAATGAAAAACTGTATTTTAAAATTATACTTTAACATAATTTTATGACCAAAACTTAGAGGAATACTATAAGATTGTTTTTGAATAACTTTTCTATGGGTCTATATTTTTGAGGTTTCTCATAACTAAAAAATAAAAATAAAGGCATGTTAATAAGCTAATAATCCTAACCAATATAGTATTTATAAACTAGAAACCTTAAAATAAGTATTACTCCTATAGAACTATCAGGGACTTGATAAAGAATTTATCTAAAATATATGACAGCCTAGTGACATATACAGTGCTATAAAGCCAAGGGGTATAATTTATAGCACTGTATTAGAAACAGATGATGGATGAGTAGCACACAAAAACATATTCTCCAAATGAAATATAACATATCATCTCACCTTCAATGGCTATTCGCCTTTTAGGCCAGTTTTTGTTTTCTCTTGTTAAAATATCTTGTATACGTACACATATGACATATTCTTCCAAAGCAAAATCCAGTGTGTAAAATTTTAGCAGCTCTAACCATAATTGTCCCAGGGATACCTGATTTGGTGTTCCCAATGTTAAAGGAGACTAGAAAAGAAAAAATACTTTTCATTTAAGCTTCACAAACTACAGCATGGTTGAATTTTCAGTTTGAAAAGACCTTAGAGATTAACTTTCAAAAACTAAGGGATAAAAGAAGTAACTTGCCAAAAAGCAGTCTGTGGTTCCCAGCTGGGAACACAGTCCTAGTTTATGGACTCCCTAGAATCTTATGTTCTTCCCCATAAACCAGTGATTCTCAACCTTGGCTGCACATCAGAATCACATTGGGGCCATTACAGTATACTAAATACCTGAGCTCCAAACCATTCCTACCTTCCATACCCTTGCCAAGATTCTGATTTAACGGACCTGGGCTATGTACGAGGCGCTGAGATTTTTAAAGCCTCCTAAGTGATTCACGTGCAGCCAAGGTTGCAAACCACTGCACAGCAACTACTATGGGTCCTTATTGCAGTAATTACTTTAAAAGTCTAAGTAAATGCCATGGGCTTTCAAAAGCTAATTCCTTCTTTTGGCAAACTTTATTTAGAACCTACTATGTCCTTTGCTGGGGATTTTAAAAAAGTAATGAAAGCTCCTGCTTAACCATAATGGTCACCATGCATCATTCACTCCTTTAAGTGCTGCACATGTAGTAACTTAATTCTAAGACTCCTATGAAGTAGATACTACAGGGCAAGGATTTGACTCAGGACCACCTGGCTACTGAATTTGTTGCTAATCACTATACCTACCATATTGCCACTCATATAAGATGAGGTCCTCCTTCACAGACTATTAGAAGAGGAAGAGACAATTTAACAATTAAAGATTCTGTGCTAAAATGGGCTCTAAATTGGAGGGGGGGCAGTTAACAAAAGAGGTAATAACTGAATTCTAAAGGAATTAGCAAGATGAAGACTGGCTAAAAGTGACCACTAAGGAGCATAAAGACATGAAACAATCATTCACTAATTCAATTCTACAACTATTCATTGAGTACCTACTATGTGCCAGGCATTTGGGATAGATCCGTGAAAAAAAAAAACAACCCAACATCCTTGCCTTAGTGCACTAATGACAACTTAATAAATAAATTACATAGCAAGTTACAGAAAAAGAAAAGTGCTGTGGAAGTAAGAAAAAGTCAGGTAGGTTTAGGATTAAGAGTATGGGAATATGGAGCAGGACATGGTTTCAGTGAAATAGAGTAGTCAGGATAGCCTTGTTCAGAAGGTATCACTTGAAGAAGAGGGAAAAGTGTTCTAGGAATAGGGAACTGATACACCAAACACACTAAATAGGAGTGACTAGCTTTAAAAAGAAAACCATGAAAGCTAGTGTGGTAAAGAAGGGAAGAAGAAAACAAAGAGCTACTCACCTAAAGACTCCAGCTTTTATTCTAAATTAAATGAAGAGCAACCGAAAGGTTTTTGAGTGTGGAGAAGAGGGAGGACATGCTATGACTTAAGTTTTTAAAGAACCATTCTGACTGATGTGCTGAGAATAGACTACAGGTGACCTTGAACAACATGGGGGTTAGGGACACCCACCTCTACGCAATCAAAAATCTGTCTATAACTTCTGATTCCCCCAAAATTTAACCACTAATAGGAGGGTTATTGTTGTTGTTTAACATTTGTAAAGTGGTCTAAGTCTACTCTATTCTTTTTTTTTTTTTTTAATGTTTGTTTATTTTGAGACAGAGAGAGAGAGAAAGAGAGTACAAGCTAGGGAGGGGAAGTGAGTGAGACAGAGGGAGAGAGAGAATCCCAAGCAGGCTCTGCACTGTCAGTGCCAGGCCCAATATGGGGCTCAATCCCATGAACTGTGTACTCATGACCTGAGCCAAAATCAAGAGTTGATGCTTAAATTGCTGAGCCATCCAGGTGCCCAACTAATAGCCTGCTCTTGACCAAATGGCTTACTGATAACATAGTCAATTAACATATATTCTGTATGTTACATTTATTTACTGCATTCTACAATAAAGTAAGCTAGAAAAAAAATGTTAAAAAAATTACAAGGAAATCACATTTACAGTACTATACTTTATATAAAGAAAATCCACATATAAGTGGACCTGCACAGTTCAAATCCATGTTATTCAAGGGCCAATTGTATAGAGAAATGGTGTATGCAGGGAAACTCATTATAAGGCCATAGTGATAATCCAAGCCAAAGATGACGGTGGCTAAAACCCGTGGTTTACGGTGGAGGTACTGAGAAGTCGTCAAATTCTGAAAATATTTTGAAGAAGATATGACAGAATTTCCTGACCAGACTTGATATGAGGTATAAAAGAGAGAAGTAAAGGATGATTTCAAGGCTTCTGACTGAGTAACTGAAAGTATGGAGTGCTATCAACTGATGCAAAAACTCCATGTGGAGCAAGAGAAAGTCCAGGAGTCCAGTTTCGGGCATGTTAAGTTTGAAGACAACTGTTAGAAGGGAGCCTGGGTAGCTCAGGTGGTTAAGACTCTGACTCTCAGTTTCAGCTCAGGTCATGACCTCACACTTCATGAGATCGAGCCCTGTGTCAGGCTCTGTGCTGGCAGTGTGGTGCCTGCTTATGATTCTCTCTCCCCCAGTCTCCCTGCCCCTCTCCTGCTCATGCACGTGCATGCAGGCTCTCTCTCTCTAAATAAATAAACATTTTAAAAAAGACATCTCTTAGACATCTAAGTAGAGACATTATATAGGCAGTTGGAGATACAACTATAGACTTCAGGAAAGAGGTTTGGCCAAAGATTTAAATTTGGGAGTATCACAAAGATGGTATATAAAACCCATGCACCTCAACAATCACCAACAGAGAGCAGATACAGAAGGAAGGTGGTGAGGCGGGGTGGATGGAAGACTGAGTCCTGGAGCATGCCAAAGTTAGGAGACTAGAGAGGAAGGGAAAAGACAAAGACAGAGGAGACGGAGAAGAAATAATCTGCCATGGGTGTGCTACCCTAAAAGTCAAGTTAAGAAATTTTTCAGAGAAGAAAATAACCAACTGGTAAATATGGCTGATAAGTCTAAAAAGATAAAAATTGAGAAGTGACCACTGGATTTAGCAATGTGGAGGATAATGACATTTGAAGATACAAGTTTTGGTAGATTGATCATAGCTGAAGCCTGAGTGCAGTGACTTAAGGGGAAACAGAAATCACAAATAGTGAATATGGACAATTCTTTCAAAAAGTTGTACTGCAAATGGGTGCAAAACTGGGAAGGAAAATGATGTCCTTATTTTGCTTTAAAGAGGGGAGGGAGATGCCTGGGTGGCTCAGTCAGTTAAACATCTGATTCAGTCCTGTCATGATCTTAGGGTTTGTGAAGCCTGCTTAAGATTCTCTTCCTCTCACATGTGCACTCTTTCTCTCAAAAAAATAATAATAATAAATTAAATGGAGAAATAGAAGTATGTTTGAGTCAATAAAAGAATGAAATATTGCTAACTTAGGAAGGAAAGAGAAGAATTGCTAGAGCAATGTTCTGGTATAAACAAGAAGGGATGGGATTAAATAAATACACAAGGGTAGAAATGACTTTAGATAGCAACTTGGGAGTTCCTTTATGAAAAGAGGCATCAAGGGCAGACTACGTGAATGCAGATAGTGGCAGGCAATATTTGGAGTGTGTAGAAGTTCTTTTGATTGCTTCAGTTTTCTCAGTGAATAAGCAAAAGCATTAGCTAAGTATTGGTAGTTTGAGAAGAGAGTACAAAGAAGTCTAGGAAAGTAGGAGTGTTGAAGGGACTAAGAATAAACATTCAGGGAACTACATATAATTCAATATAGCTAGAGTAATTATTTCAGTAATGCTTACATTTCTGTAATAATAGGTCTATTTCAGAAGACTACATACTTCTGGAGGACACAATCCATGGTTATTCATCTTTGGTTCTCAAGCCCTCAAGATAATGTCTGGCACATAGCAGGTCCTTAATAAATGAATGTTGAATGATTAAGTAGGCAAGCCACCCCCTAAGGGAGGAAAGGGCCTTTATTTTTCCACCAATCTGGCAATATTATTCCTATATGCTAAGGTTTTGGTCACAGCCCAACTCCTGAAGGAAATTTTCCTTGTCTAAATGAAAAAGATACAAAGAATTACCATGAAATGATTCAAACAATACACATCTTCCAAAATAAGGTATAAATTCATTAGAGAATCTCAGTACTGAAAAACTAAACCAGATCAACCCCTCACTTTACAAATGAGGAAAATGAGGCCAAGAGGCTTACACAAAGTCAGTCCAGTCAATCTACTAGTAAAATAGCTTCAATCGAGGCATCACAAATTCTACAGATAGAAAAGCCAAAAACAAAAACAAAAACAAAAGCTTACTTTGCCATGTTTTTCCTTCATGGCATTACTTTGGTTGTCTGTTTCTGTCTTCTTGGTATCATCTTTTGGTTGGTCTGCCTTAGCTTTGTTTTCCTCAGCAATTGAGTTTTTCTCAGTTGCACTACTTGAATTATATTCCCACTTCACAAACTTCTCTTCTACTATGCCCTTCAGCTGAAAGTCATCCATTCTTTTTGGGTCAAAGCCTTCAATCTATATAAAAAGGCATTCCAAATTGGTAGTGGAAAAATTATTAAAAAAAAAAAAAGATGGACAAACAGACAAACCAGAATTCCAGCTTATTATGTTTGAACAGAGCACTCTGCAAGAGCAAACTACATATATACATGCAAATATAGGTCACAAATTCATGCTTACCCAACTTCCAAGTAAGCAAGGAAGAAGAGGGGGTTTTCTTTGTTGTAGAAAAAACATCACCATTAAAGCAAAACAGTAAGAAGGGATTCCACCATCAGTTTGGGAGTCAATATAGCATAACTGCAAAACGAAGAAGAAAAAAATACTACCATTGAGCTTTAATTTTCTTTGTTCCCCTCACAATAAAAGCAGCTGTTTTCATGCTATAATTACTGTAAAATGTTTAAACAATGAAAATTATAAGGAATGATCTCAAATCTCTCTACCCTGAGACCAATATCAACATATTGGGAATCTTTCCATTCATTTCTTTATTGCATATAAAGTCACATATATATTTTAGTTTAATAGAATCATATCATACATACTGTTTTACTGTTACACATTTTTAAAGTATTTTATCTTGCTGCTTCTTCTGCCTCACTGTTAACAATCTTCTATGTACTCTTCCATGCCTTTTCCTATATATATACTCCCAATAACCACATACACATATATTTCTATTTTCTATACACATGCAGGAAATATTTTATGTTTTATGTCACTCTTACCAAAATTGCATATTATAGACATGTCTCTGTATATTCTGTATATTCTTCTCCTTTAATAACACACCAACAAAGTTACTCTAAGTCAATTAGTACAGATCTAATACATTTTTTAAGTTTATTTATTTATTTTGAGAGAGAGAGAGAGAGAGAGAGAGAGAGCGAGCGTGCGAGCACACGCATACATGCTGACATGCAGTGCCGGATGTCGGGTCAAACTCACAAACCATGAGAGATTATGACCTGAGCCGAAATCAAGAGTCAGACACTTAACCGAATGAGTCACCCAGGTGCCCAATCTAATACATTCTTTTAAATGCTTAAATTATAGTCTGTGATCTGGATGGCTACTCAACAGATTCCCCAGCAAAGACATTCATACTGTTCCCAATTTCTGCCATGATAGCAATGCTATAATATTTATCCTTATATGTAGTTCCTAATTACTGGCGCTTATTTATATGAGCTATATTCCCAGCACTGTGTTTACTGGATTTAAAAATGTGTGATATATCTGAATTCTAATAAATACGACTATTTTCTAAAATCACTACAAAAATTCCTCTTTTCACCAGTAACATGAGTGTACACATACATTTTCCAACACTGAGTATTTAAAAATCCCAATAGGATGTGTAAGATGTAATTATCTAATAACTACTTAAATTTGCATTTCCTCAATGCTAAGACATTATACAATTTTCATAAGTTTATAAACCATTTAGATTTGCTCTTTTCTGAACTGCTTATTGAATCTTTGCCAATTTTTCTATTTGCATGTACATCCTATCAATTTGTATAGATTCATTTTACATTACAGTAAATAACTCTTTATAGGTGACATATGCACTTGAACAATGTTACTTTTTCCAATCTGTTTTTATTTTGACGTTATTTAGGGTACTTTTTATCATATAAAAATATTAATGCACATATAAATATGCATGCTATATAGCTCCTAGGTTTCCTATCATGGTAAAAAGATTTCTCCAAACCACAGGCAACATATACATACTCTTAAATTTTCTTCTAAAATTTAAATTTCTCATTTAAGTAGAATTTATTTTTACACACTAACTTTAAGATCATTTTATCAACTTTTTAAACACTCTTGGTAATTCTAATTGAAATTACTTGTACATTTGAAAACTAAAGGCGATTTTACATTTTAGGGGTATCATCTCCCTATTCAAGACTTTTGTATCTTTACATTTTCCAAAAAATTTAGGAGCTGTCATCAATTACTCACTTCCCCTCAACTCTCATATCCAATACCTCTACAAGTCCTACCTCCAAAGCCATCCCAAATCAGTCTGCTATGCTTCATATCCGTTCTAATCTTGCACAGACCATTATCACCTCAGGCTGATATACTACAGCAACCTGCTTACTGGCTCCCTATTTGAACTCTTTACCCCAAAAAGATCTTTTAAAAGCATATATCACATTGAGTCATACGCTGCTTTTAAAACTCTTCCCATTCTTTCTCACTGCAATGAAAACCCATATTCTTTACCACAGGAATTTCCACTTTCACTTGCTTCATTCTAGCCACTCATGCCTGCCTTCCTTTCTGTTCCTCACAAGCTCATTCATACCTTAGAAGCTTTGTACTAGC
Source organism: Suricata suricatta (assembly GCF_006229205.1). Classification (NCBI taxonomy): domain Eukaryota; kingdom Metazoa; phylum Chordata; class Mammalia; order Carnivora; family Herpestidae; genus Suricata; species Suricata suricatta. Next base: position 100,913,354 of record NC_043707.1, on the reverse strand, counting down.
TATTTGTTGGATACTATTCCCTCAGACTTTCAAGTGGCTGCTTACTGCTGCTCTGAGTTTAAATAGCACTTCCTCAAAGAGACTTTCCCTAACTATCTAGTGTAATGTCACTCTTGTATCACATCATCTCATTTTTATAGCACCAAACTCTTACCAGATATTGTGTTACTTAGATATTTGTTTACTGGCTGATTCTTCCACAAATATGTAAGTTTCATGATAGCAGGACTCTTACATAATCTTGTTAGATGTTTCCAGCACCTAGAATAGTATCTGGCCCATAGGAAGCATTTAACAAATGGTTGCTGAATAAATGAATTTGTTTGGGTTTCACTTTTACCTTTCAATAATATAAATTTTCTTCTTGTACCTTCCTTGTTAATTTTATTTTATAATTTGTGACACGATCACAAAGATAATATTTTTGTTTCCACTCTACCAGGTTATTTTTGACAGAGAAAACCTATTATTACATAGTCATCTTACAAAGTTCCTTATTAATCCCAACAGTTTTAATTTTTTAAATTTTTTGAGAAAGAGAGACACACACACAGAGTGTTAGTGAGGGAGAAGCACAGAGAGAGAGGGAGACACAGCACCTGAAGCAGCTCCAGGCTCTGAGCTGTCAACACAGAGCCCAACACAGGGCTCGAACTCACAAACCACAAGATCATGATCCGAGCTGAGGTCGGACGCTTAACTGACTAAGCCACCCAGATGCTACTAATCCCAGAAGTTTTTTAACTAAAGTTTTGTAGGTATACAATCATACCATTAATAAATTTTGTTTTTCCAATATTTACATTATTTCATTTCATTTTCTTACTGTATTTTTTTATATCTCCCAAAACAATGTATCACTTCACTGATGAACTTCTCTGTAATAGTCCTAATTCTAACACATATGGCTTGAGTAATTCACTGTCTAGAATGATGGGTTTTTTTTTTAGTGAATAATATTTATTAACTTCCATTACTAGTTAAGAGGTTTTTAATGAAGAACATGTCTTTTCAACATGTTTTTTTCTACTTCAAATTGTTAATAAATTATGTTAAGAGATTTCCTGATATTAAACCATTCATATATTCCTGAAATCCTGCATAGTTGTGGCATATAACCTTTTGGTACACTAATATATTCCATTTGTTTATATTTCATTTAGACTTTTGCATCTATATAAGATTAATCTATACTTGGATTTTTTTGCTTTTTAATTTTTATGCTCTTATTTAGATAATAAAGATAATAATCACTATAGTTTAATATTTTAGTAAATTTAAGAATGGCTTAATAAGTTTAAGAATACAGGGCCCTGGCTGGCTCAGTCGGTAGATCATATGACTCTTGATCTTGGGGCCATGAGTTCAAGCCCCATGTTAGGTGTATTAGTTACTTAAAAAAAGAAAAAAAAGAATACAACTAAAAATGAAAGGATAAAGAACACTTATAAAAAGAGCTTCAATCTAGGGCACCTGAGTGGTTCAGTCAGTTAAGCATCTGACTCTTGATTTCGGCTCAATTCATGATCTCACAGGTTCATGAGTTTGAGCCTTGTGTCAGGCTCTGCACTAACAACTAACAATTCCACTTGGGATTTTCTGTCTTCCTCTCTCTCTGCCCCTCCCTTGCTTGCACACACGTGCAACACTCTCTCTCAAAGTAAATAAACATTTTTTAAAAGTTAAATAAAACATGGGGGGCCTGGGTGGCTCAGTTGGTTAAGCATCCGACTTCAGCTCAGGTCATGTATCATAGCTCATGGGCTTGAGCCCTACGTCAGGCTCTGTGCTGACAGCTTAGAGCCTGGAGCCTTCTGTTCAGATTCTGTGTCTCCCTCTCTGTCTGCACCTCTCCCACTCATACTAAGTCAGTCTCTCTCTCTCTCTCTATCTCTCTCTCTCTCTCTCTCAAAAATAAATAAACATTAAAATAAATAAATAACATTAAAAATTTTAGTTAAATAACTAAATTTTAATAATTTGTTATTTAACTAAAATTTTTTATCTTATTTATAAATAAGATAAAAGATTATAAGATAAATAAGAGCTTCAATTATCCCACTAGACTAAATTCTCCTATCTCCAAAGTACTACAACAGGAGTCATGCCTAACGACTATGTTAACCAGAAACTTTGCTCCAACTGTAAGGAACTGTTTATGTATGCTGTTAACACTACTGGACATCTCACAGAGAAATAACATTAAGGTAGTGTAAGAGATAGCTCTTAAAACTCTGGGATCATAGCCAAGCTATGGTGGGAATAACCTTAATGTCTACCAACCAATAAAGAGATGAAGAAAAATTGGTATATAAATACAATAGAATCTCATTCAGCATTAAAAAAGAGAATTCTCCCATTTGCAATAATGTGGATGGACCTACAGGACATTTATTAGCTAAGTGAAAGAAACCAGATATAGTAAGACACTAATCTCCCTTATATGCAGAATCTAAAATAGTCAAAGGAACAGAGAGGGTAGAATGGTAATTATAAGAGGCTGGGGGAGAGAGAAACGGAGAGTGTTTGGTCAAGGTATACAAAATTTCAGTTATATAGGATGAATAAGTTCTGGTGATCTAATGTAGAGCATAGTGACTATAAGTAATACTACTGTTAACATGTAACTAAAATTTGGTAAGAAGGTACAGCCCAAGCATTCTCACCACACACACACAAAAGGTAACTATGAGAGGTAACAGACTGGTGATTATTTCACAGTTAATACATATATCAAATTATCAAGTTGTACAAGTTGTATTTATACATACAATTTAAAAAAAAACTTAGGGAACTCTTTTTTTCCCTTGTATGAGATCTTTTTTTTATTGCCTGTCAGCAGGTCCTCTGGAATTTTTTAAACTAAATTATAATTGACACATAATGTTGCATTAGTGTCAAGTATACAACACTGTGATTCAACAACTCTGTATGTCATGCTATGCACACTACAAGTGACTATACTGATCATAGTCCCCATGCAATACCTTTCATTCATCTGACTTATTCATTCCACAAATGAAAGCCTGTAGCTCCCACTCCTCTTCACCCATTTTGCCCATCACCTTACCCTCTTCTCCTCTGATAACCACCAGTTTGTTCTCTGTATTTACAGGTCTGCTCCTGCTTTCTTGTTTGTTTTTTAGATTCTAGATATAAGTGAAATCATACTGTATTTGTCTTTTTTATAATGGCTGAGTAGTCTTTTTATAACGTCTGTACACACACACACACACACACACACACACACACACACACACAATTTACTTTATCCATTCATCTATCAATGGATAGTTGTTGTCACTCCCATATCTTGGCTATTGTAAATAATGTCAAACACAGGGGTGCATATGTCTTTGGAGTGTTTTCTTTTTTATTTGGGTAAATACTCAGGAGTGGAATTACTGAATGTCTAGTACTAATTTTAATTTTTTTAGGAACCTCCATACTATTTTCCACAGTGGCTGCACCAATTTATATTCCCATCAACCTTGCAAGACGGTTTCTTTTACTACACATTCTCACCAACGCCAGCTGTTTCTTACTTTTTGATAAGACAAGGTATAATGGTGCTTTTGAAATGCATTTTCCTAATGATTAGTGATGTTGAGCATCTTTTCATCTGTCTGTTGGCCAGCTATATGTCTTCTTTGGAAAAATGTCAATTCAGGTCTTCTGCCCAATTTTAACTGGACTTGGTATTTTGGTAGGGAGCTGTAAAAGTTCTTTATATATTTTAGATATTAAGCACTTATCAGATACATCATCTGCAAATATCTTCACCCATTCAGTGGGCTGCCTTTTTGTTTTGTTGATGGTTTCCTTTACAGTACAAAAACTTTTTATTTTGGTTCAGTCCAATAGTTTATTTTTGTTTTTGCTTCCATTGACTAAAAAAAAAAACACATCTACAAAAAGATTTCTAAGGCCAATGTCAAAAAGATTACTGCCTATGTTTTCTTCTAAGAGTTTTATGGCTTCAGGTCTCACATTTAAGTCTTCAATACATTTTAAGTTTGTTTTTGTATATGGTAGAAGAAAGTGGTCCGGTTTCATTTTTTTCCATGTAGCCATCTCTAGGAATCTCTTTCAGATATCAAATACTGCTACAATTAATTTTTTCTTTCTTTCTTTTTTTAAATTTTTTTTTTTCCCTGAGAGAGAGAGAGAGACAGAGTGCGAGCAGGAGAGGTGCAGAGAAAGAGAAGGAAACACAGAATCCAAAGCAGGCTCCAGGCTCTGAGTGGTAAGCACAGAGCCCAATGTGGGGCTTGAACTCATGAACCACGAGATCAGGACCTGAGCCGAAGTTGGATGCTTAACCAACTGAGCCACCCAGGTGTCCCAATTTTTTCTTTAAAAAATTTTGTAATGTTTATTTTTGAGAGAGAGAGAGACAAAGTATGAGTGGGAGAGGGGCAGACAGAGAGGAAGACACAAAATCTGAAGCAGGCTACAGGCTCTGAGCTGTCTGCAAAGAGCCTGATGCAGGAATCGAGCTCACAAACTGTGAGACCATGACCTGGGCCGAAGTCGGACACTCAACTAACTGAGCCACGTTGGTGCCCCTAATTTGTATAACCACAAAAAAATTACTCTGAGTCAGAAAACTTAACTATAAAGGATGGAAAAGGCTAAACAGTTTTAATAGGCTTGACTAAAAAACTATTCCTATTACTGGAATGCTAAAGTTAAGAGAGGAGACAGCCAGAGAATAGTCAAGAGCAATCTTATTACATCATAAATTATATTCATATGCAAGAATTTTTCTGAACTCTCAAACTGTAAAAAATCTGTGCTTTATTATAAAATGTACAATGTGGCTTAAAACCTCAAGATAAAAAAGCTGTTTTTAAAAAGCCTCTGAGAGAAAAAAATATACCAGGAATTACTTCTAGGTTTCTTACAATAAACTCATAAAATAAAAACCATGAAAAAAGCTCTTTGCAACTAACTCAACTGCCAAAAATCAGACACACTGTTCTGTTCGTAGTGCATTTTTTTAGTGTACTTCATTGACTAGTATGTTTGGAATCAATAGAAATTTGAGAAATCTTCTAAGAGACACTTCAGGAAACAAAGTTTACAGACCACATTTTTTCCAAATGGAAATAACTTATACGAATATTATGCATATCCTTCTAACACAGACTAGTTAGTTGAATAAAAGAAGATCTTAAGAAAACCGACACTATTTTATAATAACTATAACTTAGAGCATAGTTAAGAAATATCATCCAAAGGTGATATTTGTTAACACCTGTTAACACCTTCATCCCTTATGAAGCTACTAACCTCTCCAAAGTTAGTACACTGAGTTTCCTGAATGCTAGCTATGTTTCACATACCAGCCTCATCCCACACTCTTGAGAAACCTTGGTTACTAGAGTTTTTCTCACAGAGTTCACAATTTCATGGAAGAAAACTGATCAAAAACAAATATTGGTATAGCAGGTAGTAGTAAGTGCTATGAAAAAACTAAAACAGTGTAGAAACAGGGAGAGTGATGAAGGCAATGCTATTTTATATAAGGGTTCCCTTGTCAGGAAATTCTGACTAGGTAAAATTTAACCAAAAATTTGAAAAAAGTAAAAGAGTAACCATGCTATACGTGGAGTTAGAACATTCTAGATGAAGGAACAGCAAACACAAAGGCCTTCAACTGAAAAAGCCTCAACCTTAGAATTTGACTGTTCCTTACTTTTCAAGCTGTTCCTTAGTCAACCAGCTTGTTCTGCCCCAATCCTCTTATCAGAGTCCAAACAAAAAATTCCAAGAATCCTCTAGCAGTTTTTGCTCTCAATTTAATCATTTCACCAACACCCCCTTAACCCATCTTCTTCGTATAAGACTGAGAATTTACTCATCATTACTATAACAAGTGATGAATACTATACTGGTAAGAACACACTCAGAAAGGCTAAACTCTCTCTCTCTAGTCTTTTGGACTGATAATAATAATGACTTTATCACTCCTCCTTACCTCCAGTTGAAAGAAATGACAACAAAAGATACCACAGCCTTTCAAAATTAATTCTAATTCAGGAAACAGATAACTGATTCTCAGCAGTTACCCAAGAAGAAACTGCTGTAAGTTATCAGTAACTCAGAGGAAAGGAAACAATGTTCTAAGACAGAGATAGGAAAAAAGATGCTAACAAAAAACCTTGCAAACCTATGCATTAACTTGCATAATCATATCTTACAACCTTAATTTACATTAAGGGTGAAAACTTGAGCCTCATTTGCTATTTGAAAGATAATATTTCTGTGCTACATAAAAGGAGAATAATAAAATATATCAATTACTCTATATGTCTAGAAGACTTTATTTTCATGTCCATAATCAGAACCTGCCACATCAATTCGGTCTGACACAGATAACTATTTTATTCCCATATATTATGATTCATCTTACATGTTAGTTCAGGAAAAAGCCTGAGTTATCTTAAAGACAGGTTCTTTTTTCTTCTGCTTCACTTACCTTAGCCCAGTAGCGAAAGGCTAACACCAAAGGAGTAAAGACAGGTTCCATCTTGCCAAGAGCAGCAAGTAATTCAGTAGTGAGGCATGCCATATCATTTCCTGCACTCACTCTACAAAGTAAACCACTGTGAATGAGAAAGAAACAAAATTCACTGTATTAAAACCTTAAGAACCAGAATATTCCAAATCCTATGCTTATTCTTTCTAGGCACCATATTTTATTACCAAGAAAATCAAAATAAAAAACAAATATTTTAATAGATTGAGAGATAACTGGAAACTACAAATCATTTCCATCATTAGACTTCCATATGAATTAAAGATGTTTTCAATATTCATTTGTACTTCAGATATTAATTTCAACCTAATTTAGTATTTAAATTCTTCAGAAAATAGTTTCAAGGGGTGCCTTGGGAGGTGGCTAAGTGGGTAAAAGCAGCTGACTTTTGATTTCAACACAGGTCATGATCTTAATGGTTCATGGGATCAAGCCCCACATCAGGCTCTGTGTGACAGTGTGGAGCCTGCTTGGATTCTCTCCCTCTCTCAGCCCCTCCCCTGCTCGTGAAAGCAAACATACACGCTCTCTCAAACTTAAAAAAACAAAAACAAAGAAATCAATTTCAAAAGCATTAGTAGCATTCACCAAAACCTGATTTTTATCAGAGAAAAGGCATTTATCTCATCAATGTCAGGTAGTGTAACATACCTTTCTGGCTCATTGCTTTTGCTCTGCATATTATAAAAAGAAAAAAATGAAATACTGAACTAATTAGCTATCCTTCTTGACTCGAATTTTACCTATCTAAGCTTTCATGATTTTTTTGATATGCTACTTTTGGATTAGAAAGGATGTACATATGAACCCTCAAATAATGTTTAACTGTAAGTGAAAACAGGAGCTACGCTAAAGGAGAAACAGAACTATAGTAGAGTTATTTGGTAGCAGGGAGAAGAATGTATCTGAGGTTCCACAAAGAGGCAATTTGACACACTGTGGATACAAAAACAAAAAACAAAAAACACTGGGAGTCAAAATACTCCCATTCTGATTCTGATTTTACTCTTAATGTTGTGAATCTGGCCAAATCATTTAATCTCTCCAGATCTCAATTTTCTAATTAGAGCTTTATAGATTCTTACAACTTGGAATAAGAAAATAAAGTACTCTTAAAATGTAAGATATACAAGTTAGTATTCAATAAAAGAACATTTAATAAACAATTATTTCTGTATTGTTCCTATGTCTCCCACATTGATCACAAATAGGATTATCTCAGTTTCCTTTATGACAGGCGCTTTGCTCTAAATCCTATAAACATCTGACTAGAAAGCCAAGATTACGGGCGCCTGGGTGCCTCAGTCAGTTGAGCATCCGACTTTGGCTCAGATCATGATCTCACTGTTTGTGGGTTCATGCCCAGCGTCAGGCTCTGTGCTGACAGCTCAGAGCTTGGAGCCTGCTTCCGTTTCTGTGTGTCCCTCTCTTTCTGCCCCTCCCCTGCTCATGATCTGTCTCTGTCTCTCAAAAATAAATAAATGTTAAAAAAAAAATTTTTTTTTTGTAAAGGCAAGATTAGTCTTCAGTGACTCATTCAATTTCAGGGATATAAAAATGAGATTGTAAAAGACTGTGAGCTCCTGGAGAATGGTGGCTATTTATTTATATTTGTATCCTTACAGCAAAGCAGTACCTAACATACAGTAAATGCACAATATTGTTGGGCAAATGAACTTCTTTGAGAAAAAAAATGGAAGTTTTGCCTTTGTTTTGTATTTCATTGGTAACTCTCCTTTTTGTTCACAGGCTGTTAGTAAGCTTTAATTTTTAATAAACAGTATATTAATCTAAGGAGAAATCTAAAACAAAATTTTCTAGAGCAACTAGGTGGGTCTGTTAGTCAGTTGAGTATCTGACTCTTGATTTCAGCTTAGGTCATGACCTCAAGGCTCATGGGATAGAGACCCATGTCAGGATTCTGTCTTTCCTTTCTCTCTGCTCCTACCCTGTGCATGCACGCTCACTCACGTATATATGTTCTCTCTCTCTCTCAATAAATAAACTTTAATAAAGTAAAAATAAAAATAAAATAAATAAAACACAACAAAACAAAATAAAAATTTTTGCCTTGGAGAAGTTCAGTGCATATTTACTTATTTCAAAAACTATTTTCTTTTTATTGTTACTAACCTTTTCCGATCTTTGCACACCACAACAGGAACTTTAGCATGAAAATCAGATTCCACATCTATATATAATACTAATAAGGAAAAAAAAATAAAACATGTAAGCTATTGCCAACATCTCTCAAATATTTACTCTATAGTAAACATTAAGTGCTAGTTTTCTTCTAGAAATGATTCACATTGTTTCTTTGAGATAATATTCCATATTATGAGCATCAACCCAACAGAATCTCTTACCTCTCTTGGTGTCATTTGCTATTTATTATAAACCACAGGGACAGTCCCAAATATTGTCCAAAAATTATAATCACCTTAAAAAGAAAGGTCTTAACATCTCTAAAAGTTTGAGTATTTCCTAGTAAGTATATAATCTAGCCAAAGTAATTGGCAAACAAGCACCACTTACTTCTATTTCCAAAGGAGTCATGAAATAAAAACCTACAATGTTTTGAGAACTTAGTTGTTTTAAGTTATGCATGCAAGTAAAGGCTAACTCTGCTGGCCCCATTTCCTGTTACTGTATGAAGAGTTTGCCTGATCAATCAAAGATCCTAAGTAAGAAGAGGATAAAGCACACTTCAACTCTAAAGTCTTTCTCTACATCTCCTAGGAAAGCCCCATGCCATAAATGTCTAATCTAATGAAAATAGATAGTTTAATATGATTTCATTGGAAATTTAAAGAAAATCTCTTAGTAGTACTTGTTGGGATTATTAACTTATTAAAAAATCATGTGCTGAAGACTTACATGCCAGGAATTACATTATGCATGGTGGATATGACAATTAATTAACAAGACACAAAGAGCTCAAAGAAGGGACATAAATATATAAACAAATCCTGTAATTAACAAGACAGAGGTCTTAAAGGAGTACAATGAAGGCATAAAGAAGGTAATAATTTTGAATAAGACTGAATTTTATAAACCTATGTTATGGAACTTAAGATGATCTAGACATGTATTTAAAATGTTTGCTAGGTTGAAACTGTCCAGTGAATCTAAAGAGATAAAAGCTCCATTACTACCTCTTATGTGTAATATGTTTTAGTTTTTGTGCAATAAGAGACAAGTATTTATTAAGAAAGAAAAATACATTAAAATCCCTTTACAAGATTAATTATACCAAATTATTCCCTTAAAAACTAATTTCCCAACAAGAAGCTGATAAATAATGGAGAACTGACAGGACAGAGACAGAGAGAAAGGAAGTTAGAGGTGACTGTAAAATCAATGACAGGGTAAGGAGGGTCAATAAGTTATCTTTTTCTAAGCCAAACTGAAAATATTCTTGCCAGATATTTGTAATTCATAAAATTTAAGATGACAATAGGATTAATAACAATCATAGCCGCAAAAATTTAATCAGAAGTTACTGCATATAAACCAAGCACTTCTAGGCTGTGGCTTAAACCATTTTATCCTCCCAACAATCTTCTCATCAAAAAGATACTATAGGGGAGCCTGGGTGGCTCAGTCGGTTGAGCAACCAACTTTGGCTAGGTCATGATCTCGCGGTTCGCAAGTTCAGGCCCTGCATCAGGCTCTGTGCTGACAGCTTGCTCAGAGCCTAGAGCTTGCTTCAGATTCTGTGTCGTCTTCTCTCTCTGCCCCTACCCCATTCATGCTCTCTCTGTCTCTCAATAATAAATAAATGTAAAGAAAAATATTTTTTAAAAAAAGATACTATATTGGGTTGCCTAAGTGGCACAGTCACTTCGGCACCTGACATTTGGTTTCAGCTCAGATCATGATCTCACAGTTCAGGAGACCGAGCCCCATGGCTAGCTCTGAGCTGACAGCACAGAGCCTGCTTGGGGTTCTCCCTGCCTTGCCCCTGCTTGTATTCTCTCTATCTAAAAATAAGTAACCTTTAAAAAAAAAGATACTATATTATTGTCATTTTACAGATGAGAAAACTGAAGCATTAACACACTTGTTAATTTGTCAAAGGATACAACCAATAAGTGGCAGAAGTAAAATTTGAGACCAGTTAAGCCTGGCTCCATATCCTGAGCTCTTAAGCATTTACTTTTAACAAGAAAAGCAATAAATAAAAAACAAGAAAATAATATTCCATATTGTACTATATGACTGAGAGCCTGGTTTAAGACAGATGAAATTTAAAAATTTTTTTTACTTTGAAAGTATTTTTACCTATATGAATGAACATCAAAGGCAATCCAGACAGCTAAGGCAGATATGAGAAACTTATTAGGTATGATTTGGTTGATGTAATATAAGTGATTAATTAAATTATTGTCTTAAGTGGAAAAAAAAAAGTACTTAATACATGCACACTTTTTCCCCAAGTCTCTCCTAAATTTTCCTTCATCGGTGATTTCCTAATGATTATAGGTTTTCTGTCTTCTTTTATACAAGAAATCCCAGTAACATTTTAAATTACCCAATAGGCAGTACTTTTTTTTTTTTAAATATAGATTATCAGTCACCTTCTCCCACTAAGTTGTACGAAGACATCTTATGCACCTCTGCCTTCCCATCATCAAACACAGGGCCTTGAACATGATAACCAGTTACCCTTCAATGAATGGATGAATAAAATGGATAGCATCTATACATGGGCATATTGCTATATGGACATTCATTTTATATATTATAAATGTTTATACAACTATACATTGATTTATATGTTATATACTTATATATAAACACACATATACATTATTATACATCACACATAATGTATATATAATTATTATCCATTATTATATATGATATATATAACATATATATTTAAATTAATAATTCCAGAAAAGAAGATCTTTTAGGTAATATGGGAAAATAATTGTTTTTTGGCCAAGAAAAGTACTAGCCTTGTGTTAAATCAAAGTCAATATATAATAGATTTCTATATTAGTTTTCAAATCCTGATGATGTAACTGTGATGGTCAAGGTCAGGCTCCTAAGAAAGATCAAATTCCCAAATTTCCTTTCACTTTAAGGAGTGAGGAGAGCCTTCAAGCTTTTCTCTTGCTCTTGCTTTTTTATATCCCTATTATAAATATGATACTTTTTATCTAATGGCATATAAATTTTATAGCAGACCTATTCAACAAATATATAACTTTATGTAACATAATGATTCATATATGTTACTATAAGTATTTAACTTGGTTAGCCATGTATAAACAACACAGTATATGTACCCTCAAAGAATTTTCTTTAGACAAATTAAAAAAGAAACTCACCACTTTTTTTTAAAATCCCAAGCACTTGTATCAGAAGATCTGGATGATTCATCTAAGAAAGTTCAAAGCAAATCAATATACTAATTTCAAAGTTCAAAATGCAAACATTAGAGAGAATTCAATTTCATTAAATATTTAAATAAAACCACGCTCTATATTTTAAAATAATGAAAAAGAGAATAGTTAAAACACTTCTATAGTAACATACCTTGTTCATGGAACTAGAATCTAACAAATCATGTAGTGCTATTATTCCAGCAATATTTCTAGAATTAAGAAGTTCTTAGGATAAGAAAAGATTCTGGAATTTCACAGCAAAATAAACAGAAAAGAAATCACCTTGCCAAATAACTGTTAAAGGGAAGTTATTGAGATAGGAAATTTAAGAGATACTGATAACAGGTAGCATGGTTAAAAGGCTACCTTAAAACACAAACTTGTCAAATGCTTAGTTTAGTATATACTTTGATGCTATCTTAACGTATTTAATAATCATATATTAATGGTAAGTACATAACTGGATCAGATAAGAAATAAAACATCAAATTTTCACCTAAATCATAATTTTCACCTAAGCATTAAAATTACTCAATAACACATAAAATGTCAACCATTTTAAATGTTTCATAGGTCAATAAATAAATAATGTTAGGAGTGCTAATTACTTACTAAAAGTACCCACAATGCACAAGGCACACTATACAAAAATGTCTGGTATATAGCATCTTATTTAATATAAAAGTTATTATTACAGGTGTTTTTGGAAATCAAAAAACTGAGTCTCAATAAGGCAAAGTAACTTGCTCATTGCAGCCAAGACTTGAACACAGATGTGTGATTTCAAAGTTATTTTCGCTTTCTATTCTGCTTACAAGTGATATCTATTCAACACAATCAAATATGTATCAGCATTTTCCTTTTTTTTCTGTATTACTCTGCTTCCCTCTTCCTCTCCCTTATTTCTTTTATTCCATCTATATCTAGCACTCATAGTTTCCAAAACCACATTTGATTACACTACAAACCAGAGTCTTCTAATCCCCTACACCTTCTCTAAAAAGGTAACTAGTTAAAAATTACCAAGTACTATTTAAGAACCACATTTAAAAATGCTTTTATAATTACTTACCCTGGGAGGAAATTTTATATCTATATTAACATCACTACTTTTCAGAGCAAACTTAGTCAGAGATGAGCCATACAACCTAAGTGAACACTCTGGAAATAAAGGAAAGAATATCAAAGCATGAAATAGTATGCAAATAAGAGGAATTTCTTAAAAATGATGATAGTAAAATTGCATATATTTCAATTCTGTGTTTTCCAATTCTAGTACAACATTTACAGAATGACATTCTTTCTATGTCTCTCAGTTATGGGGCCCAGAGACAGAGAAGAAAGAATTAGTCATAAAAGTTCAATGTTTAAACAAAATATTAGTAATAGTTTATTTAGAATGACTAGAATTACGTTTAGCATTTAATATGTAACAGTACAGAATGTACTAACCTAGGTGTAACTACTGTCACAAACTACATTTATTCAATCTTAGATATTTATATTTATATAAGAGGTAGCACTTTAAATGGGGAAGGGATCATAGACACTGAATACCAATGCTCTTTAAAAATACAAAGTGAAACCTCATCAGTTGATATTACAAACCTAACCTCCTCCCTAAAAGGAACAATACAAAAAAAAAGAAAACCCAAAGCACAAAATCCTGTTTTCAAGATTTCACAAAACAAAATATATAGGAATAATAACATACAACTTACATCTTTTTCAAACTATCAAATACATTATTTCAAAAATCATCATAAGGTAAATTTTAAAAGGATCTCACCAGAGGGCAAGTTGAAAATAACATAATTGGGACAACATAGGCAGGTTCAGTTTCTTAGAAAGTGTTGAGTTCATACTCATTTGTATAGATAAAAGTCTACTTTTCAAGTTCACAAAAAGTCTGAGAGTCATTTAAATCAGTAACATCAAAAAAACTGCCTTTCTGCCCATTTAAAAAAATACTTTAGTTATTTTTTTTAAATAGGCTCCACACGGTATGCCTGGGTGGCTCAGTCAGTTAAGCATCCGATTTCAGCTCAGGTCACAATCTCACAGTTTGTGAGTTCAAGCCCCATGTCAGGCTCTGTGCTACTAGCTCAGAGCCTGGGAGCCTGCTTCAGATTCTCTCTCCCTCTCGCTCTCCCCCTCCCCCGCTCACACTCCATCTCTTTCAAAAATAAATACACATTAAAATAAAAAAATGTAAAGTAGGCTCCACACCCAACATGAGAGTCACAACTCCAAGATCAAGAGCTGCAGGTTATAATGACTGAGCCAGCCAGGTGCTTGCATTTTTCTTCTCAAAATAGTAAATGATTTCTGTATATCATTTAAATTCGTGTTTAATGTATTTTAGGTAGAAAAACACATTACAGAAATAAGAGAAATGAAAATGTTTTCCATTTTTTAATTTCAATTTTATATTTTCGTAATATCTCACAAATGGCTCTACATAAAACTATAATTTGTCAGGGCGCCTGGGTGGCTCAGTTGGTTGGGCATCCGGCTTCAACTCAGGTCATGATCTCACAATTCGTGGGTTTGAGCCCCACATCGGGCTCTGTGCTGACAGCTAGCTCAGAGCCTGGAGCCTGCTTCAGATTCTGTGTCTCCCTCTCTCTCTGACCATTCCCTGTTCATGCTGTCTCTCTCTGTCTCTCAAAAATAAATAAAAAACATTTAAAAAATAAAAAAATAATAAAAAATTTAAAACTATCATTTGCCAACTGTCCAAAATCCCTTTGGTGGTGAGAAATAAGTTTTATTTAATAGACATTTATTTAAATTCAATATTGATGCAAAAAAATATTAAGGGTTAAGCAAATATAATCTTTACATAAATGTCTATAATAAACCTGGCACAACTCCTCCTTACATGAAAAACATAATAAGCTTTCTGTAAAGAAAGAGCATGTTCAAAAAGAAATAAAAAGGGAAATTTTACTTGTAATGAGTCTAAAGTAAGTTAATTTTTCCCCACCATCGGCTATAAGAATCTTACTCAGTAACTAGCTGAAAGGTATACACTGAAAATAATATAATTAAAATGTCCACTTAGAAATCAAAAACAAAACTGAAAAAAATTTATACAAAATATAACAATTGACCTATAAGATATTTTCCTATATCTGACATTTTAAAAATTCTTTTTTTCTTGTTGCCGTAATTCTCTATTTTCCTAGTCTGAAATATTTCCACAAAAATCACTTATAAAATAATTAAATTCATCTATTTTTAAGATGGAGAAACAAAGAGAAAGAAAAATATTAAGATAATTTACACTAAGTTTAACAGGAAGCAAGGGAAAAAGCTGTATAATTTTAAAAGTTAAGCATAAAGTGCATTTGTACCTGGTAAAAATGTTGTTATAACCTTTGACATTTCCTCCACAATTTCCTGACGGACTCTGAGGTCATCATCTGTTATTCCATGTTCTTTTGCTAATTCAATAACTGCAACACTTAAAGCAGCCAAGTGGGCAGGGGAAGGAGGTGGCAGAGAACGTAGCTCACTTTCTTCCTGTTTTTCCTATTAGTATAACATTTAACAATAACACAAAAAAAATTGTTTCTATTTTAGTGTCCTTATATTTAGGATAGAAGAACATAAATATATTAACTCAACAAATATTCACCTTCTATATGTCAGATTTAACTTAAGGCACCCAAGATATGGAAGTGAACAAGAGACAGAAATGTTTTAAGTAGTGGAAGATTAAGAGGCCTTTGGTGGACGTTGCTATTAAACATTAGAAAATAAAACTTGTTCTACTTTATTGTCTGCATAAATTCTGAAATGCTATATCAAAGCCAAAGTACTGTAAGTACAACACTTAGCTGATAATTTTGTGGACAATTCTGCTGCAGCAAAAAGACTTTTAAGTGTAGGAGAAAGTCTTAAATCCTCCTGATCTGGCATATGATATCAGATTAAATGGTCACAGGAAAACGTCCTAGACACTATCATCGCATTTGTTATACAGACTACCATTTACAACTGATTTGTTTCTGTTCTTTTATCCAACAGTAGGCAAAATGTTTCCCAAAACCCTGATTCTACTAAAAGTTTGAAAGACAATTTAAACCAAAAAGCAAAAGAGAAACTATATTATATATACACACTAATTTTTAAAGACTGATTTATTATGATTTTATTTTTATTTTTTAAAGTTTATTTATTTGAAAGAGAGACAGAGAGTGAGCAGAGGAGGGGTAGAGAGAAAGGGAGAAAGAGAATCCCAAGTAGGCTCCATATTGTCGGCACAGAGCATGATGCAGGCTCAAACCCACAAACCATGACCCAAGCTAAAACCAAGAGGTTGACACGCAACCAACTGAGCCACCCGAGTGCCACTATTATTTTGATTTTTTTTAAAACATATGCTAACTGCAAAAGCTACATAAAAGATAGGAAAATACAAAGAAGAAAAGCATCCAAACAATCTCATTCTAACATTTCCTTTTTTTTTTTTTTTGGCCACAACTGAGACCATACCATTTCTTTAATAATAATGGCATTTTTCTATTACCACATTTCAGTCAAGAGACATTCTCTTATTTTGAGACATGTAGTTCACAACAAATTGAAAAATCAAAAGTAGCTTATTCCTTCTCCTCCATCCCCTACACTACAGTTAAACAAAGACTTTGGTTTATTCCTAATTTTATTCGTTGTTACCATATTCAATCTAAACATAAGTAAAGTTTAAGTAAGGTATAGAAAAATCAAATGTGACCATAAGACAATTTCATTTTTTTTCTTCCAAGGTTTTATTTAAATTCTAGTTAGAGGAAATAGACCACAAATAAATATATACTATCATGTCAGGTAATGCACTGAAGAAAATTCACACAGGGTGAGAAACTACAGTTGATGGGCAGGGGATATTATTTTCTTTTTTTCTTTTATTTTTATATTTTTTTTTCTTCAGGGATATTATTTTAGAATAGAGTGGACAAAGGTAACTAAGCAGGTAGTATTTGGCAGAAACCTAAAAATGAAGGAGAAATATTTAAATTTCTGAGGGAAGAGCATTCAGACACAGCGAATAATAAAAGCAAAGATTTGGAGACACAAAAGTACCTAATGTTATTTGAAGAGATCAATGTGATTAAAGGAGTAACTAATCATGAGGCTCAAAAGTTAACTAGAAGCCAAGTATTGTATGACCTTACAATACTTGATAAGGACTTAAAATGTTTATTCTGAGTTGGGAAGCCAGTGAAGGGCTATGAGCAGGAAGTAACATGTTATGACATGGTTTTTTTTTAAGTTAATTTATTTATTTTGAGAGAGAGAATTCCAAGCAGACTCCACACTATCAGCACAAAGCCTGACACAGGAACTGTGAGATCATGACCCAAGCCAAAGTCAAGAGTCAACTGCTCAACTAAGCCACCTCGTGCCCCACATGTTATGACATATTTTGAAACAACAATCCTGGCTGATAAATGAAGAAAGAATAGACTGTGAGGAGCAAGAAGGAGGGGTAAACTGGAAATAGTCCAGGTAAAAGATGGTGGTAACGTAGATTAAAAAAGAACAGAAGTGTCTGGCTGGCTAGGTTGGTAGAGCATGGGTCTCTTCATCTCAGGGTCATGCATTTGAGCCCCACACTGGGCATGGAGACTAGTTTAAAAAAAAAAAAAATCCTAGGGGCACTTGGGTAGCTACGTCAGTTTAATGTCAGACTTTGGCTCAGGTCATAATCTCACAGTTCATGAGTTCGAGCCCTGCATTGGACTCTGTGATGACAATTCAGAGCATGGAACCTGCTTCGGATTCTGTGTCTCCCTCTCTCTTTGCCCTTTCCCCACCCGTACTCTGTCTCTCTCTAAAAAATAAACAAACATTAAAAAAAATTTAAACTCTAGGGATGGTAATAGCTTTCCATTATTAAAAACAATCCAAACAGAAAGAGTAGAGTGTGTGATAAATGACTCAATTTGTAATATATAATGTCTCAAGGTAAATTCTACAGAATTTGTTAACAATTTGAACATGCAGGGTAAGTGACAGAGATCATCAAAGATAACTCAAAGGTGCTTGTCCTAAGCAAGTGGTTAAATAAGTGGTGGTGCCTTCTGCTGAAATACGTTTTGGAAAGAATTAGTTTGTTTAGTCTAAGAAAACCTGCCCGGGAAGTAACAGCCTGCTAATGAATGAGTCTCCTATTTCCACGCTCTGGGCCTTCTTCCCGTTCTCCTTATGTCTACCAGTTAGTCTCCTACTTTAAAACTTTCAATAAATCTTCAACAGAATACCAACAAACCAAATGCAACAAAATATTAAATAGATTATATAGCATGACCAAGTGCAATTTATTCCTGGAATGCAAGAAGAGTTCAACATACAATAGTCAATCAATGTAATCATACCTTAATAAAATGAAAGGAAAAAAATGACTTGATTATCTTGATACTGAAAAAGCATTTGACAAAAATTCACCCTTTTGTGGCTAAAAAACAAACAAGCAAAATGCTCAAAGTAGAAATAAAAGGAAATGACTTCAACATAATTAAGACCAACATAAAACCCCACAACTAACATTAAACTCAGTGGTTAAAGGCTGAAAGCTTTTCCTCTAAGATCAGGAACAAGTCAAGAATGCCCATTTTTGGGATACCTGGGTTTCTCGGTCGGTTGAGCATCCAACTTTAGCTCAGGTCATGACTTCACTGTTCATGAGTTAGAGCCCCACATTGGGCCCGCTTCAGACATTCTGTCCCCCTCTCTTTCTGCCCCTCCCCTGCTCGTACTCCCTCTCAAAAATTAAAAAAAAATTTAAAAAAAAAGAATGCCCATTTTTCATCTTCTATTCAACAGATTATTAGAAGTGCTAGCCAGAGGAATTAGGCAAGAAAAAGTAGGAAAGGAAGAAATAAAATTATCTCTATTCACAGATAACAATCTAATATGTAAAAAAACCTAAAGTGCCACAAAAAAACTGTCAGAACTAATGAACAAATTCAGTGAAGTAGCAGGATACAAATCAACATGCAAAAATCAGTTGCATTTCCATATAAAAATAAACCATCTGAAAAGGAAATTAAGAAAACAACTCCATTTAACAAAGCCTCAAAAAGGAATACCTGGGGGCTCAGCTGGTTAAGTATCTAACTCTTGACTTTGGCTCAGATCATGATCTTACAATCATTAGATTGAGCCCCACATTGGGCCCCACACTTGGGATTCTCTCTCTCTCTCTTTGCTCCCCCTCTGTCACTCTCTCAAATTTAAAACAAATAATAATAATAAAATAGCCTCAAAAAGAATAAAGTACTTAGAAATTAAAGTGATGAATGACTTTGTACACTGAAAAAAATAAAACAGTTAAAGAAAAAAAAGACATGAATAGATAGAAAGACATTCCATGTTTATGGACTGGCAGGCTTAATATTGTTAAGATGACCTCAATACTACTCAAGGTAATCTAGGGAGTCAATGCAACCCCATTAAAATGGGATTAATTTTTTTTTGCATAAATAGGAAAATTAACCCTAAAATTCCCATAGCATCTCAAGGGACCCTAAACAGCCAAAAAATTCTTGAAAAAGAACAACAAAGTTACAGAATTTCCTGATTTTGAAACTTACTCTAAAAAGCCACAGTAACCAAGACAGTATAGTACTGGCATAAAGACAGATGTATAGGCCAACAAACTAAAACACATAGCCCAGAAAGAGACTCATATATAGTCAAATGACTTTTAAAAAAGGGTGTTCAGACTATTCAATGGCAAATGAATTGGCTTTTCAACAAATGATGCTAGGAACACTGGCCACCCATATGCAGTATAGACCCTCATCTTAGAACATTATACAAAGATTAGTTTACTCTTTTATTTTTTTATGTCTTTATTTTTTTGAGAGAGACAGAGTGTGAGTGGGGCAGGGGCAGAGAGGGAGACACAGAATCTGAAGCAGGCTCTAGGCTCTGAGCGGGTCAGCAAAGAGCCCGAGGCGGGGCTTGAACCCAAGGACTGTGAATCATGACCTGAGCCTAAGTCAGATGCTTAACCAACTGAGACACCCAGGCGCCCCACAAAGATTAGTTTTAAATGGACCAAAGATCTAAATGTAAAAGAAAAATTGTAAAACTCTTAGAAGAAAACAGAAAAGCTTCATGACACTAGATTTGGCAATGATTTATTGAATATGAAACAAACAACAACAAAAAAGGAAACAAAAAAAATTAGATTGGAATTTATGAAAATTAAACTTCACAGCATCAAACAACACAATTAGAAGAGTAAAAAGGCACAGACTAGGAGAAGATATTTGCAAATCACACATATGATATGGGATTAATATCCAGAACATATAAAGAACTAAAAATGAACAAGAAAACAACCCAATTCAAAAATGGTCAAAGGACTTGAACAGACATTTCTCCAAAGAAGATACACAAATGGGCAGTTAAATACATAAAAAGGAGTTCAACCTTACTAATCATTAGGAAAATGGAAATCAAAAGCACAATGAAATACCAATTCATATTTAGTAAGATAACTATTACCAAAACAAAACAGAAAAAAAACAAAAATGTTGTGAATATGGAGAAAGTGAACCCTTGTGCATTTCTACTAGGAATATAAAATGGTACAGCCACTGTAAAAAACAGTATGGCAATTTCTCAAAAAATTTAACCATTGATCCAGCAAATTCCACTTCTGGGTATACACACAAGTGAAATGAAAGTAGGGATTCGAACAAGTATTTCCTCTACCAATGTTCATACCAGTATCATTCAAAATATCCAAAAAGTAGAAACGACCCAAATATAAATAAATGGATGGATCAATGGATACACAAAAGACAGTACTATGGACTATTATTCAACATTAAAAGGAAGGAAATTTTAATACATACTACATTATGGTTGAACCTTAAAGATACAATGCTAAGTGAAATATGCAGAAAAGGACAGACATCGTAGGATTTGCATATTTGAAGTACCCACAATACCCAAGTACACAGAGACAAAACCAGGGGCAAAGGGATGAGGGCAATGAGGAGTTATTGTTTAATGCAAACAAAGTTTTAATATGGGATGATGAAAAACTTGTAGAGATGCATACTGTAGATTGTTATACAATCATGTGAATGTACTTAATGTCACTGTACACTTAAAAATGGCAAAAATAATAAATTTTATGCCATATATATATTACTGCAATAAAAATCATTTTTTAAAACCTTCAATGGCACCAAAAAAAAGAAACCAAAAAACAAAACACCTTCAATGACACCAGTAAGATAATGCCCCATCTTTTTAACACAGAATATATAGCAATTTAGTTTCAGCTTGCCTTTTTAAGCCCACCTCCAACCATTCCTCCTACTCTGCTAACATTTTAGGCACTATCTACAGTTAAACAGTCACCAGCTATTAAATACTGTATTTGCTATTGGGCCTCCATGCCTTTACTCATTTTGTTCACAAAAGCCTAAAAAGGCCCTCAACACTCTTTTTTTTATCCATCTGGTGAAACTCTAATCTTTGAAGGTATAGCTTAACTGTCAAATATTCGGTGAAGGCTTCTTAATGTCTTTCCTTTCCAACATAATAAAAGTCTCCTTAATTCATGATTAATAACATGCTCTGAATTCCACCACATTTTACCTTCTCAGGTCATCAACTCATTCTCTTCTTTCCAAATATTGCCCCATCTACTGGTTTGTGCTTTCATCAATAAGTACTCTCTACCTCCACAAGAGCAGCAACCACTACCACTTACTGAGTACCTACCATGGGCCTGGGAATGTGTCAGGGGATTTACAAATGTTTTGTCACTTAACAATACACCTCCCCAGGGAGATACTATCAAAATTATTTTATAGATAAAAATGAGGCTTAGAGATGTTAAAGATCTTTCTACAATCCCAGGATGGAACTGAGAATAAAATCTAGTTCTAACTCCAAAGCTTGTGCTCTTTCCACTTCCATTTAAATAATTAGTCAACAAATAATATTGAGCAACTATGTGCCAGGCACTGTACTCAGCAATGGAGTTACAGTGGTAAAAAAAAAAAATGTGTATAATCCCTAACTTCATGGAGCTTATAATCAAGAGAGAGGTCAAGATTAATCAAGTGATTATTCAAATTAAAAAAAAATTAAAGCTGTCAGGGCGCCTGGGTGGCACAGTCAGTTAAGCATCTGACTCTTGATCTCATCTCAGGTCAAAATCTCAGAGTTCATGAGTTCAAGTCCCACATCAGGCTCTGTGTTTGTGTGGAGCCAGCTTGGGATTCTGTCTCCCCCTCTCTCTGCTGCCCCTCGTTGTGCTTTCTGTCTCTCTCTCAAAATAAATAAATAAACTTTTAAAAAATTAAAAAATTAAAGATGTGAGCTGTGATAAGAGTTCCACTATGCCATATTAAAATACAAATGCTGTGTGCTACTCTAGCTACTATCAATTTTCTTTTCCTTCTTTCACAATGAATTTTCCTGAAAGTTGAATCTATACAGCTTTTCTTTAACCTGCTCACTTAAAACTATGTCACTGGGGCACCTGAGTGGCTCAGTCAGTTGGGCATCTGACTTCAGCTCAGGTAATGATCTCATGGCTTGTGGGTTCCAGCCCCGCGTCAGGCTCTGTGCTTGACAGCTCAGAGCCTGGAGCCTGCTTTGGATTCTGTGTCTCACTCTCTCTCTGCCCTTCCCCTGCTCGTGCTCTGATCCTCTTTCCTTCTCAAAAATAAATATTGAAATTTTAAAAATCAAAACCTCCTTAGCTGCTAAGACGTTTCTATGTCCTTAGATTATTTTTATTTCTTTTATTAGACACTGGTCTATCCTCTGGAAATTTTTTTTTTCTTTTAACTTCTGTGATACCTTTCTATCTCTGTTCTTCCTATTTTTCTAATCATTCTCCAGTTTACTGGTTGATCTTCTTTTACTAGTCCCTTAAACGTTTGTATTCTTTGATTTTCTCTCTTCATTCCTTTCGGTTATATCACCCACACCCATGACTTCAATATGCTGAAGATTACCAAATCTGAATTTCTAGCTATTTTTTTTCTAGCTCCTACTATAAATTCCAGATTGTTACATTCAACTTATTGGTAAACATCTCTAACTGAAATATCCTGCAAATGTTTCAAACTCAGTA
This sequence comes from Suricata suricatta, assembly GCF_006229205.1. NCBI lineage: Eukaryota > Metazoa > Chordata > Mammalia > Carnivora > Herpestidae > Suricata > Suricata suricatta. The sequence continues at coordinate 100,890,289 of NC_043707.1, read as the reverse complement.
TGTGCAAAACTTGTTTTTGTATTTCCTCTGAATGGTACCACAACATATAACAACACCTCAGATACCTTATAATCACTCTAGACATCCTAAGCCTCCACCTCCACAATTCTATATCCTAAATCATATTAGAGTTCTAACCTCAACTCCATTCTCACTACCTACTCCTTCTTATCAAATGTTCATCAGTGCGTGACTGGATTATCATGAAAGACTACTGGTCTCCCCAAACCTAGACCTTTCAAGGATTCTTTCACACCTAAATGTGAAAGAGTGAGCGGGCTTTCAAAAATACATGTCATTAACCTCCATAAACCTCAAAATAAAATTCAAACACTCTAAGTATATATATTCATTAATGATCAGGCTTTTGCCTAACTCTCCAATTGTCCATGTAGTTCATCCCCTCCTTTGTGTGCTTCAGTTATGCTAAACTACTAGTTGTTCCCTGAAACACTCTGCCATTTCTTACTTCAAACCAACTCTCCAAGTGATGGCTTCTCTTCTATAAAGATACATTCTCATTTCTTCACTTGGCTAACGCTATTAAGAACCAGGGTCATATTCTCTAGTCACCTTTTCTGACTCACTACACAAACTCTTGCTACATAAATCCCAATCTGCTGTCAGCATATTCTAAAAACCATCTACTATGACACTTATCACACTTTATCAATCAACATTTGTTTATATGCTTGTGAACTCCTTATGTCTACAGGTTATGGAGCTTTACTTCTTTTTACATTTCTGTAGCAGCAGTACCTAAAGCAGAAGCTAAAGGTATACAATAAATTCTTTATAAATAAAAAAATCTATATTAGTCTTTTTACTGGAAAACATAGTTCAATTATCTTTTGGGATATGCATAAAATTAATAGGATTGAGCTTTTTTTTTTTTTTGATCTGTCTTTCCGGACACATTCAAGCCTAGAGCCCTACCCCAAATTCTGCCAATTCTTTGGCATGGAGGCTTTTTCATTATCTTATTCAATCTTTCTACCTCCAATGGTTCAAAGGTTATACTTTACTACTACTCATAAAATGTTTGCCCTAGGTATTTCAACAGGCATACTTAACCTAACAAGATCTAAAAAAAAAAAAAAAAAAAAACAACCACAAAACCAGTATCTTTTTTGTAAATTTTTTAAATGTTTTATTTATTTTTGATACAAAGAGAGACAGAGCATGAGAGGGGGAGGGGCAGAGAGAGAAGGAGACACAGAACCGGAAGCAGGCTCCAGGCTTTGAGCTAGCCATCAGCACAGAGCCTGACGCAAGGCTCCAACCCACAAACGGGAGATCTGACCTGAGCCAAAGCCGGACACTCAACCAACTGAGACACCCAGGCGCCCAAAAAACAGTATCTTTTATTCTCCTTCAAACTAGAAATTTTTTTAAAGTTTTAATTTCAGGGGGCGCCTGGGTGGCTTGGTTGGTTAAGTGTCCAACTTTGGCTCAGGTCACAATCTCACGGTTTGTGAGTTTGAGCCCCGCATCGGGCTCTGTGTTGACAGCTCAGAGCCTGGAGACTGATTCAGTTTCTGTGTCTCCCTCTCTCTCTGTCCCTCCCCTACTTAGGCTCCGTCTCTCTCTCAAAAATAAATAAACGTTAAAAAAAATTTTTTTTTAAGTTTTAATTTGAATAACCCTCTCAAAACTTACATCCTATTATTCTTAGTATTATAGTTCTAGCCTGCATTTTTCTCCATGATAAACTGAATGCTACTGTTGTTGTTGCTGTTACTGTCATTTTATTCAACCGATATATCTTTAACTCTCTAAACCTTCTTCACTCTCTCCTGTTTCCTCAAGGATCATTTTTAGTCTAAAATACAGCCTTTAGAACATCCTTTACTGAGGGTCTTTTGGAGGTTAACCCATTTCATTTATCCATCAATATATTCTTTGCTTAGTATTGTTAGATAATTTCACTGGGTTTAAAAATATAGGCTGACCATCTCCCCACCACTGAACCCTGAAGATATTACTCAACTATCCTCTGGCTTCTACTGCTGCTATTGTTAAGTCAGCCACCTTCCCAAATTCTGCACACCTTTATGTGTATAACCTCACCTTTTCTCTTTGACTGTTTTTATAAAAAGTACTTCACTGAAATATAATGGACATAAAATAAATAGCACAAAGTTTCCAATTTGGCTGATTTCTGGCATACATATACCACCATAAAGCCATCACTATAGTTAAGGTAATAAATATATCAATCACATGTAAAAATTCCTTCATATCCCTTTGTAACCATTCTCCCATCCCTTTACACACATGCTCAGGCAACCAATGACCTGCTTTTCATGACTATAGTTTGCATTTTCTAGAGTTTTACATAAATAGAATCACACAATACATACTCATTTTTATCTGGCTTCTCTCACTCATGATAATTATTTTAAGATTCATCTATGTTGTATGTATCAACGGATCATTCCTTTTTATGTCAAACAGTGTAATGTGATATGGATATACCAAAGTTTGCATATCCTTTCACCTATTCATGTACATTTAGCTTGTCTGCAGTTTTTGGCTAATAATTGCATATAAAGCTGCCATGAACATAAGTATACAAGTATTTATTTGTACAGACATATGCTTTCACTTCTACTAGGTAAATACATAGTAAGAGAATGACTGATAGTGTATTAGGTGCATGTTTAACTTTTTTACTAAGGTGTTTTCAAAAGTGGATGTACTACCACACGATCCAGCAATTCCACTTCTGGGTGCTTATCCAAAGGAAACAAAAACACTAACTCAAAAAGATACTGCATCTCCTCATGTTCATTGCAGCATTATTTATAGTAGCCAATACATGGAAACAACCTAAGTATCCATTAATGGATGAATGAAAAATGTGATATAAATTCCATTGTGTATGTGTGTATATATACAACAGAAATTACTCAGCCAAAAAAAGAAAGACATTTACAACAACATGGATGGATGCTAAGGTCATTATGTTGAGTGAAATAAGACATAGAAAGAAATACTATATGATCTCACTTATATGTAGAATCTAAAAAACACAACAAACTAAACTCATAAATACAGAGAACTGATTGGTGGCCAGTGAGGGGATGAGCAAAGTGGGTGAAAGTGGTTACATGGTACAAACTTTCAGTTATAAAATAAATTAATCTTAGGAACATAATGTACAGCATGATGACCATAGTTAATAATACTGCATTGTATATTTGGACATTGCTAAGAGAGTATATCTTAAAAGTTCTCACCTCAAGATAACATATAGTGAATCATTATGCTATATACCTAAAACTAATATGTGTCAATTATATCTCGATTAAAAACTTATTAAAAATAACTGAAACTTTTTCAAAAGTGCAAGTACTACTTTACATTTCCATCAGTACTGTTTGTGACTTATAGTTCTTCCACATCCTTGACAAACCTTGGTAGTTTTTTTTTTAATTTTAGCTATTCTTGTACTGATTTCCCTAATGTAAAGATAAGAGAACATTGAATGTCTTTTCTCATGTGTTTGATATCTGTATATCTTTTTAATGGAGTGTCAACTCCAATCTTCTGCCCATACTTTTATTGGACTATTTACTTATTACTGAGGTTTTTATTTTTCTCTTGAAGTATAATTAACATACATTGTATTCGTTTCAGATATACACTATAATGACTCAACAATTTTATACATTTCTTAACACTCATTAAGCTTATTAGTGAGTTTTCAAAGTTTCTTTTTTTCAAAGTTGTTTCTATCTTCTACATTAAATTATTGCCAGATATATGATTTCAAAGTATTTTCTTCCAGTCTGCAGCTAATATCATTTTTTGAATAGTATTTTCCAAGGAACAGAAGTTTGTAATTTTGAGTAAGTATCATTAATCATTTTTGTACTTTGGTGTTGTATTTTTAAAATTTTTGACTAACCCAAGGTTATAAACATTTCTTCCAACAGTTTCTTCTGGAAATTTTATGTTTTTAGGTTTAATGTTTAGGTCTGTTATTCATTTTGAGTAATTTTTTTATACAGTGCAAATTATGGATCTAATTATTCTAGAGCCATACATTTAGAAAACTATCATTTCTCTACTGATTTGCTTTTGAATGTCAAAAATCTGTTGTTCACGAATGTGTAGAAAGAACTGAGATTTTAATAATAACAATTCTTCTAACACCCAAACAAGGTGTATTTCTCCATTTATTTAGTTCTTTAATTTCTCTCAAGAATGTTTTACAGTTTTCTGTACACAAGTTTTGCACATCTTGATGCTATTTTAAATAAGGTTTTTTTAACTTCTAGATTTCATTAAATATTCTACATAAACAATCATACTGTCTACAAATACAGTTTTGCTATTTCTTTTAGAACCTCTAATACAATACTGAATAGAAGTGATAAGAATAAACATTATCTTTTTTCTTCTCCAACTTTTTTAATGTCATAAAATATACACCACATAAATTTTACTATCTTAACTGTTGTTTATGGTACACTTCATGACATTAAAGAAATTCATACTATACAACCATCACTATCATCCATCGACAGAATTTTCACCTTACAAAACTGATACTCTGTCTCCACTCATGATAACTCCCCATTCCCTCATCCCTGCAAGGTTCTGGCAACCACCATTCTTCCTTCTCTATGATTTTGACTACTCTAAGTTTCTCAGGTAAATGAATTCAAATAGTATTTGTCTTTTTGTTACTGGTGTATTTTATTTAGCATAATGCCCTCAAGATTCATCCATGCAATAGTGTATCAGAATTTCCTTCCTTTTTAACACCATTGTATATTTATATGACATCTAGCTTACCATTCATCTACTGATGGACACTTGGGTTGCTTCTGTTTTAGCCACTGTGAATGATGCACTATGAACAAAGGTGAACAAACATTTCTTCAAGACCCTGCTTTCAGTTCTTCCGAGAATACACTCAGAAGTGTAACTGCTGGATCATACGTTAATTCTATTTTTTTAATGTTTATTTATTTACTTTTGAGAGGGAGAGAAAACAAGCAGGGAAGGGGCAGAGAAAGAGAGGGGAAACACAGCCTTTGAAGCAGGCTCCAGACACGGGATCTGTCAGTGCAGAGCTGAATGCAGGGCTCAAACTCATGAACCTGAGCTGAAGTCATAGACTTGACGAACTGAGCCACCCAGGTACCCCAGTAACTTTATTTTTAATTTCTTGAGGAACCACAATACTACTTCCACAGGAGCTATACCATTTTTGTATCTAGCTTTTTTCCTAATATTAAGGAGACAGTTCAGTCTTTCACCATAAAGTATGGTATTAGCTGTAAGTTTTTCATTGATGTTCTTTATCATGTTGAGGAAATTCCCTTCCATTCCTAGCTTGTGAAGACCTTTTTTTTTTTTAAAGTTTACTTATTTATTTTGAGAGAACACGCAAGCATGTAAGCGGGGAGAGGCAGAGAGAGAGGGAGACAGAATCCCAAGGAGACCCTGTGCTGACAATGCAGGGCTTGAACTCACCAACTTGAGATCATGACCTAAGCTAAGATCAAGAGTTGGACGCTTAATTGAATGAGCCACCCAGGCGCCTCTTGCTGAAACTTTTTATAAAAAAAAATTTTAATGCTTTTTCAGTATCAACTGAAATGATCAAATAGTTTTTTTGCTTTGTGAATATGATAAATTACACTGACTGGTTTTCTAAACCAAAACTGCACTCCTGGAATAAAGCCCCACTTGGTCATAATGTATTTCTTTCTTAAAATGATTCTTAGGGGCGCCTGGGTGGGTCAGTTGGTTAAGCATCCGGCTTCAGCTGAGGGCATGATTTCACAGTTCATGGGTTGGAGCCCTACATCCAGCTCTGTGCTAACAACTAGCTCAGAGCCTAGAGCCTGCTTCAGATTCTGCATCTCCCTCTCTCTCTTACGCTCCTGCTTACACTGTCTCTCTCTCTCTCTCTCTCAAAAAACAAAAACAAAAAAAATTTTTTTAAATAAATAAAATGATTCTTAGATTCAATTTGCTAAAATAATGTTTAGAATTTTTGCATTTATATTCATGAGAGATATAGGTCTGAAGTTTTCTTTTAGTGTAATGTCTTTTTCTGGTTTTGGATTCAGAGTAACATAGACCTCATGGACTCAATTAGGAAGCATTACTCTTCTTTGATGTTCAATATGTGTAAAACTGGCACACATATTATCAATTATCCCAGAGCTCAATGGTGACTTTTTCTTTCTTTTTTTCCTATGTTTCATTTTGGATGGTCTCCATTCTCATATGTTCAAGTTCACTTTTTCTTTTGCAATGTCTCATTTGCCATTAGTCTTACCCAATTTATTTTTTATCTTAGACACTATAGTTTTTCATTACATTCAATTGTAATCTTTTTTATATCTTCCATGTATCTAATTTTTGGAGTATCAGGAATATAACTAACTGCCTTGATGTCCTCCTCTAATAATTCTCTTTAGTCAATTCAATCAGTTTTTCTCCTCATCATGGTCTGTGTTTTCCTGCTTCACTATATGCCTGACAATCTCTGAATGCCAATGTAAACTTTTTTGTGGTGATGAATATATTGTGTTTCTATAAATATTCTCAAGCTTTGGTCTGAAACACTGGAAACTGTACTTTTGGGTCTTGTCTTTAAAATATTTTAGTCAGAATCAGACTGCATTTAGTTTAGGGATATAATATTCCCCACTCCTGAAACAAGATGTTTCTGCATACTCTACCCAATGTGCATGAAGGTTTTCCAGTCTGGATAGTGGGAAGCTACTAGTCAAAGTCCTATGTGAGCACCACGCACTGTTTTAATTCCATCAAATGATTCCTTCCCTGGCTCCAGGCAGCTCTCTCAAATGCATGTACCAATCAGTACAGTGCTGAATACTCTGAGGGGACTGTCTTTAGATCTGTGGATTTCTTTCTTTAAGTTTATTTATTTAATATGAGAGAGAGAGAGAGAGAGAGAGTGAGCAAGCGCGTGCACGCGAGCATGTGAGCGAGCACAAGCAGGGGAGGGGCAAAGAGAGAGGGAGAGAATCCTAAGCAGGCTCTGTGCTGTCAGCAGGGCTTGAACTCGAAAACTGGGAGACCGTGACCTAAGCCGAAACCAAGAGTAGAATGCTTAACTAACTAAACCACCCAAGGGCCCCTATGGATTTCTTTCTATATAGTTTCTCTTTTTTGTTATTCTATCCTACCAACTCTAGCCACCCTGGATTCCCTGGACTAAAGTTCATCTCAACTCTGGGAGTTCACTGGATTCCTTTGCTATGATACAGTATGACAACTCTCTCAAACTAGAGTAATCAGTGGGTTCACCTCATTTGTTTCCATTCACTGCCTGTCCTTCATTGCTTGAAAACCACTGTTACTTATTTTTATCCTTTTTTTCGCTTTGGTTATTTCGAGATGAGGTAAATGTAGTCCTTTTTATTCCAACTTCAACAAAAGCAGAACTCCAGTATATTGGCTTTTAAGGGTTTTTTGTTTGTTTTTTTGTAATGTTCTAATACTTCCTTATAATGTATATAATGTGTACTGGCTTTCTTCTTAAGTTTCTTGTTTGGAATTCCCTGAGCTTCCTGGAATTAATGAGTTGCATCATTCACTATTTCTTGAAATTTCTCAGTTACTATCTTCTAAATTACCACTTTGTCTCTGTTCCATTAAGTCTTCTGAAGCTCTAATTAAATCAAAATAATAGGCTGATAAGATCTGAATTTCTTTTCTGAGTTCTTGATTTTCTTAAATGCACTCATTTTTTTTTCAAGAAAAACATACTGAGCACTTACTATGTGTCGGACACTGTCTTTAAGATATAGAAACAAAAATAAACTAAACCTACTCACTAGAATACTGGATATTAAAATTCTAGAAGAGAAGGAGAAAAAGCAGACATGCACAATACATTCTGATCAGGCTGCTATGCAAGCACAGCAAAGGAATACCTAATCAAGACTTTTTGGGAAGATCAGGTAAAAGAATATTTCTCAGAGAAAATACACAAGCAGAGACTGAGACATAAGTAGGAGGTGATATAGTATTAATATTACAACTTTGAAAAAAAATTAAATACCTAAAATACTAATAATATTTAAAACACTATTCCTATCTATGTCTATGAAATGTTCTAATAAACATAACTCAGTAAAAAATTATGAATTCCCAACTTCTCTATCTTCATCTCACATCAGTTTCCTCCTATCACTCTTTGTCCCGGTCACGCTAGACATTTTCAGTTCCTAATATGCCATGTCATTTCTGGACTTAAAGAACTTTATTCATGCTTTTTTGTGTAAAATGCCTTCAGTTTAACCCTCTGTGCCACTCGCTTTTCTTTTAAACTACTACTTCAAAGTTCAACTCAAATGACACTTTCTCAAAGAAACTATCCCTGTTGCAGACTAAGTAAAAACTCTTGTACACTTTCTTAGCCCCACATTTCTCCCTTTAATAAAACTCATTGTACTTAAATTCTTTTTCAGTATACACCTTCACCAATACTTTAGAAACTCTGAGGGTAGGAATCACAACTATCTTATTCCCCACTGCCTAGACCAAGCACATAAAAATAAATATCAGTTGGACTGATTATACCTGACATTTATGTATGTTATGTATGTATTTATATAAATATGAATGTATTCATTCATTTAGGTTTTATTTTTAACTTATCTATACACCCAAAATGGGGCTCAAATTTACAACCCGGAGATCAAGAGTCGCATGTTCTATCAAATAAGACCGCCAGGTGCCCCTCTGACTGTTTTAAACTTAATAATCAACATACTTTAGGATGAACAGACTGATCTCTGAAAAGAACCTCCTGACCACTTAAGAATATCAATCACAGCTTTTGATGCTATCACTTTAGTTACTAATATAAGACTGGATAAGCGCCTCATTTTTAGTTTCATAAATAAATATTTGATATAGTTTTACCATTTGAAAAATAAATAAAATATTTTGTAAAAAGAACTCACCAAAATATTTTTCTTATGTCGTTTCTCCTTTATATGTTTATGAGCTCCCTGGATGTTTTCAATGTGAATTAAGCAAAGTTTGCATAGATACCGGCAGTTGGTATATTCTGGTGAGCGCTGGAAAAAAATGGATTTTTTCAGAAAACAGATAAGTAAATTTTTTACTATATATTTGGATGATGTAATTACATAAATATAACAAAAACAGGCATTAAAGGAATAAATTTTTAATAAACAACTCAGGACTTCTATACCAAAAAGATAGCTGTCCTTTTCAAAATAGTCACCATAGGAGATTATACACTAATTTCAAACAACATAACAACATAAAATAGTCTTTAGAATCCAATGTAGGATAAGAAAGGCAGTCTTGTTACTTAGCCTTTACAATGCTGTCCCAAAAATCAGTTTCAAACTTCGTCTGTTTGATTACCTAAAAAATAAAATCCATCCTCAAGTAGGGTATTTCCAAAGAATGAACTGCAAATATGGAAAACAATTTCAAAAGCTGAGTTCCAAAATCACTCCAATGAATCGCAATCTCATGAGAATAAATGGATACTCTCTTAGGTAACTATTCTGAAGGGAACAATTCTGACACACAAAGTTATCATAGTACTTTAGTCATACTTTATAAATCTACTCTTGAAATAATTTTTAAAAACTTAGTAATTTCAAAGTGTCTGTTATGTGCTAAGCACCATACGAGGTGTTTTCACATAGAATTTGTCACTTTAATACCCCTAATAATCCAATTAGATTAGTATTATCTTCATTCTATAAATGTGAAAACAAAAACTCATACAGCTTGCAACTTTCACAAAAATATAACATTTGATAAGAGATGCTGAATTTACATTCATGTATATCTGAATCCAAAGCCAACTGTATCCGTTATTGATTACACAATGAAAAATTACAAAAACACAATAGATACATGTTAAATTTAAAACATTATTTCTAGTGCCTTATACTGAAATTGTAGCAACGCTCAAGTTTTTATCAGATTGATCTTCAATAGGCTGCAACTCCTGACAAAAGATTCTCTCACCCCAAATTTACCAACAGTCCCACCACAAACTAAAAATAAATACAGCCATCATCTATAGAGTATATTAGCCTTACAGCTGACTCCGCATTTTACTGGCAAAGCAACTAATTATCAAGAATTAAATAATCTGTCCAAGGCAAAAGCAAAAAGGAAAATTTAGTTCAATATAGTCATTTTGATTTATAGTATAAAAATTCTTTCACCCTTTGCAAAGACATGGATAGAGAGTGTTCTGCTAAAATAAGTCACAGAAAGACCATGTGATTTCGGCTATATGTGGAATTTAAGAGACAAAACAAAAAACAAACAAAGCGGAAGAAAGACAGGGCAAAGCAAGAAACAGATGCTTAACTATATAGAACAAACTGATTACCAAAAGATTGGTGGGTAGGAGGATGGGCTAAATAAGTGATGGGAATTGAGGAGTGCACTTGTGATGAGCACCAGGTATTGTATGGAAGTGCTGGGGTGCCTGGGTGGCTCAGTCAGTTCAGCATCTGACTTTGGCTCAGGTCATGATCTCATAGTTCATGGATTCAAGCCCAGCATCAGGCTCTGCACTGACAGCTAGCTCAGAGACTGGAGCCTGTCTTCAGATTCTGTGTCTCCTCTTTCTCTCTCTGACCCTCCCCTGATAATGCTGTCTCTCTCTCTCTGTCTCTCTCTCTCTCTAAACAAAAACAGTAAAAAAAAGAAAAAATTTTAAAGGAAGTGCTGCATCACTATACTTTACACCTGACACTATCATTACACTGTATGTTAACTAACTGGAATTTAAATAAAAACTTGAAGACAAAAAAAACCAAAGAATTTTTTTCAAATCTGTCCTTATTGGGAAATAAATTAAGACCTTGCAGAGACTCCTACCTCGTAGTTTCTAACCACAACTAATACTTAATTCCCTAAATACCTTCTTAGCTCATACTATATGTCAGACATCTATCTAGAAGCTGGGGAAATATAAATAAAACAAATTCTCTGTCGTCACAATTTACATTCTAGTGTACAGAGACGTAATAAATAAACAAATGCACAAATTAATAGGAATATGGTGTGGGGGTGTTAACTGCTTTTTTAAAAAGGGTCATCACTTACGACTTTACTGAGAAACTTCAAGGAAGTGAAGGATTAAGCTGTGTGGATATTTGGTAAGAGACATTCCAAGCAGAGGAAAATGTTAATGCTAAGGCCCTGAGGTAGGTGCTTGTATGTTTGAGAAACTGCAAAAAGCCTAGTATATGACTGGCACTGAGTGGTAATTGGGGCCAGGTCACAGGGCCCCTTAGACTCTGGCTTTTATTCCAAGTGTGAGAGGAAGACACTGAAGGATTCTGAGCAGAGAATTACAAGATCTAATCTACTTTTAAAGGGATCACTTGCCTTCCTTCCTAATACCTTTAAGAACAGAAGCAAAGCAGGAAGAGCTTATTGCCATTATGAGCATTTTGCAACAATCCAGAAGAGGGACTTGGTTCAAGAAAAGAGTGGTCAAAGTGGCAAGCAGAGTTGACTCAGAAGTTGAAAGCATAAATACAGAACACCTGAAGCTACGGACATTTATGAGGGAGTTATGAAATCACTCATTACACGAGTTTTTCAAATGTAAAATACCAGTGGACAAGGACTTGTCTGGATTCTTTTTATAAGAAAAGTTTGTTATAACACTGAATGAGGAGTCAGCTTGAGATGACATTTAAAAAAAAATTTTTTTTAATGTTTTATTTTTGAGACAGAGATTCAGAGCATAAGCGGGGAAGGGCAGAGAGAGAGGGAGACACAGAATCGGAAGCAGGCTTCAGGCTCTGAGCTGTCAGCACAGAGCCCGACGTGGGGCTCAAACCCACCAATGTGAGATCATGACCTAAGCCGAAGTCGGAGGCTTAACCGACTGAGCCACCCAGGAGCCCCTTGAGATGACATCTCAATTGACCTTGGATAAATCTCTAACACTGAAAACTGCTTCTATAATCTTAAATAATAAAAACTGCTCTCCCTGGTAAATTCAATTCTACAAAGAGCTGATCTTTATTTAGTATTTATTACATACCAGGCACTATGCCAAGAACTTTAGTTGTATTACTGTATTTAATCCTCATAACAGCCAATGAGCTAGGTGTTATTTTATCAACTCGATTTTAATGATGAGGAAACTGAGGTTTAAAGAGGTAAAAATAACTTATCCAAGGTTACCCAACCAGTAAGTGGTACAGAGAACTAGTGACTCTGAAACCCATACACTTCAATCACTAAGCAAACTACCTCCAATTAATTATTGGCTAACTACTATGTGCAAGGCAATATATTAAGTACAATATCAAATAGAACAAAAATGTTCTCACCATCATGAAACTTCTAGTTTCAGAGGAGAAACAAATGAAAAATGTTTTAAAACTCCTTTAATAGAGTTATATTTTATTTTACCATTAAACACACACACTAATAAACCTTTTTCTGGGCATGGAAATTCTAGTCAACAATACTAGTCAACTAGTATTTCCTAGTCAACATTTAATACTCAGTATAGGGAAATTTATCCTTCTGATCTAATAGCTTGGATTCATTCCTTCTTTGATACAATTTAAAAATCTACATCTTTACTCCTCAGATTATCTATGGGTATAGTGTGAATGAACCAAAGGACCTGAATAAATCAAAAACAAGTAGTTAAGAATATTCTTAATAAATATCTTTGGTAAAGAAAAATGTTAATTAACAACACACTTAACAACTGGGGCATCGGGGTGGCTCAGGTGGTTAAGCCTTCGACTTCAGCGCAGATCCTGATCTCACAGTTTGTGATTTCAAGCCCTGATCGGGCTCTGTGCTGACAGTTCAGAGCCTGGAGCCTGCTTCAGATTCTATGTCTCCCTCTCACTACTCACCCCTACCTCTCCACTACTCATGCTCTCTCTCAAAAATAAACAAAACATTAAAAAAAAAAAGAGTACACTCAATTGAAAACAAGAGGTTGTGGAGGACAAAGAAGTGCTAGAAGAAAAGAGATTATAGATATCTATGCTGGTATTGGCACACTCATTTTATATAATTGTTGCCTAAATTCAAATGAACAAATTCAAACAAGAAGTAAAATGTTTTCCATGCTTCCAAGCTTTTCTTTTACCCCAAGCCATTCTTTCCCACCACCATCAAATATCCATTCCACCCCAACTTCTTCCTTCCCCCAAGAACTGATCTTTCCTGTTTCATTATCCTATCCCATCCAGTCCCCAACTTATTTTTCTTATAAACACATCTTTCACATCTCCTTTTTACATGCCATATTATAACTCACCTGTATCAGCCTTCCCCAATTCACTTCAACTCCTAACTACTCCTTCAGACTCAATTCCAATGTCACCTCTTCATAAAGCATTCTCCAATTGATGCCTTTATATCACAACTCAAGCTGGTCACTCTTTTAAGATCCCATTTTCAAATAATAGTGTTATTATTACTGTTATTTGCTTAGATGTTTTTCTCTAATCAGTAAATTCCTAGAGAAGCAGCATCATCTTTTTAAAAATGCCACACATGTCCCAATTCAGTTTGTTATCACCAGATCATGGTACATGAGAGGCACTCAATATTTATCTTAACAATACACAGATCCAGAATAGCATCAAATCCAGACTTAAGGAAAAGAAAGTGAGAGGAAAGAGAGAACTAAGTAAAATAGCAAATTGCAAAAGACTTCCTTCTAATTAGCTTGGGAGACTAGTTAGAGAACCTAATTCTCCTCCACATTATGTGCCTCTATGCCCTTGATACTTCTTCCCATTTTTATAGGGTGACTACTCTGTCATAAGTCCTATTAATATTAACCCAGGATCACCTTCTTCAATTTAGATATGACCTCATTTTTCTGAACTCTACAAAATTATACCATTTCCTTCTTTCCTTTCTTATTTATCAAGAATGATAACCTATTTCCTTATATATATACTCACAAATATCCCAAATATCTATTTATGAACAGATTGATTTATGATTATTTCCTTCAATATCTAGCAGAGTTTTTATTGTTAAGGCTAGGAATATGTATCTCTAGATTAAGAAATTAATTAGTACTCAGGAACTAGATACAAATGGCTACCACAGTTCCTAATACACAGGAGATACCCAGTAAATATGGGAGAAAAAAGAGGAAAAGGGAGAAAACCAAGAAGTAAAGGATAAAGTGTAATACATCATAGAGTATTTACTCATTTATTTGTCATTCCAAATGGACTGTTCACTTCTAGTTCATGAACTGCCATTTTCACCAATATATCCCCAGTGCCTAGCATAGTACCTAAAAAATAACAAGCACTCCCTATCTATTGATGAGTGAATAAATCAAGGGTCAATAAACTTCTTCTGTAAAAGGACAATGTAATACTTTGGTAAATATTTTATGCTTTGGAAAATAATAAGTATTTTATGCTTTGCAAGGTATATGCTCTTTAGAGCAACTACTCAATTCACTCTGCCATGATACAGTGAAAGCAGCCACAGACAACAGGTAAACAAATGGCCATGGCTGTGTACCAATAAAACTTTGTTTACAAAAACAAGGGATAGGGGTTGTTTGTTTTTAACCACAATAAAAAACACTAAGTGCACCAACAAAAAAGCAAAAAAAGAGGATAAGCCATAGTTTGTTGACCCCTGGAATGAGAACAAATGAAGTCAGATTCACAGTAAGGATTTGCTAAACAAAGTGGGAGAAGAAAGAAGAGGGAAGTTAGGAAAAATGAATGCTATCTCTGCCTTAGCAATAAAAGAAGAAAAATAAAAAGAGTTGTACTTAGCAAAGAAAAGTTATGAAACATGCATCTTCCTCCAAATAACTAAAATGACAGTATACTTTTTCAAGTCGAAAGATGTGATCTCTTTCTAAGCGTTCTTCTGCTTGTTTCAAGCCTAGTCTCTGCTCAGGTGTTAATGCAGATTCATCTATCACAGTAGCATTTTCTAAATAGTCCATCTCTGAAGAATTTTCTTTATTAGATTCATCAATCTTCATTTTACCTGGAAAAGGAAGCAATCACTTAGTTACCATCAGCAGAACTGATAAATTTAAAACAATTTTAATGGAAAACATTCAATTGATACACCTACAGAAAAAAGATTCTTTCCTTTTATACATTCCTTAGTTGTACATGTTGGCATACTTATTTAAGATTCAAGTAAGAGCTACACATGGTATCTGAATTCACAAAGAAAAATCGATTTCATGGGTCAAATTCCTATCTTGTTCTCCCAACCTAACGATCAGGAGAAATACAACGGATACTCACTACAGAAGGCTAACACAACATAAGCATCTTATAAAATCTCTGAAGTATGATGAAAACCTTTTTGAAGTCCCTAAGATTAATCACTAAAATCACTTTAGTGATTTCATCAGTATACAAGAGCAGCTAAAATAACATAGATATTCTAGACCACAAACCCACACCAAGCTTCTCCCTCTTGGCTTTCACTGAATTAATGGATATCTCTACCACATCAGTATTTTTTTTCTTTGCTTCTCTACCTCCTAACTGGATTGCAATCTCTTTACGGTAAAGACTGTGTGCTGTCATCTTTTCATTTTCAGCACCTAGCATTATATACCTGGCAGACAGTAGGTTCCACCATCACTGAATGTTCTAAATACATCATGTTATTCTCTTGCTTAAACACATAAGGCTTTCAAAGAGTTCAGGATAAAGTTTAAACTCTCTAGCTTATTGCATGTCATTCTTGCCTTCATGAAGGCAATAAACAGAGTAACTACAATAATTTCAAGTTGTAGTAAGTGTTATGAAAGGGGAAAAGCAAGTAACTGAGAGAAGACTAACTTTATGAGACTGAGCACTGCCTGCTGCCTACTGCCTGGAGGCAGGTGAGAAGACTAACTTTAGATATGGGAGTCAGGAAAGGGCTTCTCAGATTTTAAACCAAGACCTTAAGAAAGAGAGCTAAATTCTCTGTATCTCTAACCTTATATTCTGCCCTAGCATTTTTCATTTCATTCATACCAAATGGGCTAGAATGGATCACTGCTGCTTCAAGTCTCAATGCCTTTCGCATATGCTTTTTCTTCTAACATCAAGGCCCTCCTCACTTCAACTAGCAATGTTTACCTGTCCTGCAAAATTCAGCTTAAGCTTAACCAGTTTCAGAAAACAGTCTGATATTCTTTATACAGTTGACACCTGAACAATACTGGGGCTTAGGATGCCAAAATCTGCATGGAACTTTTGACTGCCCAAAACCTTTACTATTAATAGCCTATTTTTGACCAAAAGCCTTAATTAATGATTAAGTTGATAGATACATTTGCATGTTATATATACTATATACACACTGTATTCTTACAATAAGGGAAGCTAGAAGACACTGTTATCTAAAAAATTGTAAGAGAAAATACACTTACAGTACCATACTATATTTACTAAAAAAAAAAAAAAAAAATCAGGGGTGCCTGACTGGCTTAGTCAGTAGAGCATGTGACTCTTGATCTCGGGATTATAAATTGAGCCCCATGCTGGGTATGGCGATTACTTTTTAAAAAATGAAAAGAAAACAATTGTAAGTGTTGTACCCAAGATTTCTTTATTGCCCCCAAAAACCAGAAACCACCAGGGAGACGGAGTCACGCATGCAAAAGCAAAGGGCTTTATTACGGGTTTAGGCTCACCGACGTGGTGGATCCATGCTGAGAACCCCGAACAAAGGTGGGGTAGGGCTTTTATGAGTTTGGGAAGGGGGAGTTACAGGAAATGGTGACATAGGTACAGTGATCCTATTAGTATACAAAATTATTGACAGTAGGTTTATCCAATTACAGCATTTAGAGTGTTAACCAATCACAGAGTAGGCCCAGGACCCTCACATAGGGTGTAACTGCCCTTAGGAACATTAAAGGAATTACAAGGGTTGTCCCTCTTGCCTTGGGCAATGTGTACCCTTCTATTGTCTCAAACCTGCCTCCTTACAATAAGCTTATTGTTTTTTTTTAGAGAGAAAAGGAGAAAGAACACAAGTGGGGGAGGAGCAGAGAGAGGGAGAGAGAGAATCCCAAGCAGGCTCCATGCTGTCAGCACAGAGGCCAATTTGGTGCTCCATCCCATGAAACATGAGACTGTGACCTAAGCCAAAATCAAGAGTTGGGCACTTAACCGACTGAGCCACCCAGGTGCCCCCAAAAATTACTTAAAAATGTTTAATTTTTAAAAATCCACATAAGTGGGCCTGTGCAATTCAAACTTGTGTTGTTCAACTATACAACTGTATTCTCGTTTTAACACTCTCTATTGTCTTGCATTTGCATAAAAATGTAATTTGTATTCATTTACCTCTCTCCTACTTCACATGATAGATTCTTTCATACTAATGACTAGGTATCATTTAACTTTGTACTTTCAGATTTTAATACCTAGACCAGCAATGACAATAAAAGTGTGCTAAACAAATAAATTTGGATGTATTTAAATACATTACTTAAAGTTCATGGACAACAGATCTCTCCACCCTACCCTCAAAAGCCAACTACTTCCATCTACAAGAACCATGACAGTCAATTCCACCATTTGATAGCACTAATGTTCTAAACAAAAAACAAATGATATGCCTTTGGAGATGAAGTGTTTCCTACTGCAAGGACACAGAAGTCCTTGAATCAGATGGCAAACTCATAAAGATGTTATAAAAAGGATTCAAACATCAGAATTATGGTTAGGTTGGCTAATTGATTCTTAAAATTATTGTCAGGGAAACATTGATGCACAGTAAGTAATTTGCAATTATATCCTAGTATTTAGAAAAATAGTTTTGCAGTAACAGTTTTATGATGGTAATGTAAAAGAAAAGGGAAAATCATAGTTCCATTTCTACATTTCATGATTAAAAATAGTAAGAAAACAACATTCTAACTTTATTCTCTTCTCTACATGTACAATGTGCAAAGCACTAAAAGGCAACATCAGCAAATCTTGTAAAACTGTCATTTCTGCCAATATAAATATAGAAAGCTACATATCTTCCTTTAAAAATCAGAAATAAATCAAATTATTTTTCTGAAATCAACATGAATATAAAATAACATCTGGCAGAATTTCCCAAACTTTTTCCATCAAACTCTAGTTACATGAGATGTTAATACTCTCACAAAACAAGAGTTGAAAACAGTTATTTCATCTCCAAATGCAATCACACTGGGAATTGAGGCTTCAGCACACAAACTTTAAGAGGATACAATTCAGTCTCCTTAAAAAAGGGAAGTACTGGGGGGCACCTGGTTGGCTCAGTCAGTTAAACATCCTACTGTTGATTTCAGCTCAGTCATGAGTCAGGCTCTGCACTGAGTGTGGAGCTTGGTAGTGATTCTCTCTCCCTCTGCCCCTCTCCCCTGCTTTTGCATGCTCACTCTCGCTCGCTCTCCCTCTCTCTTAAAAAAAAAAAAAAAGGGAAGTACTGATATATATAACACAAATGAACTTTGAAAACATGATGCTTAATGAAGGAAACCAGACACACAGAAAAACATAGGAGTCCATTTTTATGAAATACCCAGAAAACATAAATATAGAAAAACAAAAAGCGTATTAGAGATTGTTAGAAGATGACAGGAGGACGGGAAAAGGATGTGAATCGTAATGAGTACAGTGTTTTTCCTTTTGGGGTGATGAAAAAGTTCTGCAATTAGATAGTGGTGATGGTTGTACAACACTGTAAATGTACTTAATGCCATTGAATTATATACTTTATAAAATAGTTAAGACAGTAGTTACCATATGACTCAGCAATTCTACTACTACGTATGTATCAAAAAGAAATGAAAACACATACACATATCCACACAAAAATTCTTTGGGGCGCCTGGGTGGCTCAGTCAGATAAGCATCCAACTTCAGCTCAGGTCATGATCTCACAGTTTGTGGGTTCGAGCCCTGCATCGGACTCTATGCTGATGGCTCTGGAGCCTGGAGCCTGCTTCACATTCTGTGTCTCCCCCTCTCTGCCCCTCCCCCGCTCAAGCTCTGACTCTCTCTTTCTCTAAAAAATGAATAAATGTAAGAAAAATTTTTTTAATTTTTAAATATATGCTCAAAAAATGTTCATAGCAGGGTTATTTATAAATAGGCAAAAGATGGAAACAATTCAATTATCTTTCAGCTGATTAAAAAAACATGATATATCCATAAAATGGAATATTATTCAGCAATAAAAAGGAGTAAGGTACTGGTACATGCTACAACATGTATGAATCTTGAAAACATTGTGCTAATAAGCCAGATACAAAAAGGCCACATGTTGTACGATTCCCTTTATACAAAACAGGGAAATCTATAGAGATAGAAAGTAGATTAGTGGCTGGCAAGGGATAGAAGGAGTGGGTAATGAGTAAGTGACTTTTAATGGGTACAATTTCTTTTGGGGGAGATAAAAATTTTCAGGCATTAGACAGTGGCTATACCTATACAACTTTGTAAATATAGTACTGAAAACCAATAAACTGTATGTTTTTAAATGAGACAGTTTTGCATGAGAACTGTATCTCAATAAAACCATTATATAAAAAGGTACCTAAGAACATTTTAAAATATGACAGATAGTAATAAACAAGGCGCCTGGGCATCCAACTCTTGGTTTCCCCTCAGGTCATGATCTCACAGTTCATGCGTTTTAGCCCCAAGTCAGGCTCTGAGCTGCCCGTGCAAAGCCTGCTTGGGATTCTCTTTCTCTTCTCCCTCTCTACCCCTCCCTCACTCACGCTCTCTCTCCAAATAAATAAATGGAGGGAAAAAAGACTATGGAGAAAAATTAAACAAGTAAAAAGAGTAAAGATGGTAAATTTTAGATAAGTGACCCAGAAAAACCCTCACTGAAAAGGTGAAGGAGGTAGGAAAGCAAGCCATATGGACATTTGGGGAAGAATGTTCCAAGCAAAGGAAAAAAGCAAATGTGAAGGCCATTCTCCATATCTGAAGAAAAGCAGGAAAACCATGCAGCTGGAGCAGAGGAAAAAAAGTGGAATGAAAGCAGAGAAGTGGAACAGTAGCACAGACCACATAGTGTCTCACAGGTCACTGCAAGAAGAATAGTAACATGATCTGAATAATTTTAACAGGATTATTCTGGCTGTGTAAAAAGTACAATGAAGGGTGGTGTAATTCAAAGTTAAGGAGATAAGTTGGGTTCTGCTGCTCAATAGCTTATCTTACTCAAGAGCTTTTTAAAACACCAGCACTCTGAAATGGGCACCCTCCTACACTGTTGGTGGGAATGTAAACTTGTACAGCAGCTCTGGAAAACAGTGTGGAGGTTCCTCAAAAAATTAACAGTAGAACTCCCCTATGACCTGAACAGAGGTACCCCAATGTTCATAGCAGCACTTTCAACAATAGCCAAATCATGGAAACAGCCTAAATGTCCATCAACTGAAAATGGATCAAGAAGATATGGTTTACATATACAATGAAATACTACATGGCAATGAGAAAGAATGAAATCTGGCCATTCATAGCAATGTGGATGGAACTTGAGGATGTTATGCTAAGTGAAATAAGTCAGGCAGAGAAGGACAGATACCATATATTTTCACTCATATGTGGAACAGGAAAAAAATTAACAGAGGACCATGGGGGAGGGAAAAGGGAAAAAATAGTTGCGGAGACGGAGGGAGGCAAACCACGAGAGACCTTTGAATACTGAGAACAAACTGAGGGCTGATAGGGGTGGGAAGGTGGGGAAGGGGGGTGATGGGCATGGAGGAGGGCACGTGTTAGGATGAGCACTGGGTGTTAAAGGAAATCAACTTGACAATAAACTATAAAATAAAAATAAAATAAAACTCCAGCGTCTCTTGAGCACATGGGTGGCTCAGTTAGTTAAGCACCCAAATCTTGGTTTTGGCTCAGGTCATGATCTCCCAATTTCATGAGTTCAAGCCCCATGTTAGACTCTGTGCTGGCAGCATGGAGTCTGCTTGAGATTCTCTCCTTCCTTCTTCCCCTCTTCCCATTTGCACTGTCTCTGTCTCTCTCAAAAGAAATAAACTTAAAAAAAACTTCTTTAAATGATAAAAGAGCACCTGGGTGGATCAGCTGTTTAAGTGTCTAACTACAGCTCATGCCATGAACTGTCAGTTGGTGAGTTAGAGCCTACATTGGTCCGTCTGCTGTCAGTACAGAGCCTGCTTCAGATCCTCTGCCTCCCGTTCTCTCGGCCCCTCCCCTGCTTGTGCCCTCTCTCTTTCAAAAATAAATGGACATAAAATAATAATAAAAATGTAATTAAAAAATAATCTTAGGGTCGCCTGCATGGGTCAGCCTGTTGAGCATCCACCTCTTCATTTTGACTAAGGTCATGATCCCAGGGCTGTGGGATTAAGCCCTGTGTCAGGCTTAGTAAGGGCTCAGCAATGAGCATGGAGCCTGCTTAAGATTCTCCCTCTCCCTCTGCCCCTCTCCCTTGCTTGTGATCTCTCTCAAATAAAGTTAAAAAAAAAACAAAACACATCATTGGAGTGGCTCAGTTGGTTAAGCATCTGACTTTGGCTCATAGTTGGTGAGTTTAAACCCCATATTGGGCTCTCTGTCAGGACAGAGCCCTCTTAGTATCAGCCATCTCGCCCTCTCTATTCCTCCCTAACTGGCACTCACTCAAAAATAAACAAACATTTTTAGAAAATCATTCATGGGTTCCAGGGTGGCTCAAATGGTTGAGCGACTTTGGCTCAGGTCATGATCTCACAGTTTGTGGGTTCAAGCCCCACTTCAGGATCTGTGCTGATAGTTGGAGCGTGGAGCCTGCTTCAGATTCTGTGTCTTCCTCTCTCTCTGCCCCTCTCGTACTCATGCTCTGTCTCTCTCTCTCTCCCTCTCAAAAATAAACAAACACTAAAAAAAAAAATTTTTTTTTAATCATTCACTGTCGCCCCTGGATGGCTCAGCTGATTAAGTGTCTGATTCTCAGTTATAGCTCATGTCATGATCTCATAGTTTCATTGGGTTTGAGCCCCACTTTGGGTTCTGTGCTGATGGTGCAGAGCCTACTTGGGATTCTCTCTCTTCTCCCTTTCCCATGGCCCCTCACCTGCTCGTGCTCTATCTAAATAAATTTAATTATTTTTTGTGGGGAGCTGCCAGAAGAACAAAGATCAGCCACCTGCAGGCAGGACAGTGTTATTACTCCCCAGCTCAGCGCTAGAGATAGTCAGGCTGGGCTTTCTTATCGGCCCCTCAGGCGCTGTGCTAAAATTGCAGTTTCGGTTTCCCCTTTACCCTAGCCTTTTCCTAAAAATCACTTGACCCTGTTTCCTAGCAACCGACCTACTCAGCTGCCTGGTTTCCTGCCTTCTACCCTTTATAAGATGTGTGTGTTCTCTCAATAAACTAGGCTTGATCAGAGACCTTGTCTTGCCTCCATTCTCCGTGCTCCCTGCCCTACCCCATTCTCACCCCCTCCCTCAGGACCTGCTTTGACTGACCTGCTGGACGGGTCAATTTTTAATAAAAAAAATAAATTAAAAAAATCATTCACATACTACCATGTTCAGATTTGCCTTACCTATTTTTTTTGTTTGTTTTTTATTGATTTTTGAGAGACAGAGAGAGGCAGCATGAGCAGGGGAGAGAGAGAGAGGGAAACACAGAATCTGAAGCAGGCTCCCAGTTCTGAGCTAGCTGTCAGCACAGAGCCTGATGCAGGGCTCAAACCCACAAACCGTGAGATCATGACCTGAGCCAAAGCTGGACGCTTAACCGATAGATTTGCCTTATCTAAACATTATCAGTAGTATTATTTATTTGATACTATATTTATATTGACTTGCTTTTTTTGACCTTCTCCTAAAGCATATCTTTAAAATTACGAAGTTGGTATTTTTTCTTATGCATATAAAAATATGACTATTAAAAATTTGTTTAAAGTCTGTCAATATACTATCACCAGAAATAAAAAGAAACCATCTCTAAACTCTTTACCAGGGTTTCTCAAAGTGTAGCAAATAATGACTTAGAAATAGTTTTCTTTTGTTATTCATATACTAAGGAAAGACTTTATTCACCCAGCCACAGAAGCATGAGGAAAAAAGACTGACAGGAAAAATTCATTAAGTTAAACAAAATCAGGATTAAAGTACTCAAAAGAGTATCATAGATAAGCTGCTATATTACAACTGCCACTTCAGATAGCTGTGAAATTAGGTGATTAACTAGTTGGTACCTAACCTTCTAATTTCTGTATAAGTCTAATTACATGAAATAGAAGTGGGAGTTTTGATTTTTTACTTTGCTTTTCTGTTTGGAGTATCATTGTAACTAATATATTGTAAATGACGGAATACAATTGCATATGTTAAAAAAATAAATTGTATAAAAAAATTGAACATGTAAAAGAAAAAAAAATAAAGTACTCAAAAGATATAGACATTTATAAGCAAGTAATTAAAGCTAAGATCAGGGGTGCCTGGGTGGCTCAGTCAGTTAAGCCTCCGACTTCGGCTCAGGTCAGATCTCACATTCGTGGGTTCCAGTCCCACGTCAGGCTCTGTGCTGACAGCTAGCTCAGAGCCCGGAGCCTGCTTCCATTTCTGTGTCTCCTTCTCTCTCTGCCCCTCCCCCTCTCATGCTCTGTCTCTGTCTGTATCAAAAATAAATAAAACATTAAAAAAAATTAAAAAAATAAAATACATTTATAAAATAAATAAATAAATAAAGCTAAGATCAAAATCCTGAAAGAAAATGAATTTTACACCAATAGCTCAAGTAAATTACAAGTGTCCTAACCAATCTGTGCTCCAGTCTTGTTTTTGTCAAAGAATTTGCTGCACTGCAGCCAAAAAGATTAAAAATATGTATATATACCTGATCATAGCACTACCTTGCTTAAAACTCTTCAATGCCTTCCAGAACATTCATAATAAAGTCCAAATTGTCTATCAAGCCCTAGAAGGTCTTTCATTCTCCAATTATTGTAAGCCTTTTCAGCTGCATCATTTGCTACTTTTCCCCTCAATTCTGTTCCAGTCATACTTAATCTGTCATACTCTCAGTCTCACATTTATGTCCTACATTTTCTCAATCTAAAACCTAAATCCCTCAATTAAATCATGTACTCTCTTAACTCTTAAGTTTTTGGCATTGAATTAAACCACCACTTTATCTGTTTAACCCCCATCTAACTAGAAGCTTCCTAGAGGTTTGGGGCTGTAGTTTTTGAGTTTTTCATTATAACCATATGCTTGGCATATAAAAGGAACTCAATACATACATGTTTGTTAAATGAATGAGCCCCATATTACCAGGACCACTTAAAAAGTGTATGTGTACATATGCACATACATACATACTAGACTACAGGAGCCACTAATTTCTATTTGCATAGGCTTTTAACCTACTATAATAAATGTAAAGGTTCTTTTTTAGCTTAAAAAGCCATACTATTCGGGCACCTACATGGATTAGTTGGTTAAGCATCTGACTCTTGATTTCAGCTCAGGTCATGATCTCATGGTTGTGAGATCAAGTCCCAGTGTCAATTCCTGCTTGGGATTCTCTCTCCCCCTCTCTTCCTGCCCCTTCTCTGCGCACACACGCACACACACACACACACACACACACACACACACACGTGCTCGTTCACTCCCTTTCAAAATAAATAAACATTTTTAGAAAGCCATATTATTAATGTCCTTTTTGTAATTAAAGTAGTTAAAATCAAACTAATGATAATTTAAATAACATTAATATAGGAAAATCTCTCCAAAAATATGACCCTGGGATAATCAAATGTGTACTTACTCATATCATCTGATATGTCTTCAGTTCCTGAAGCACTATCATCGGAATCACCAGTATTATCTGTACATGCTTGCTGCTTCTGAGATCGTGGTGAGTTTTCCAAAGATTTTTCTCCCTCTACAACATCAATATTCACTTTGTCCAGAGAAGTAAAGGAACTTGGAATTTTTTTTCCAATCTGCTGTAATTCTATCTGTCGCATGTTTTCTTTAAACGGTAAAGTGGGTGCCTTCTCTGGTTCTGTTAGTGAACCAAGGACTTTTTCTGATTTCATATGAGAAATGGGTGCTTTTTCTGTTTTCCTCTGTGAACTAAGTGCCTTTTCTGCTGCTGTTGTCTGGGAGCTGGGTGTCTTTTCTGTTTTCACTGGTGAATTAGGTGACTTTGGTGATTTTTCTGCTCTTGCCTGTGAAACAGGTACCTTCTCTGCTTTTACTGGTGAATTGGGTGATTTTTTTGTTTTGCAATGACTTTGATCTCGAAGGACTAGTCCCAAATCTTTAGGGCTTGCTACGTTGGCAACACTTACTTTACATGATTTAGCCTCTGTCTTTTCTACACAAATATCATTTTGCTTATTTTTTTTACTACTATTCCTATTTGGAGAGCTGGTCCCAATTTCTTTTATGGATTTATCATTTCTAGCTTTCAAAGTTTGATTAGATATAACTTTAACTGCTTTGCTTTCTTCTGAAAGAACCCAAGCATTCTTCTTTGGTTCATGATTTTCATTTTTAGAGGTCTTAGACTCTTCCATTATTTGAAAACCTTCTTCTTCCAAATTGTGATACTGTAAAATGGAAGATTTCTCGTAGTTGAACTGCTTCAAGTCCAGATTAGGCAAACAAACTATTGGGTTGGGAAAAAAAAAATCTGTTATTTAAAACACAAAAGCCATTTATTAAAACTTGGTGAGACTTTCAAAATTCATTCTTAAAACTAAAGAAATAGTAAAAAATTTAAAACTCTGAAAAACATATGAGGAGTTAAAACCCACTTAGTAAACAACAACCAAATGCTCATAAAGAAGGTTCTAAAGTAATTATGGCAGTATGACATCAAAACAAACAATTTTAGAAGTAAAATTTGTTTTACATTACTCAGTAAAATTTCAACTAAAAGGGAAATAAAACCTGCAACTGTTAAGAAAAATTGATTCAGTATCTAATGGATAGTTGATACCTGTCACAACACAGCATTTTATATACTGTTAAGTGAAACTGCAATACAATCTAAGTTTATTTTGGGAGTATCTGCTGTATAATTGGATTTAATGAAATGTTTAGAGGTGTAGGAGGCATGACTTTGAGTAGATAATGAAAGAAAATGTAAAATGCTTATTGATTCATGATGTGGTTTCATCTTAGCTTGGGCAAACCATGCAGTATTTAATACATAGTAGCAGAATATTTACTATTGAAGCTTGAAAAGATGCGAGTTCTTTGTGTGCAATCTTTCATTTATGCATGTGAGAGGGTTTTCTTTTTTTTAATATTTTTACATTGTAGTGCTTGTTTGCTAGTACTCTTGTGTTTTCTTCTAAGAGGTTTTTGATTAGTTTTTACATTTAGGTTGATTGCTTTAATCTATAATCTTGAGTGAAATTTAATGTTAGTTTTTACATTTAAGTTGATTATTTTAATCTATAATCTTGAAATGAATAAAATTTAATTAAATTTTTTAAAAAACCTGCAACTGATATACCACAATTAACATAAAAGGAAATGTGACAAATAAAACACAAGAATCCCAATCTAGGGGAGCCTGGCTGGCTTGGTCAGTGGAACATTCGACTCTTGATCTTGGGGTTGTGAGTTCAAGCCCCACTTGGTGTATAGATATTAAGCAAATAAAACTTTTAGAAAAAGAATCCCAATTTATAGGCAATATAGGGAACCAGTTTATAGAGGCCCAAATTGTAAGATTTTGCCCATATGACTTTCCTACTAAACACTACCTATTTATTGCTAACCTACTTCAAACTTGACTCTCTAAAGAAAGGGAAACAATGTCAACAGACTTTCTCCACCTCCAAAGTATAAAGGAGTTTAAATTAATTGTTATGAGATAAAAAAAATTAGAAATAGGAACCCAGAATTTAAAAATGATAGTAATCCTTTATATGATATTAAAATGGTGGATAAATGACATTATACATTTGTCAAAATCCATATGCCACTAAAAATAAACCCTAATATAAACTATGGACTTTGGGTGATAGTGACATGTCAATGTAGGTTCACTGATTGTAACAAATATATCACGCTGGGATGATGATAGGGAGGCTATTCCTGTATTGGAGTAGGGAGTTTATGAGCCTTCTGTGTTTTCTGGCCAATTCTACTATGAAAATTTAAACTGCTCTATAAAAACTAATGTTTAAAAAAGAAAGATAGAATACTAAAATCAGTCAGAACTCATTTTGTTCTAAAATATAATAGGAACAATTACACATTCACCATTGAGCACAAACTACAAATTAAAATACTGCACTGTATTATTTCAGTATTAGAAATACCCTATATACCATATTTTACAGACTTAAGAACTTTTTTACTGTTCACTTTGCCCTGTATGCCTTAAATTCAGATCTATGCTTCTAAACGAAGATAACTAACACAAATAAAATTTAAAGTCAGCTAAAGCAAACTATAAGTGGCATCTTTGATTTTACTTAATTTATTAAATTACAAATGTGGGCAACTGAACACCTCTAATCATGTAACCACATATCATATAAATGCAAAAAATCACCTAAAATAAAAAGTCCAAGACACAAGTCATATCCTCCCAACTATCTGTTTTTACCAAAACCTATATCCAAATAAAAGAAACTCAACTTATCTAGCTATGTCTCCACCACAACATCTTACTCAACTTGCACCTAGGTTTTATAATTCCTATTTGTAGTATAGTCCTATGTATCCTCTGCCTTTATCTCTGTCCAGATTGACATTCTTCTCTTTTATTTAAAAAAAAAAAAAAAAAAGACTAGATTCTTCTTCCTAAATTATTTTATGGGACATCTGGGTGGCTCAGTCGATTAAGCATCCATCACTTAGTTTTGTGGTTTCACAGGTTTGAGCCCTACACATCAGGCTCTGTGCTGGCAGCATGGAGCCTGCTTGGGATTCATTCTCTCCCTCTCCCTCTCCCTCCCTCCCTCCCTCTCTATGTCCCTCCCCAACTCATGCTCTTTCTCAAATAAATAAACTAAAAAATTTTATAAAATATTTTTTCAAATTATAAAGTTTAAGCCAAAACAAACAAACACAAAAAAAACAGAAACAAAAAAACCAAAAAACTTTAAGCCAAAACCATTATAGATTTTCACCATTAATGTCTTTTGTGGCTACTATTATTTTCAGTAAAAAGTTGTAGCACTTTTAGCTATAAAAGAATGTTTATATTCCTGTTTTTTTTGATATTTGAATTTATTAAATTTATACATTCTGCTCTCAATAGTCTTCATAAGGTGTTTCATATAAGTGCCAAAACAGTTGCCAGATATGACTATATCTAAATTCTTGTAGAAACTACTGCACATCCCTAATTTTAAAAATAAAAATGGATTCTATTTCTAAAAGATTAGTTTTACCTTATCCAGAAACCAAAATATTTTAAATTTTCCAATCCTGTTATATGATGATGACGCTTAATAATTTTACAGATGTCATCTCGCTGACAAAAGCCATAATACAACAAACATTTGATTGAGTCACACTGATCCACAATTCCATTTATAAAACTTTTTAGAGGAGCTCCTGGGAGGCTCAGTCACTTTAGCACAGGGCTCCTGATTTTGGTTCAGGTCATGATTTCGATGTTCGTGAGTTCAAGCCCCATACTGGGCTCTGCACTGGTGGCACAAAGACTGCTTATGATGATTCTCACTCCCTCTCTCTCTCTGCCCCTCCCCTGCTTGCACTCTCTCTCTCAAAATTAATTTTTTTAATAATTTTAAAGATTTTTCTTTAATGTTTATTCATTTTTGAGACAGACAGAGTACCAGTGGGGGAAGGGCAGAGAGAGAGAGGGAGACACAGAATCTGAAGCAGGCTCCAGGCTCTAGGGTCTGGAGCTGTCAGCACAGAGCCTGACAGAGGACCCAAATCCATGAACTGTGAGATCATGACCTGAGCCGAATTCAGGCACCCCAACAAAACTTTTTAGATATACTATTCTTCCACTCAAAAAACTCTATAAATCAAGTTACATAAATTAAAGCTATAAACATTAAAAAAATTAATGTACTTAATATAGGTAAATGCTAGTAAGGAGTTCAAAACTCAGAAAAATCGCTACATTTCACTCTGATTTGATTCATGTAACTAAAAGTACATTTAAATTTCTAACAGCAACAATACGTTATAAAAAAAACAAGCTTTATTTAATTTCTAATCTTCCTCATCTTTATTATTTTTTTAAATTTACATCAAGTAAATATAGCATATAGTACAACAATGATTTCAGGAGTAGATTCCTTAATGCCCCTTACTCATTTAGCCCATCCCCCTCCTACAAAACCCCTCTAGCAACCCTCTGTTTGTTCTCCATATTTAAGACTCTTATGTTTTGTCCCCCTCCCTGTTTTTATATTATTTTTGCTTCCCTTCCCTCCTCATCTTCTTATAAGAGTAACAAATGTCCTATTCAAAAAAAAAAGCATGGTAATATTAAATAGCAAAATTCCCATTGTAAGCTATCAACAGTACAAATTTTTCCCAAAAAAGTCATAATTTCTAGAAATGAAGTTCTCTCTGAGGAGGTAAGGTTTTAATGCTTTTTTTTTATTTATTTATTTTTGAGAGACAGAGAGAGAGAGTGCGAGCAGGCGAGGTTCAGAAAGAGAGGGAGATACAGAATCCAAAGATAGGCTCTAGGCTCTGAGCTAGCTGTCAGCACAGAGACTGATGCGGGGCTCTAACCCACGAACCGTCAGATCTGACCTGAACCGAAGCAGGACGCTTAACCGACTGAGCCACCCAAGCGCCCCGAGGTAAGGTTTTGAAAATAAGGTTCACTGCTTCCCAGTGCACACTCAGAGCAAAACTGGTGGAACCAAATAAAAATGTCACACCTACATTCTAGTTCCTGGCTATATTTCTAAAATGTAATAAATGAAGATTAAATGACATTCTAACCTTCATTAAGCAATTATTGTCAAGAAAATACAATGAATTTTTAATGAAATTTTTTAAAAAAGGTGTCTGAGTATAGACAACAATAGCATTTAGGATGTATCTCATTTCATTTTTATATTATTAAGATATTAATCGACTTCCTACTTCTATTTCTAATCATGTCTTTCTTCCTTGAGTCCTTAAAATGCCTACAGATACTGGACACTGAGAGAGTTCTTAGGTCCTGAGACTTCAAACAACAACTGGTACCAGATTCTTGACTTGCTGTTAAGAAAGAATTCAAGGACAAGTCAGAGTGAAATACAGCAGCGGAATCTTTACTACAAAGCAAAAGTACACACCTGAAGGAAAGAGGAGTACAGGCACACCCATAGGATCTGAATAGCACTGGGTGGATGTGGGGTTGATTTTTATTGGTGGTTATGATTTGGGCATGAAATATTCATATGGGATCCTGCGGAATAGGCAGAGATTTCTAGGAACTCTGCATAATACTATACATGCCCCATGTTAGCTACTATGAACAGGTGCTGTCTGATTTCAGGCTAACTGGGTCTCTGTGTATATATAAGTCAGTTAAGCAACAGCAGCAGGATGCTCATCATCGTTAGAAACCACAGAGCTATCCGAGTTTGCTTAACCACCACAATCTCTCGGTCAGGATCAGACTAGGTTCTTGGGTTTTTTGTTCCTCCTGTAAATATCCAGCACTTCCCTAGTCTGCCTGCCCCACTACCACAATGCTAGGTACTCAGTAGACATTCAAAATCACTATGAATTAAAGGAATATCCATTCCAGACTGATGGCCCTACACAGGGCCTGTAGTTATGCCTGTGCCTAGTAAGTCTAATTCTGGCATTGAGTATTAGCAAACAACTTGAAAATATAAGTCCAGTTCTCCAAAGTGAATTTTATCCATAATAAAAATAATAATCTGATCTCCATATGCTTCTTCTGTCTTCCCCAATATGTTCAGGATTCAAGAAAGGAAAGAGTGCTATTTATTGGGCCCCTTAGGCCCCAAGAAGTAGGTAAATTTTGTTAAGACTTGAATGTCTTACATGTCTATCCTATCTTCATATTTTGTTTAATTAAGTTTAAAATTCTAGGTTAGAAATCATTCACTTAAAATCCTACAGGTATTATTTCAATTATTTCTAGTTTCTAGTTAATATTACTACAGAAAAAATCACGCCATTCTTATTTTCCATCCTTTTTATTTCCTTTTTTTTTTTTAATGTTTATTTACAAGACAGGAAGAAACAGTGAGAGAGCTCGAAGACCGCACAAAGAGAATCCCAAGCAAGCTCCAGGTTTTCAGCACAAAGCCCAATATAGGGCTAAAACCTATGAACCGTGAGATCATGACTGAGCCAAAAACAAGAGTCAGACGTCCATATTTTCATCTTTTTTACTGAGCTGTTTCTTTTCTTTATGGAACCTTTTAGGATATTCTCTTGGTCTCCGTGTTGGTTTTTTTTTTTTTTTCCAATTCAGATTCAAGTTAGTTAACATATAGTGTAGTTAGTATTGGTTTTAAGTGCTCTGTAATTTCTTCAAAAATATAATGTTTATTTTTGAGGGGGGAGCAGAAAGGGAGGGAGACACAGAATCTGAAGAAGGCTCCAGGCTCTGAGCTGTCAGCACAGAGCCTGATGCAGGGTTTGAACCCATGAACTGTGAGCCAAAGTCAGACACTTAACCAACTGAGCTACCCAGGTGCCTGCCAAGTGCTCTGTAGTTTCTAAGTGACAAGCCCTGGAGAAGATATTTCTTCATGCATTTTTCTGAATATTCTGTTGGCTGTTTTAATCTCTAACTCAAATTCCCCAGTTTTGAAAACTTATTCTTATATTATGTCTTGTATCATTTCCTCCCTTTCATTTTCTCTGTCCTTTTCCTCTAGCTCCTGTTAATTGGACTTTTTGTCTCCTATATTGATTCTCCACTTAACTTACCTTTCTCTCCATTTCCCACCTTATTTTCTTTCCTAGGTGATCTCCTCAGCTTTATCTTCTACCTCTTCTACACTAAAGAGGAGAACAAGGGGAGCTATTATATTTTCATTTCTAAAAATGCTAACTCTGATTATTCCTTTTTATAACACTCTGTTCTTATCTCATGATTATCATCTCTTATTTCTGAACACTAAAAGTTTTTCTTAAATTTTTTTCTGCTCCCTGTAGTTTCCTGACTTTCTTATTTCTGTTTTCTTCTCTATCATACTAACATATGCATAATAGGAATCTCAGGAGAAAAAAAGAAAAAGAGAAATAAAACAGAAAGTACTTTAAGAAAATAGCCAAAACCTTCCCAAATCGGATAAAAGACAATTATACACAACCAAAAAGCCCAATAGCTCCAAGGAGAATAAACTAAAAAAATCCATACCAGGACCCACTACTATTCAATTTTGATAAACAATGAGAGAATTTTGAAAGCATTAAGAGAGAAGCAACTTTTCATATACAAAGAATTCACAATAAGATTAAAAGATGATTTCCCATCAGAAACCATGAAAGTCAGAAAGCGAGATGACATTTAAAGTTCCAAATGAAAAAAATGTCAACCAAGCAGTCTTTAGCACCTTATGGCAAAACTATACTCTACACTAGGAGAAATGAAGACACTTCCTGATAAACTTCCTGGAAATCAAAAAGTATTTAAACTCATGTGACTTACAGCCCCAAGGGAGTGGAAAGCTAGAAGACACACCTCTTACTATGTTTATCTCATTTAAAGGGTTTACTTTAAAGGATTAAGGTCTCCACCCCCTGCTTACTGTTAGTAAGCTCAAAAATCCCAAGAATGGTTCAGGCTTTTTTTCCCAGATGCGCCAAAAGCTAGGCGCCAAAAGCTAGACACCGGGCAAAATTCATGATAAGCAGCCCACTGTATACTCACCCACTTCCTTCACTGAAGTTATCACCAGTAACTTATATTGTTAACAATACTGGGATTTCTAGTTTTTTAAGTTCATTTATTTTGAGAAAGAGAGAGAGAAAGCAAAAGAGAAGGGGTAGATAGGGAGGGAGAAAGAGAATTCCAAGCAGGCTCCATGGTATTAGTCCAGAGCCCCATCACAACCTGAGCCAAAAATCTGGAGTTGGGTGCTCAACCAACTGGGCCATCCAGGCACCCCTCTCATTAACAATATTGTTAAGATGCCAACACTACCCAAAGTGATTTACAAATTTAATGTACTCACTATCAAAATCCCAATGGTATTTTTTACATAAATAGAAAACCTCATCCTAAAATTCATATGGAATTTCAAAAAACTCTGAATAGCCATATCAATCTAGAAAAAGAAGAAAAAAGCAGTTGGAAGGTTCACACTTTCTGATTTCAAAACTTAAGACAAAGCTACAGTAATCAAACAGCATGATACTGGCATAGAAAGAACATAGATCAATAGAATAAAACAGAGCCAGGAATAAACCCTCACATATGTGGTCAACTGATCTGACAATGATGCTAATAATATTCAGTGGGGAAAGGACAGTGTTTTCAAGAAATGATGCTCTGAAAACCAGACATGTACATTCAAAGGAATGAAGGTGGACCCTGACCTTATACCAGTTACAAAAATGTACTCAAAATGGATCAACTTAGGCACTAATTATAAAGCAAAAGACTAGAACAAAATTCAAATGACTGATGATACCAAATTGGTAAGGAAAACTATCATAAAATCATAAAATATATTACTATGCAGCCCTAAAACAGATTAAGTTTCTATTCTGCTATGGACTGATAGTAAAGACATACTGTTAAACAAAAAAAGGAACACACATAGGAGCATGTAGTACACTAAATCTATGTAAGAAAAAAGACAGTGGGGCACCTGGCTGTCTCAGTCAGTGGAATGTGTGACTCTTGATCTCAGGGTTGTAGGTTCGAGCCCCATATTGGGTGTAGAGACTACTTAAAAATAAAACCTTTAGAAAGAACAAAAGAAAAGAATATACATACCTTAATTTTCACAAACTATATAAAAATTATAAGTCTTTATGATCTTGGGTCTGGTAACAGCTTAAGTATGACATCAAAAGCAACTACAAGGGTGCGAGGATGGCTCAGTTAGGTGGAGCATGCGATTCCTGATCTCAAGGTTCATGAGTTCAAGTCCCCACAAAAATAAGTAAATATGTAATCTTTATAAATAAATAAACTTAAAAAAAAAAAGACAACAAAGAAATACTGGATCATCAAAATTTAAATTTCTTCCTTGACATCTGTCTTGGACATGAGTTTTTGGATTTGACACCAAAACCAAAGACAACTAGGGGTTCCTGGGCAGCTCAGTCAGTTGGGCATCCAACTTCAGCTCAGGTTATGATCTCACAGTTCATGGGTTCAAGCCCTATGTTGGGCTCTATGCTGACAGCTCAGAGCCTGGAGCCTGCTTTGGATTCTGTGTCTCCCCCTCTCTCTCTGCCCCTCCCCTGCTCATATTATCTCTCTCAAAAATAAACATTAAAAAAAAATATTTTTTTTCCAAAACCAAAGACAACCAAAGCAAAAATAAACAAGGAAAACTATCAAATTACAAAGCTTCTACACAGCAAAGGAAACCATCAGCAAAATAAAAAAGCAACCTGCCCTGCAAGAGACATCAAGGTCATGGTCTCACAGTTTTTGAGTTAGAGCCTCATTTTATGAGTTGGAGCCCCACATCAGGCTCTGTGCTAACAGCTCAGAGCCTGGAGCCAGCTTTGGGTTCTCTGTCCCTCCCCAACTTGTGTGTGCACATGTGCAAGCTCTCTCTCTCTCAAAAATAAACAAACATTAAAAAAAAATTTTTTTTTTCATTAAAAAGAGAACTACCATATGATCCAGCAATTCCACTCTGGGCATTTATTCAAAGGAAACAAAAACACTAACTCAAAAAGATCTGCACCCCCATGTTCGCTGTAGCGTTATTTACAATAGCCAAGACATGGAAGCAACCCGTGTCTATCACAGATGAACTGATAAAGAAAATATGGTATGCAATGCAGTTTTATTAAGCCCTGAAAAAGTAGAAAATCTTGGCACTTTTAACAACTTGGATGAACCCTGAAGGCATTATGCTAAGTGAAATAAGTCAGAGAGAGACAAAAACTGTATGATCTCACATGTAAAATCTAAAACAAACAAAAATGAACCCACAGCTATGGAGAGCAGAGGCTGGGGTGGGGGGGCAGGAAAAATATGGGCAAAAGAGATCAAAGTGGTGGGGTGCCTTGGTGGCTCAGTCAGTTAAGTGACTGACTCCTGATTTCAGCTCAGGCCATGATCTCATGGTTCATGAGTTCAAGCCCCACATCAGACTCTACAATGTCTCAGTGTGAGTCTGCTTTGGATTCTCTCTCTCTGCTCTTCCCATGCACACTCTCTCTCTCAAAATAAATAAATAAACTTTAAAAAAAATTTTTTTAATAGGTCAAAGTGGTCAAGATGTACAAACTTACAGTTATTAAAGAAAATAAGTTCGGGGATGTAATGTACAGTATTGCTGAAAGTTGCTAATAGAGTAAATCTTAAAAGTACTCATCACAAGAAAAAATAATTTATTAACTATGTGATGATGGATGTTAATAACTAGATTTATTGTGGAGATCATTTTATAATATATACAAATATCAGAGCATTATGTTGTACACCTGAAACTAATATATCTTAATTATATCTCAACAAAACAAAAATGAAAACATCTGTTCAGCAAGGACACTACCAAAAAAGTGAAAAATAACCAACAAAATGGGAGAAAATATCTGCAAATCACATATTTAAATAAGGGTCTAGTATCCAGAATATATAAAAAACTCCTACAACCTAAAGACACTTAACAAATGGGTGAAAGACTTATCCAAAGATAAGTGCATGAATAAATGCTCAACATCATTAGTCATTAGGGAAATGTAAATCAAAACTACAATAAAACACCACTTTATTCTTACTAGGATGATCAAAAAAGCAGAAAATAACAAATGTTAGTGAGGATATGGAAAGACTAGAATCCTCACGCAACTGCTGGTGAGACTAAAATGATGTAGCCAATGCAAAAAACTGTTTGGCAGTTCCTTAAAAACTTAAACACAGAATTAGGACATGATCTAGCAATTCTACTCTGAGACATATATCCCAAAGAACTGAAAGCTGGGACTCAAATAGTTATTTGTATGCCCATGTTCATTACAACATCATTCACCATAGCCAAAAGGGGGAAGCAACCCAAATAACTAACAAACAGATAAGCAAAATGTGGTACATATACAATGGAATTGTACTTAGCCATTGAAAGAAATTCTGACACATGCTACAACATGGATGAACCTTGACAACATTGTACTAAATAAAATGTCAGTCACAAAAGGACAAATTTGGGGGCACCTGGGTGGTTCAGTCAGTTAAGCATCCGACTCAGGTCATGATCTCAGTTTGAAGGATCTAGAGACTTACACTGGGCTCTGCACAGACAGCACAGAGCTACTTGGGGTTCTCTCCCTCTCATTATGCCCCTCCCTCTCTGTCTCTCTCTCAAAATAAATAAACTATAAAAAAACAAGAGGACAGGGGCGTCTGTGTAGCCCAGTCAGTTGGGCATCCAACTTCGGCTCAAGTCATGATCTCACTGTCCATGAGTTCAAGCCCCAAGTCAGGCTCTGTGCTGACAGCTCGGAGTCTGTAGCCTGCTTGGGATTCTTTGTCTGTCGGTCAGTCTCTCAGTCAGTCTGTCTGTCTGTCTCTCTCTCTCTCTCTCTCTCCCTTTCCCTGCTCATGCTCTGCCTGTGTTGATCTCTCTCTCTCTCAAAAATAAATACACATTTTTTAAAAAGGACAAATATATATAACTCCAATTATAAGATATTTAAAATAAGTAAATTCATAAAGACAGGTAATAGAACAGAAGTTATCAGGGAGTGGGAGATGAGGGGAATGAGAAGTTACTATTTAATGAGTTTCTGTTTTGGATGATAAAAAAAAGCTCTGGAAATAATCGTGATGATAATACAACATTGTGAATGTACTGATACTACTAAGTTGTACACTTAACTGGTAAATTCTGTTATTTATGTTTTTCAATAAAAATCTTAAAACTCAAAAGAGGATAATTAAAATAATGTGCACTGAGCTTATATAAGATATCACAGACCTCAAACCTTAATCACTCTCAAACAACTAGAAGTTTTTTTAAAAATACTTTTTGTATGGGTAAAATCAACTGACAAGAATTTTTATGATCAAAGGCAAATGCAACTGTGCCCCTTCCTTCAAAGCCAGTTTTGTGAATAAATAGGATTTCTAAACTAAATTACCTAGATACTCATCCAAAGCCCAATTATGTAAAGCTTTCTGGATTAGTCTATCCCTTTTTCTTCTTTATTCATCTGGTAAGCCTTTTTAGACATTTTATTATATATTAGAATCTTTTCCAGTGATAGACAAAAGAAATTTAAGTTACGCTTCTTTTCACAAGCTATTTGTTGGCCTCACACTGCCAACTGTTTTAGGGCTTTTTTCCTAATGAGATATGGTGATTATGTGGGTCCCCAATTACCCAAGGCACAATTTCCTTTTCTTCCTTATAAATAATCAAGAACTAGTACTACAGATTAAAAGTTCTGTGCAAGATTTACCAGAGAGCTCTTGATTCTTCTATTATCAAGCAGCTTCTGAGTAGTTATAATGATACACCTAACACTTTTTCAGTGGGTTTACCTGTTTATTAGGGATACCTCCTGTATTCTATAGATCCAAATATTGTGATATGTAACTCTGCTGGTCCTACATGGCTTTTGAAATTTGACAAACTATAATTTGAAATAAGCCAGGTTACACTGCAGTAACAACCTCTATCACTCAATGCTGATCACAGCATAAGTTGATTTATCAACTCGTGTAAAATCCTCTGTGAGTTCAGATGCTCTTCAAGGCAGATGTCCTTCATGCGTTGACTCAACATTCCAAGCTGCTTAATTTTATGCTACCTCTCACTTTTAGTAAAACAGGGAGAAAAAGACTAGCACTGGTTACTTTTGCTCACATATCATTTGCCTAAACAGGTCACTGGGCAGTACCTAACTTCAAGGCAATAAGGCACACAACCCTCAGAAGCCTCCAAATAAAAAGTAACAATTCTTATTACATTGGTACAAGCTGAAATATGGCAGCCTCTTTCTCTCAATGCATGTTACTCTTTCCCTCCAATACTTCTGTTCAGGGCTAATTTCATAAATATGTGATCTGTGTCACCACTACGGCTCCCTGCTCCAAAAGAAAGACCCTATGCTTGGTTCGAAATTGCTGTCACTGCAGGGCTTGGGTGGCTCAGTCAGTTAAGTGTTAGACTCCCACTAAGGTCATGAATGCACGGTTTGTGAGTTCAAGCCCTGCATCAGGCTCTCTGCTATCAGCGCAGAGCCCACTTCAGACTCTCTCTCTCTCTCTCTCTCTCTCTCAAAAATAAACCAACACTTTTAAAAAAGCTTCTGTCACTATCTTGAAATTTTTAATTTTATCTTTGAATTTGTGTTTTATAGTTTATAGTCTAATGGGACAATGAAACATGCATAGGAGCAGTGGAGATACATGCGAAATGCATGTCTGACATTACTGTCTACTTCATTCTCATACAGCTTTGGTGATACACATGAGCACAGAATTCCAGTGGATCCACAGTATATGTGCAAGTTCAGCTAGACTCAGAGTGGGTATAAGGTAAGCATGTTGTCTACAACAAAGCAAGCAGTGGTACTAACAGCCAAAGAACCTACATACTCTATTTGAATCATAACTTGCTTCAAACACAGAAGAAAGACAATAATATTCTATAAACATGAATGACAAAAAAAGTAAAATAAAAACCTTTTATATTTTTTCTTACTCATGTTACTTCCCTGCATTAACCAACCACTTATGCTCAAAGTGATGACACAGAAAGAAAGGAAAAGATAGAATAAGCCACAGTTTCTTTTTGTTTCAGTACTGCCATGGTCAAAGGTAGAGCATGTTGGGATATCTGGCTGGCTCAGATGAAAAAGCATGAGACTCTTCCTCTTGGGATCATGAGTTCAAGCCCCACCACACTGGGTGTAGAGATTATTTAATAAATAAACAAACAAATAAATAATAATAAAATAAAACAAAATAAATGTTTTAGAGTAGAGAGTGTCGCTGGAATGTGCAAGTATAAGAAGTGAAATAAAAATAGTTGAGGGATAGGGGTGCCGGGTGGCTAAGCTGGTTAAGTGTCTGACTTCAGCTAAGGTCATAATCTCATGGTTCATGGGCTTGAGCCCTCTAGTGGCTCTATACTGGCAGCATGGAACCAACTTGGGATTCTCTCTCTGCCCCTCCCCTGCTTGCTCTCTAAATAAATAAATAACTTTATATTTTAAAAAATTAGTTGAGAGGCACCTGGGTGGTTTCATCAGGTAAGCATCCAAATCTTGATTTTAGCTCAGGTCATGATCTCATGGTTAGTTCATGGGTTCGAGCCCCGCTTCGGGCTCTGTGCTGACAACATGGGATTATCTATCTCCCCTTCTCTCTGCCCCTTCCCATCCTCCCTCTCTCAAAAATAAAGACATTAAAAAAAATATCTGAGTTAAGTTTTGTGCAGTGTTTTCCCTGTTCTGCTAAAAATGAGATATGAATGTATACCCTATGAAATACCAGCAATTCCATAGAAGAGTTAAATATCCTTATATTTGCACTTAGAAATGATACTAGACAATATAAAGATGAATAGTAAAACTCATGCTTAATAATTCAAATTTTTAAATTGTTCTATATTTAGAATAATATTTACAAGTAAATTAAAAATAAATAAGTAAATGGGACACCTGGGTGATTCAGCTGGTTAGGCGTTCAATTTCAGCTCCAGTCATGATGTCGGGGTTCTTAGGTTCAAGCCCCTCATGGGACACTATACTGACAGCTCAGAGCCTGGAGCCTGCTTCCAATTCTGGTTCTCCCTCTCCCTCTCTCTCTGCCTACTCCCCTCAAAAATAAACATTAAAATTTTTTAATAAATACTTAAAAATCAAAGTAAATTAAAATACCATGAGAAGTTGAGAAAAAGATCACAGAAGAAAGGAAAAAGCTTTATATTTTAGTAACTTGTTTAAGATTTTATTTTTAAGTAATCTCTAAATCCAACATGGGGCTCAAATTTACAACCCTGGGATCAATAGTGACATGCTAAACCGACTAAGCCAGCCAGGTGCCCCTATATTTTAATAACTTTATTAGCAATGGTTTTTTCCTACTTTTTGAGCAAGGACTTTGCATTTTCATTTTGCATTTTGCCCTGCAAACTCTGTAGCTGGGCCTGCATTTGTTCAGGTAAATAATTATAAATCTGGAATTCGTGTTAACAAAGATTATTTGCCAACAATCACATATAAGGTCCTGGGTTAAAAGCTGAAGATACAATGATAAATAATGGGCTCATGTCTAAAAGGGGAGACAGTCATAAACAAATAATGACAATATATTATGAGACACATGTTATGGAAACCCTGTGGAAAGAGCCTTTAGAAAAGCCTTCATCATGGAGGTAACAGTTGGTCTGAGAAAGAACTTCCCACTTAAGGAAAGAAAGTGAGAAAGGATAGTCCTAATAATAAGACCTGTATATACTAAACAAAATGTATTTATAAAATTTTGGCAAGTTTTTTAGGACCATAAAATAGCACACATAATGATGAATACAGAAGATGAACTGAGAATGTAAATTGGTGCACACATTTGCATACCAAGTCAAGTTTACACTTTAAGCAAAAAGAAGGCATAGATTTATAAGCAGAAGAGTGGCACAATTACTGTATAGGAAGACAGAGTGGAGAGGAAAATGAGATAAATGAGTAAAGTAAGTAATAGTAATTATCAATAATAGTAAAAAGCATTAAGGGGGAGGGGGAAAGGGAAAGGAGGTGGTAGTCATGGAGGAGGGCACTTGTGGGGAAGAGCACTAGGTGTTATATGGAAACCAACTTTACAATAAACTATAAAAAATAGTAAAAAGCATTAGCTTACTTAGGTCCTTATCACAAGCAACTTTAGTGGGATTAGGAAGGAGAAAATGCTGTGTTAAAGGAGTTTCTTTCTAGAAGAACCTTTCAGGCTCTTTAATATGCTAATAAGCACTGCAAATCTCTCAGAGATAATTTGCAACACTTCTCAGATTTATTCGACTAAAGAAACCTCTCTTTCCAGGACCACCACTGAAGAAATGTGAAGGACACAATTTTAACACTTTTCTATTACAGAGATGGCAGTGCTGAGTGAGAAAAGCAGAGGGCAGTAGAGGGCTTAAGATGGGGTAAAACAATAGTAAATATAAGGAACAGAAAGAAATCTAAATAAAGTCCTGTCAAGCTGTATTAAGGGCCTAACTATATAAAATACCAGTCTACTAATTTATACAATTAGCAAATATTTTAATTCACACTGGGTAGGGGGCTGACAGAATGAATATCTCAACAGAAAGAAGGAGAAAAAATAGTAATGATATGAGTGGGGAAAGGAATAAAGCCAAAAAGATATTACATCTAGAGACTAAGGATAGATCAGAAAACTAAAGAATGAAAAACATGCACATATAGGTATCTAAGAGAGTTTGGTCAGAAGTAGAACCATTTTTGAACCACATGAGTAGGTGTGTCAAGGAACATAGAATTGAGTATCACTGGAATACAGAAATTGAGAAAAAATAAACTTAAGGTGCTAGATGACCTTCAATGTCCAACTGCCAATATGATGTCCAGAATTACCTCCAGTATCAGGGCACCTGGGTGGCTCAGTTGGGTTAAGCATCTGACTCTTGATTTGGGCTCAGGTCATGATCTCTGTGCTGACAATATGGGAGTCTACTTGAGACTCACTCTCTCCCTCTCTCTCTGCCCCTTCCTACCATCTCTCAAAATAAACATTACACACATACACACACACAAAAGATTTCAAAAAAATTTTCAAAGAAAATTACATCCACTATCAGTGAATATAAGGGAGTGACCTAGAGGTTCCTAGACTGAAATGACAAAATCAGATTAAGAAATAATAATAGGCAGCTGGTCACCAGTCTTAAAAGAAGAAGAACTACAGATAAAAGAATAAATAGATTGGGCACGTGGATGTCTCATCTGACTCTTGACTCGGGCTCAGGTCATGATCCCACATCAGGCTCCGTGCTAAGTGTGGAGACTGCTTGGGATATATATATTCTCTCTCTCTCTCTCTGTCTCTCTCTCTCTCTCTCTCTCTCTCTCTCTCAAAATAAACTTAAAAATAAAAAGAATAAATACATAACA
Source organism: Suricata suricatta (assembly GCF_006229205.1). NCBI lineage: Eukaryota > Metazoa > Chordata > Mammalia > Carnivora > Herpestidae > Suricata > Suricata suricatta. The sequence goes on along the minus strand of NC_043707.1, from coordinate 100,848,051 downwards.
TCTAGAAAAATATGGAACTGGTTTCCTGGCTGTGAAGAAAATAACATATCCCTTATAGGATCAGGACAGAGTAATGGTTCTCAATCTTTTTTCTGTTTCAACACATCTGAGAAATAGAGAATATACATTCCCAACAGAAATAAAGAGGAACAAAAGAATGGGGAAGAGAGAGGATAGATTGTGAGTGGTTTCTAAGGCCTTCCAAATTATAAAAAGCCTTCCTAAGGAAGTTTAACTCTCATATATTGAAAATCACTAGTTTAAAACTGGTGCTTCCACAGAAAACTTTCAAAGACAAACTAGAAATCTTTTATCTGTGTGACAGAATTCAAGACACTATCACGTAAGACAAGTTCCTGCAAAAAGTCCCAGAGCTCTTACAAATATTTCAGTTTTTTAAAAAATTGTTTTTGAAGATACAGCATCAGCTAATACATGTTTAGTATGGTCATTCATTTATCTTTACACATTTATGAAGTTAATACAATCTTTTAGTATTTTTATTTTATACACTAATGAGGCAGACTAAGTTTGTAACTTGCCTAAAGTGACACAAACAAGACTGGTTTATAAGAAATAGGAGTGAACAATAGCCAAATCATGGAAAGAGCCTAAATGTCCATCACCTGATGAATGGATCAAGAACATGCAGTATATATATACAATGGAGTATTACATGGCAATGAGAAAGAATGAAATATGGCCATTTGTAGTAAAGTGAATGGACCTAGAGTGAGTCATGCTAAGCGAAATACTTCAGACAGAGGAGGACATACCATATGTTTGCACTCATTGGTCTAACAGGAGAAACCTAACAGAGGACCATGGGGAGGGGAAGGAGGAAAGAGAGTTGAGGAGAGAGAGGGGCGCAAAACCTGAGAGACTACTGAATACTGAAAACGAACCGAGGGTTGAAGCAGGAGGGGGAAGGAGAATGGTGGTAATGGAGAAGGGTACTTGTAGGGTAGAGCACTGGGTGTTATATGGAAACCAATTTGACAACAAACTATTAAAAAAAAGAAAAAAGACACAAGAGTCCCAATTTTGTTTCAATGCTTAGGCACTAGGGTAGGTCTGTTCACCTAAACCCGCAGAAGTTCTCAAATTTTTTCATCTCAGGATATGTTTATATTCTTAAAAATTACTGAAGATCCAAATAACTTTTTTGTGTATGAGTAATAACTGCTACTCATATAATTAGATATTAAAACAGAAATTTTTCAGATATAAAACTACACTATTAACTCATTCTGCAAGGCCAGTGTAACCGTAATACCAAAACCAGACAAAGACTGCATAAGAAAATTATGGTCTGAGGGCAACTGGGCGGCTCAGTCAGTTAAGTGTCCAACTTCGGCTGAGGTCATGATCTCACGGTTCATGGGTTTGAGCCCCATAGGTTCTCTGTGCTGACAGCTCGGAGCCCAGAGCTGCTTCGGATTCTGTATCTCCCTCTCTCTCTGCCCCTCTCCCAATTCCTTCCTCCCTCCCTCTCTCTCTCTCTCTCAAAAATAATAAACATTAAAAAAAAACATTAAAAAAAAAACTGCCTGGGATTCTCCCTCCCCTTTCCTCTGCCCCTCCCTAACTCATGTGCTGCAATCTCCTACTCGACACATCCCCAAAGGCAAGGGAAATGAAAGCAAAACTGAACTCTTGGGACTTCATCAAGATAAAAAGCTTCTGCAAGGCAAAGGAAACAACCAAGAAAACTAATAGGCAACCAACAGA